>NC_136067.1:1523360131-1523915039 GCF_964261635.1 Lissotriton helveticus | reverse complement strand
AAAAATCTCCCTTTGAATTAATGCGGGGGCGTTCCCCTGTTTCAAGATTGACCCCTGCCTGGCTAAGAGAGGATGATAAGCAATGCCCTCCTTCTAAATTGTTTCCTCCACCTGTCTCCAAGGGAGATCTTGTCAAGGTCAAACCTGGTCGGTGTGCCAAAGGCCTTTCTAAATTCAGTGGTCCATTTCGTGTTAAGAAGGCATTTCCTCATTTTGTACTGCTTGAAAATGGTGCCAAGTGGAACTACAGGAGAGTTGCACTATATCAAAAAAATGGGACAAATTCTGCGGATTGTCCTTCTGGTTTATCTGATAAAAGTTGCAATGGTTATATGTTATCATCTCAGGATGATTCTAGTTTGCCTGGTTTGCCTGCTGTACGGGGGGAGGTGGGTGGTGGTGATGCTTCCTCTTCTTTATATGATGATGGAGTTGAGATTCCTATCTCTACTTCTACACCTGTTCAGTCTTCTTCCAGTGTAACCTTATGGAGTCCTCGCTCTCGTTATCCACCTGCTTATTTAAGTGACTATGTTCATTGAGTATTTTCATGGTTCATTTGTTTTATGCCTTTCTCTCTGTTCTTTAGTGTCCAAAGGGGGGAGATGTGTTGTACATGCCTTTTTCCTTATCTGTTCCCTTCCCTGCCTCTCCTTGTTCCAACCTTCTAGATTGTTTAACAGGATTCTCCCCATGACGCTATCCCTGATTCTAATGTCGGGCAGTTATTACTTGACTGGATGGGCGACAGACCTGTTACTTTCTTGCCTGCTGAAATAAACTACTTACCTACCACCTTCATGATTACGGAGTCTCATAACTTGTTTACGACAAAATAACAAAGTTTAAAGTAGTTTCTGGTGAAAATCCCAACTACGGGGTAGATTAGGATTGTGGTTTTCCAGCATCCACCGGGCCGGCGGAAGCCACCGCCGGCCCGGAGGATGCGGGAAAACCGCTGCGGAGCCTCAAAAGACCCACCGCCATATTAGGATGGTGGTGGGTCTTGAAATCTGTCCGCAGCTTTTCTGCCGCGGTCGCCTTCCGACCGCGGTGGAAAAGCTTTAACATGGCTGGCGGTGTCTATCAGACACCGCCAGCCATATTAGGATGGTGTAATATGTATGCTTTTCCACGGCGGCTTTTCCGCCGTAGAAAAGCATACGGACCTTCACTTCGGGGGCCCGTTGCGGGCCCCCTGAGTGAAGGGGGTGGGGGGTGCACATGGGGGGTACCTATGGTACCCCCCTGCATTTGCATGCACAAAGCAGCAGGCACCGCGCGGTGCCTGCCGCTTTGTGCACGCAAATGCGATGCATGGATTTTTAACATTGCGGCGGGTGCAGCTTGAAGCTGCACCCGCCGCAATGTTAAATATAGAGGATGTGACCGCCACCCTGGCGGTCACATCTTAATCTGAACGGAGGGAACGCCGCAGCCCATGCGGACGTTCCCTCCTCCTCCGGGGTCACGGACGGACTCAAGTCCGTCCGCGATCCTAATGACCCCCTATGTTTGCATTTGTTGTCGACGTACTCATTATAAAATTCAAACAACGAATGTAGATGTGATTTTAAAAAGTGAAAAGGAAAACAATGATAAATGCAAAGAATTTGCTGCTTATCTGTTTGTGGAAGGTCGTTTTGAGTTAGGTACTGTACAATGTATTCGTAAATATTGTTACAATAAATTAGAAGAAAACAGAGTGCCAGCTTGAGCCGTCCATAATGACTTAGAATTAGTAGCTATACCTCCTAAACTTAAAGATTTAAATATATATGAAGCCATCCTTATACAATCTGTGCACCCTTTTCAGGCTATAATTCGTATGCAGCCTAAAACAGGTAAGCTGCCTCCAACAGATCTACAAAGATGTTTAAAAGGAAGAGTTGTGTATTTACCTTTAGATTTTAAGAAAAATGTTGAAACTGTCAGTGTAGAAAGAGAGGATACTGAACCTGTAGTCAGTCTTGTTGATGGTGTTCCCACAAAGAGTTGGAAAATATGGTAAGTGTTAGTACATATTTTAAGGCTTGGGATCACCCTGGTCTGTGAGATGCACTGCTTCTGTCCCTATGGTTTCAAATTCTTATTGCAATTTCTTACATTTTTTTAAAAATGAAAGCAAAATTACACAAAGAAATTTCAAAACAATATATTGTGAATTACAAGTGATTTTAAGACATACAGGTGGCTATGTATAAGCTTCAAGAAAAAACATGTACAACTTTCTTTTGCTTGCTAATCTGCTTCTTAACAAGCATCAAATGATATCAAAATTACATGTTCGACAATTCTATTTTCATTTGGAAATAACCCTAAAGAAGGGTTCTCAACCCGAAATGCATTGGGATTTTTCTTTTTGAACTTTTGATGAAAAATGTAATTTAAACGCGTCAGGTCCCAAGGACACCAAAATCGGATGAGAAGCTGTCTGCTGTGAAAAATAAAGGTTGTTGCCTTACCGGCGAAGGAATGCGGCTTTAATTTGCTGGTACAAACTTGGAGATATGTTACACAGCAGCTCCAGGCAGTGAAAGCAACGTACCACCCATGAAAAAAACTTGAGGGACCACTCGGAGGGGAATCGTCCTCTCTGAACTGTGGCACTACAGGTGATTTTACTTCAGCAGACACAGACCCATTCGGGGGCACAATGGGGGCCATAATTAGTCCTTGTACTGCGGTGTTTTCAGGCAGAGCCCACTGGAGGGCGTAATATATGCAGAAATGGACCACTATTACCAGCGTGCAACAGGACAAACATCGTAATTAAAAGCACACCGGAGGCAATTTAAATGAACGTTAAGAGCATTGAGGTTACTGTGGAAGGCATGTAAACTAATTGGCTGGAACACTGGATCTCTGAGGAAGAGGAATAGATATCCTCGGAATGTGTCAGGTCCCAAGGACACCAAAACAGGATGAGAAGCTGTCTGCTGTGAAAAATAAAGAGTGTTGCCTTACCTGTGAAGGAGTGCGGCTTTAATTTGCTGGTGCAAACTTGGGGATATATATATATATATATATTCACTGAAAAAACCATAGGTTATAGACCATATATAGTTAGGAA
This sequence comes from Lissotriton helveticus, assembly GCF_964261635.1. Classification (NCBI taxonomy): domain Eukaryota; kingdom Metazoa; phylum Chordata; class Amphibia; order Caudata; family Salamandridae; genus Lissotriton; species Lissotriton helveticus. The sequence continues at coordinate 1,523,911,966 of NC_136067.1, read as the reverse complement.
TTAGCATTTACAAAACCTTGAAAATTCACTGAAAAAACCATAGGTTATAGACCATATATAGTTAGGAATTAGCATTTACAAAACCTTATTTTACTCACACAAAACCATTGAAATTCGCATATATAGTTAGTTGCACTAACTACATGTCGCGCACCCGCAATCCACTGCTGATCATGTCACATATTACATCATTCATGACATGGTCAGTGACATCACTGATGACATCACTGATGACATCTCAAATGACATCACTGATGACATCACTGATGACAACATCCAGTGACTGTGTAGAAACCACAGCAATGGAGCGCACACCGCTAGCCCCTCCTCCGGATCGCCCCTCGGGACTCTGGTACTTGTAGTTCAATAGTGGATCACCCAGGTGGGTGCAAGTCGGTACTTGTTGGACTGATGAATCTCTAGACCCGATACATGTCCCGGGTTTTTGGGTATCGCCCGAGACATGGCTCGGGTTTCGGGATAACTTCCCTCATCAGTAGAGAAAATGGTTAGGGGTGGAGGAGAAGGCCGCCAAACAACCGTCAATGGCTTCGATGCCCGAACCGGCACGCAGGGCAGCATCCAGGAGCCCGTCGGCTCAACGCTCAAGGGAGCCAATTCATAGAAACCACAGCAATGGAGCGCACACCGCTAGCCCCTCCTCCGGATCGCTCCTCGGGACTCTGGTACTTGTAGTTCAATAGTGGATCACCCAGGTGGGTGCAAGTCGGTACTTGTTGGACTGATGAATCTCTAGACCCGATACATGTCCCGGGTTTTTGGGTATCGCCCGAGACATGGCTCGGGTTTCGGGATAACTTCCCTCATCAGTAGAGAAAATGGTTAGGGGTGGAGGAGAAGGCCGCCAAACAACCGTCAATGGCTTCGAAGCCCGAACCGGCACGCAGGGCAGCATCCAGGAGCCCGTCGGCTCAACGCTCAAGGGAGCCAATTCATAGAAACCACAGCAATGGAGCGCACACCGCTAGCCCCTCCTCCGGATCGCCCCTCGGGACTCTGGTACTTGTAGTTCAATAGTGGATCACCCAGGTGGGTGCAAGTCGGTACTTGTTGGACTGATGAATCTCTAGACCCGATACATGTCCCGGGTTTTTGGGTATCGCCCGAGACATGGCTCGGGTTTCGGGATAACTTCCCTCATCAGTAAAGAAAATGGTTAGGGGTGGAGGAGAAGGCCGCCAAACAACCGTCAATGGCTTCGATGCCCGAACCGGCACGCAGGGCAGCATCCAGGAGCCCGTCGGCTCAACGCTCAAGGGAGCCAATTCATAGAAACCACAGCAATGGAGCGCACACCGCTAGCCCCTCCTCCGGATCGCCCCTCGGGACTCTGGTACTTGTAGTTCAATAGTGGATCACCCAGGTGGGTGCAAGTCGGTACTTCTTGGACTGATGAATCTCTAGACCCGATACATGTCCCGGGTTTTTGGGTATCGCCCGAGACATGGCTCGGGTTTCGGGATAACTTCCCTCATCAGTAGAGAAAATGGTTAGGGGTGGAGGAGAAGGCCGCCAAACAACCGTCAATGGCTTCGATGCCCGAACCGGCACGCAGGGCAGCATCCAGGAGCCCGTCGGCTCAACGCTCAAGGGAGCCAATTCATAGAAACCACAGCAATGGAGCGCACACCGCTAGCCCCTCCTCCGGATCGCCCCTCGGGACTCTGGTACTTGTAGTTCAATAGTGGATCACCCAGATGGGTGCAAGTCGGTACTTGTTGGACTGATGAATCTCTAGACCCGATACATGTCCCGGGTTTTTGGGTATCGCCCGAGACATGGCTCGGGTTTCGGGATAACTTCCCTCATCAGTAGAGAAAATGGTTAGGGGTGGAGGAGAAGGCCGCCAAACAACCGCCAATGGCTTCGATGCCCGAACCGGCACGCAGGGCAGCATCCAGGAGCCCGTCGGCTCAACGCTCAAGGGAGCCAATTCATAGAAACCACAGCAATGGAGCGCACACCGCTAGCCCCTCCTCCGGATCACCCCTCGGGACTCTGGTACTTGTAGTTCAATAGTGGATCACCCAGGTGGGTGCAAGTCGGTACTTGTTGGACTGATGAATCTCTAGACCCGATACATGTCCCGGGTTTTTGGGTATCGCCCGAGACATGGCTCGGGTTTCGGGATAACTTCCCTCATCAGTTGAGAAAATGGTTAGGGGTGGAGGAGAAGGCCGCCAAACAACCGTCAATGGCTTCGATGCCCAAACCGGATGTATGACGTTACAACGCATACTTTTACTCCGCGTACCATTACAACGCGGTATTTACAACGAATACCGTTACAACGCATAGCGCTTTGGGGTGCTGGATAGTGGTAAGTATAATTTACTATTCTAACTCCAGTCCCCGTGGACCCTAGGGAAGGTGTTGGATAGTAAATTAAACTTACCTCTTATCCTAGAGCGCCCCCCAGCGCAATGCGTTGTAATGTCATGCGTTGTAATGCCCGCGTTGTAATGGTAGTGCGGAGTAAAAGTTGCGTCGTAACGGGTGTATACCGCCCAAACCGGCACGCAGGGCAGCATCCAGGAGCCCGTCGGCTCAACGCTCAAGGGAGCCAATTCATAGAAACCACAGCAATGGAGCGCACACCGCTAGCCCCTCCTCCGGATCGCCCCTCCTGGGTGATCCACTATTGAACTACAAGTACCAGAATCCCGAGGGGCGATCCGGAGGAGGGGCTAGCGGTGTGCGCTCCATTGCGGTGGTTTCTATCCAGTGACTGTGTGTTTCTGTAAAGTTTAAATATGTTTTACATATTGAAGAATGAGTAGATGTAGAAGTGTCTGGATGAAGGATTTAGTAGGTGCGTGACTGACTGTATGAGTGAGTGATTAAATGTGTCTCACTGAGTGCATGGGTTAGTGACTAAACTGTCTTAATTTGTGCATCATTATGTCTGTTGTTCTGTAAACTGCTGCATGTGTTGATCAGTAGCTATATGAGTAACTATATGGGTTATTGATTGATTGTCCAAGTATTTGTATGGGAGACTGAGTGTGTGTGTGGCTGGCTGGGAGATGTGTGACTCTGTGCATAGATGTGTGAGCAGTTGATTCACTAGATGTATGGGTTCAAAAGTGCATGTGGAAACAGCTGTATGGGCGGTTGACTGTGTGCATGAGTGTATTGGTGAGTGAATGGATATCTCAGTGCTACATGTCAAAGTAAGTACATATGTAAAACACAGTACATGTGAGAGTTGACATATATAAATAACTGTGCATAAGAGCTAGTGAATGTGTGAGTGGCTGTATGGATCATTGTGAACTTGTATCAGGGATTGTATAAGAGAGTAAATATGTGTTACTATATGTTTGAATAAGTAAGGTGTGTATAACTGTATAGTTGAGAAAATGGAGGTGTGATTGATTCTTTGCATGACTGAGTAGGTGTGTGAGTAACTCCATGGATGAGTGACAGTCTGTGAGTGTCTGTTTACACTGATTTTATTTAAGGTTATATTAGAGTCTGAAGAGGTTCATCGTATTATCACATGAATGATGTCATCAGTGATATGATCAGTAATGTCAATTTAGATGTCATCAGTGATGTCATCAGTGATGTCATTTGAGATGTCATCAGTGATGTCACTGACCATGTCATGAATGATGTAATATGTGACATGATCAGCAGTGGATTGCGGGTGCGCGATATATAGTTAGTGCAACTAACTATATATGCGAATTTCAATGGTTTTTGTGAGTAAAATAAGGTTTTGTAAATGCTAATTCCTAACTATATATGGTCTATAAACTATGTTTTTTTCAGTGAATTTTCAAGGTTTTGTAAATGCTAATTCCTAACTTTATATGGTCTATAACCTATGGTTTTTTCAGTGAATTTCAATGGTTTTTTAATAGCAAATATCAAAAGCTTTAAAATGTATTCTTCTTTAAATCGAAAAATATATTTTATATGTTTTTAATACAATTTTTTAATGTATTTTTTTTATCATTTTTTTTTATTCGCTCCCAGTCCGCGAACCGGGCAGCTTCCCGTTAGCTCAATTTGGTGCCGCGACTCGGTCCGCGAACCTGTAAACGTTCCGTTTGCGCAACTGCTGCGTTAGAAAACAACATCGTGACGTGTCGCGTAAGCGCGACGTATCGCGTTGTCGCATAATGCGTCATATGACGCGCCGCGTTAGCGCATCCGGAAGCGCTCCGGTGCGCGAGGCGCGAAGCGCAGCTTCCCGGAAGCGATTCGGGGCGCGGCGCAGAGCGCGTAACGTAAGCGTAACAGGTCATGTGACCTGTAAATAACACTTTCTATTGGTTCATTTCACTTTTGGTTTCCTAATGATGTAAGGCTAGGTCATGTGACCTAAAAATAACACTTTTCATTGGTTTAGAATTTTTTTTTTCCCCAAATGATGAAAGCCCCCACCTTCTTTCCTCACTCTGACTTTCATCTTTGTGAGAGGAAGACCTGTTTTTGCTTATTAAAATAATGGCATCTGTAGTAGCTGCAGCTGGTGGACCCCCACCACCACCACAACCACCTAGGAAGGAAGGACCACCTCCACAGTTTCTTCCCAACCCAGAGGAGGAAGAGGAAGAAGAAGAGGAAGAGGAAGTAGAGAGGAGGCAGTTCTTACGTGAAGAGCCCCGGAAATCCCACCACAAAGACAGTTTTATTTGGCAGTTTTATTCTTTTCCTCGAGGCCAAAAAAAAGTGAATGCCCGACATGTGACATGCCTCATTTGTAAAGATGTTTTATCTAGAGGTACAGACAAAAAGTATAGTTATGGTAACTATACTATGCACCGTCATATGCAGAGGTGGCATCCACTGAATTACAGCGTTGCAGAGATGCGTCACCTCCAAGACAACCCACCAACTCCTGTGGCCAGTACATCGGCACAGGGGACTCTGTCGGGACCAGAGGCGAGGGAAACGGTCCCAAACATCCAACAGAATTTTGTGCACATGAAGATAGTGTGCCTTTATTGTGGTGACCTACTCTCATGTGCAAATATGAGTATCAATTTGATAAACAGAGCATTTGAAAACCACAAGTGCTCAAAACGCCCCAAAAAAGAAAAAATTTTTTGCTCCTGTTGAGCCCTTTCTAATGCCTGTTTTTCCTTGTTCCCCCTCAAAAAAAACAAAAAAAATATAAAACCGTTCAAAAAATACAAAAAAAGTAAAAAAATGTTCAGAAAAATAATAAAAAAAATATAAAACAACAAAAACAATAAAAAAAAAGTTCTTATCAGAACTACCTCCCCTTTATAAAAAATTGCTAGAATGTTTAGCACTCTGGCAACCTCTATTTCTTTTGATTCGCTTCCCGGTTCGCGCGCCGGTACGCGAACCGGAAGCGAACCAAAAAAAAAATTTAAAAGAAAAGAAAGTATAAGGGAAGGAAACAGAGAGTAATATTAAAAGAAAGACTGCTAGAGGGAGTAACACAGAGATACTGTTTAATAGATCTATTTACCGAAGAAAAGATGTAAGAGGGTATAATTGTGAAAAACAAAATAGATAAGGAAGTGAAAGAAAAAAAGGAGAGTAGAAGAATAATAAACAAGAATTTCTTAGAGTATTTGAGTGAATGTTTAAATTAAGAAGAAAAACAGTAAAGGATGTGGAATGAGAGGTAGGGATAGAACCGGACTAAAAGAACAATCCTGAGGGAAAGTGTTAAGAAAACAGTGAGCAAAAGTAAATAGGAATAAAACAAGATGTATGATAGTGACTAAGGTTAAAACATGAGGAATAACAGAGAGAAAAAACAGAAAGCAGAAAAGAAGAAGTGACAGAAAAGGAATGATTGAAACAGCAAAGAAATGTAAATAACATAGGGGCATATTATCAACATAGGCGATAAAAGTTTCGCTGCTTTTATCGGCAGAAAACTGCCGCTAAAGCCGCTTTTGCGGAAGAAAACTGCCGCTAAAGCCACTTTTGCGGCAGTTTTCTGCCGATAAAAGCAGCGATAATTTTATTGCCTGTGTTGATAATATGCCCCTTAGTGTGCTTGAACTACAGAGAGAAAGCATAATGAACAAGTAGTGAAAGAGTGATCAGTCAGAGACAGTGAGAGTAATAGAGACGGAGTGAGTGAACAAGAGTGAGGAACTATGAGAAGAGAGGGACTGAGAAAAAGAGTGGAAGGAGTAGAGTAAGTAAGTAATAGAGAAAGGAATGAGGGAAGTAGCAAAGGCAGGAAAGTGAGGGTTAAAGAAATGAAGTAGTGGAACTAATAGAAGTTAAATGTGAAAGAAATGTAACGAAAAGAGTACAAAACATTTACCTTATAATTGTCGTTAACTTAGTCACTTGTTATTTTTATACTTTCAATCTGTGAAAGAGAGAACAAACATTTGAAAAATATTAAAACATGTATTTAAAAATTAGAAAAGACAAGGGAAAAGATTGAAGGACAAACAGTTTTTCAACAACTTTGACACTTACAGAAGCCTCTGCTTCTCCATGCCCCCTACACAGTCCTAAAAATATACATTTTAAACTAACAGTATCTTGATGCAGATGAAGTGAGGCCTATCTTGCAACATGGTGCATCTTTTGCACTGCTGCTGTCTCACAAAAGTGACGCAACTGCAGCGCAAAAGTGGTGCACAGCCATCATAAAACTGTCCCTAACATTTTAAATGATTGTTTCAGGATGCCAATAAGGTGTGTCCTATCCAGAGGTTTGTTTGAGGTGAGGCCTACTCAGGGTTGCAGATGAAATTTAGAGTTGTTGAAGAGTACAGAGGAGATAATACATGTCCATGCCTACCAATGAAGTGAGTCATGTCCACTTCACTCTTGAACAAAGGCCAGACCTCCTCTGTTTCCTTGGACAGGCCTAAACTTGATCTGCACAATGTGATTCGTAATATTAGGAAACACAGGTGATGTAATTGAAAAACGTGCAGTTTCTTTTGCTCATTTCACAATCACATCACTTGTGTTTCCTTTGCTTAGGTATCTCATTGTGCAGATGTAGTCCAGCATATGAAAGAGTACGCAGAAGTGCAGCACTGCATGCAACAACTTTGACACTTACTGAAGCCTCAGCTTCTGCATGCCCCCTACACAGTCCTAATTATATAGATTTTAAACTGACGGTATCTTGCTGGAGATGAACTGAGGCCTATCTTGCAACATGGTGCATCTTTTACACTGCTGCTGCGTCACAAAAGTGACGGAACAGCGGCGCAAAAGAGGCGCACGGCCATCATAAATCTGCCCTTAACATTTTAAATGATTGTTTCTAGATGCTGATAAGGTGTGGCCTATCCACAGATTTGTTTCAGGTGAGTCCTACTCAGGGTTGCAGATGAAATTTAGGCTTGTTAAAGAGTACAGAGGAGATAATACATGTGCAGGCCTTCCAACGAAGTGAGTCATGTCCACTGCACTCTTGAACAAATGTCAGACCTCCTCTGTCTCCTGGAACAGGCCTAAACCTCATCTACACAATGTGATGTGTAATGTTAGGAAACACAGGTAATGTAATTGAAAAACGTGCATTTTTTTTTGCTCATTCCACAATCACATCACCTGTGTTTCCTTTGCTTAGGTATCTCATTGTGCAGATGTAGTCTATCATATGAAAGACTACGTAGAATGTGAGCACTGTATGCAACAACTTTGACACTTACAGAAGCCTCAGCTTCTCCATGCCTACTACACAGTTCTAAATGTATATCATAAACACAAAAAGTACAGAATTAATTATACATGTTAAATGGTTTATTTTTGCTGTTCTCAGAATTTATCAAATTTCACTAAAAACAGTGACTTGAAGGTATTCATCATATAACAGAGGGGAAAAAAAACACAATCAAAATGATTGTGTTTAAAAAACCCATATAACATAACCAATCAGAAATCAGAACTCCTGACGTCGAAGGATATCCTATGAACAGCTTACACTCTGTTGTGCTGTTATTATTTTCAGCCCGCCACTTTCTGAAAGAAAAGCTCCATCGTTTTGACAAATATGTTACATACAATAAATGACTTCTCGCTCTCTACCGCACTTTTCCACAAGGCCAAATCGTGTAAGAGCCATTTTAACTCTTGGAATTCTTCTAAGCAAATCCCGTCATTTTGTATTTCCGCAACTTTCAGAAAGAAAACGTTCAAGATCACTTTCACAATCCTGTACTAGTAATATCTCACCCTTCTTGATCACTCATGTTCCACATTTCCTATGACACTGATACTACTTACTATGAGGCACATTACACTACCTCTATGACTACTACAATTATTTAATTCTCTTGATCACAGTGGATGTTGTCAAAGGACCATCATGTCATATAATAGCTGCAGTTAGAAATGTTCTTCCTTAAATCAACAACTGTGTAGCCACAACATTTGTAATTAAAGTTGAAAACTTATTTTCATCAGGTTTATATAGTTGGAATTTTTAAATGACATTATAACCAAAAGTTTGTTCAAAATATGTCGACAGCATCGCAGACTTACATCACCTCTACTCCATGTTTTGATTGGCTGCTTGAATTAGCTTATTAAAAGAAACAGTTTTTCTGAACTCATTCAAAGTGCAGTTATTTTTCCATGACATCAAGTGTTATGGTAAGAACACCGTTTGCTTTGGGAAATACTCTGTTGTCCTTTAACTAATCCGTGCCCACCACTTTCTGTAAGAAAACCTTTTTTTTTTCAGTAACTACTTAAAACTCAAAAATAAATTTTGACTCTGTACTACACTTATCCTCAAGGCCAAATAGTGTAGGAGCCATTAGAACCTCTTGAAATTCCTCAGAGCAAATCCCGAGATTCTTTCCCTAAAATTTTGGTTGTAAAAACACCAGGTAAGAATTTTTAAGGTCAAAAGGCAATTTTTTTTTTAAAGTTAAAACAGAATCATTGCAGAATGACCAGCCGTTTCTAGACTTCAAATAAGCTGTGTAATGTCCTGATGTTGTTGAAGGACCGTCATGATATATAATTGCTGCAGTTACAAAGTCCTTCCTGATATTGACAACTGCGAAGCCACAACATTTTTAATTAAAGTTGTCAATTTTGTTCCATCAGGCCTACATCGTTGGAACATTAAAATGACATACTGGCCATATGTTCGTATAAATAATGTGGACAACATTTCAGAATTACATTGGCTACACTCCATGTTGTGATCAGCTGCTTTTACTAACTTATTAAAGGACACTGATTTACTGTCTGGCAAAGTTAAATATATAAATGTTTCTGAGTCTACACTAGTAGTACTTGATACCTTGCAGTTCTCGCAGTCATGCTGCCATTGATAAGAAAGCAGGTGATCTACATCTACACCTTCATCTTGCAATACATCAAGCATATACATTAAAAACTCCTGACAATCTTGCTGAATATTTTGAGAGAATTGTGTTTGACCTGAACATTTGTCTAACAGATTTCGAATTTCAGACACACTTTCTATTTTTGTTCTATCAGTGCTACATTTCTCTAACACAGAATTCAACAAACTGCAAAATCTTTGATCCGAATTGACCACAATCTCTTCTTTTAAATTTTCTAGAGAAAACAAAACATTAACCACTACATTAGCATAGCAGTTGACACCAGAACTGTTTTCAAATTGAAAACCAACAACATCTTCAACAAAATCCTTTTTCTTTCTGCTTATAATTTCTGGTTCATCGACTTTTCGTCTTTTTGCTACAACCTCTCTACTATTGGTCACATTTCTTCGTTTCCGGCCTACCACACGTTTCTCAAACAAAGGATATTGAGGCAAATGTGGCGCATACTCTCTTCTTAACCTATTGTATTCCTTAACACAATCTAGATCCGCACAAATGTTTGTGACATCACACTCAATCAAGTACAATCCCGATAAAGTTCTGACTCGTGACAATGCCACATATGCCATACCCTCCTTGAACACAGAACTGCCAATATTCACCAATGCACTGTCTACACTTAAACCTTGCGATTTATGGATTGTCACCGCATATGCCAAGCAAACAGGAAACTGCTTACGGCGAACATATAAGTCTTTTACAAGCAAAAACCTAGCAGAGCAACGACCAATTAGCTGTACTTCCTCAATGCCATCAAATTTAATTTTTAAAAATTCAATTCCATCTCTATTTCTGTATTTCTCAAAATCAACAACATTACCCATTGATCCATTTACCAGACCTCTTTCAACATGTAAATTCCTTCTTAAAATTATACGGCAATTTAAGCACACATTCAGAGTCTTTTCAAAACCAGCAGTTTTAGATATAGTCTTCTCTAATGAATCTAATTTTGATTTCAAATTCTCAGACAAAATAATTGTTGCTCCCATATGCTCTACTCTGTCAATAGCTTCACAATCTCTTGGTTTTCTAAATGCAACATTTTGTTGTTGAAGATGGCACATTCTGCAAGAGTTGGCATCAAACATATTCCAGATTTCTTCTCAGTAATTTTCTGAAAAATATTCTCAGGCACAACGTCTTCTTCTGGATACAAATTTGACAGTAATCGTGCATGTAAAGCTTCTTTCCCATGCTCGGTCACTTTTCCGATTCTAACATCTTGTAGAATATTCTTATAATCTTCATCCTTCGCTTGACGCATATTTTCACGCAGTTCAGCATAATTGAAGTTTAACCATATATTGACGTTGCCAATACTCCCTAGGCACTTCCTGGTATCTTCATGCGTGAGCATTTTGAACACAGGTTGTCCTTTCACTGGTGTCAGCTGCAGAAGATCACCGAAAACAATGATGTGTTTGCCACCAAATAACACATCATACTCTGTTTTAAGAACTTCTTGCATTCTTAAATGCACAAAGGCAAGCATGACATTGGAAACCATGCTTACTTCGTCAATGATAAGAAGTTTCATTTTCCTCAAGACTCTTGAAACTTCACAACAAGCATCTCCAGATAACTTGTGGTATTGTAATTTGTTATCATGCTCCACTGGCAGCATCAGTAGATGATGCAAAGTAATACCTTTAATGTTATGTGCTGCCAGTCCAGTTGGAGCGGTGACAACACAAGACAGCGATGACTCAGTCCTTTTCTTCAAATAACATGAAATTGCTTTAATGAGGAAACTTTTTCCAGTTCCCGCTTCTCCACTCACGTACAGTCGGACAGGCTTCAACGACGTACATGAGCACTCTTTCTTCTCATGACTTAATCCATGATCAATTTGGTTGGTAACTTCGTCATATATTTTCCTCTGCTCAACGTTGAGTTGTCTTTCCAAGTCTTCTAAGTTAACCGCATCCTCCTGAGCATGTGCCTGGCTCTTTCCACTTCAATCATGGTAGTAGCAGCTTCATTTTCGATAACTGGTCCTCCTAGTGGATCCTGACTCAATGAAACAGAACTCTGACTGTCCTGAGAACTGTCTCTAGCAATCTCGGCTGCAATCGTTGCTTCCTGCTCGATTTCCGCATTCAACATTTCTAGATATTTGGGAAAAACAGGACATTCTATGGTCTCCTTGGCGGCATTGAAAGAGTCTTCGTAACAGAGGAAATCTCCAAGCAGTTCCTCGTCTGCACGCCAAGGCTTGAAAAGTTGCAAAAGTGCTAAATAGAAAAACTCTTTTTTTTCAGGAGATTCGCCACTCAATTTTCGATGGTTTACCAAGTGGCATTTTCTTTGCTTGACCAGACATCCCTCACTTCCAATTACAGCATACACTCCTTTATCAATATCTTCTTTGATGTTCCTCTTGAATATGTAATTTTGTAGAACCTCATACAGACAAACATTCTCGAGGTGACTGCTTCTATTTGGATAATATGTATCCAACATGTTGGTCTTCAAAATATCGGTACTGTTTGGCTCCTTTTCCGCCAAATACTCAATTTCCCGCACAGGTTTCAGAACTCGATTACGCGTTGCAGCAAGACCAAGACTCGCCCAAACGATACTCCTGGATTTGGCATAGAGACTTGCTGAAGATAACCGGTCAGAACATTCGTAAGCTCCGATTTCTCGATGTGACAACATCTTCAGACTGAAACTGTACGACTTCTTACTGAGGCTCTTTTCATGGGAAATGCCCTCCCACATATCCTTCAATTCTGTCTTTTCTTTTTTGGTGATGTAAGATGTCACATACCGAGCCACAGCCATGCAGTTATCAGCCACAAACTGTATATTCATGTTAGCATTCCACATGGACAAAATCACTGGGTTGTAGTCGTTGATGTACTTGGACTCTTCGTTCCTTTTCAAATTGTATGTGTTTTTAGGTGATTTCTTCATCACATTATGTCGCAGCGAAGACATCAAACTGTTCACTCTTCCTTTAGAAATCACCGGTCGTGGAAAGGCGAAACAACATTTGGTGTAGAACTTGTCCTTGTTTCTGAATTTACGACGACAGTACTTTCCACAACGATGGCTTTGGAAGCGTAAAACTTGTTCTCTTAGACTTTTGTCTTCCTTTGCGTTTGGAACAGCACATGTAGAATACTGTTCTATGAAACTCATCACTAAGTCTTCTGGATCTGTTCCAAATTTAGGTGCATCCTTGATCCACAGCAGCATATGTGTATGAGGAGCACCTCTTGCTTGGTACTCCTTTCTCCAGAAGAAATCCAACACCTCTCCAAGAGGTGGATTTTTCTTGTTCATGATGAAAGACATCATAGCTTCAAATCTATGATTGAAGTACCTGCATACATTCACTGGATCCAAAGAGCACAGTTCTCCGGGTGTCTTGAATTCGATATTTTCAAACATTTCCATTTGCCTCTCGTAGAAATTCAAGTAAGTCTTCCCAGCCATACTCGGCACAGCTGAGAGTGAGGAACCATGTGGGAGTTCCTAAGTTCCTCAGCATACATTTTAAATCACCATGACGACGGTACCAGTACTCATTAGTACCACGCTGACACGCCATGAGATTAATCAGGTGAGAATCCAAAATACTGTCTTGCACATTGACTTTATCCATAAAGTCACTTGCCGAGATGTTTTGCATCTGTACACCACTTTTCAAGATGTGGTTCACTGCATATGACAGTCCAGACAGATCGCTTTCAAACAGGAGATGAAACAAATAGGGAATGCATTGACGAAACCTGGGATCTTCTGCATACAATCGTAAAGTCCAGTATTCAGAAGCAGGTATTTGATGAGGTCGCTCATCATATCTTCCTCCTTGACCTGTTGGAAATAGCTGTGGGAAACACCGAGCTTCCAAACTTTCCTCCCAAACACTAATGGGACTCCCTTTGGCTTGTTTCATTTGAAACAACTAAATAGCATTCCCCATGACTTCCTTGGAATGCAAAGGATGAACACTATAATGTTCATATATTTCTTCATTTTTAGAGGGTTCTACTTTCTCAATTTGACCAGCACACAAATCGCTATCCTCTTCTTCACTTACTTCCTCTTCTGCAACATATACATTCTTGTAGTACTTATTGTTTTTTTTCAAATACAATGTTGCCTTTTTGACTTTCCTAACATCCACTAAATCTTGCCATATTTTCTTACTCTTTGTCGGAACCCCATTAACTAAGATAACCAGAGGTTCCTCTTCCACTTTTTCTACTCCAATTGTATTAATGTTTTTCTTCAAATCTAGAGGCAAATAAACAACTCTTCCCTTTAATCCTCTCTGTAAATCTGATGGAGGCAATTTCCCTGTCTTTGGCTCCATTCTTACAATAGCCTGAAAGGGATGGATACTTTGAATCAAAATAGATTCATAAGTATTTAAATCCTTCAATTCAGAAGGAATCTCAACCAATTCCAGATTATTATGAACCGCTCTAGCAGGCATCCGGTTTTGATTTAATTTGTTACAACAATAAGTACACACACGTTGATCCAATCCCAAATCAAAACAATTTTCTACCATCAAGTATGTTGCGAAATCCTTCCATTCACTATTATTTTCCCTTTCACTTTTTGCATATAAATCCACTAACTTAGTCTGATTCTTATAATAAGTGCGTCGACAACACACACAAGTGAAATTAGGCCTCTCACTTGATTTCACCTGAAACGTGGCAATTTCCTTCTGAAAATTATCTGTACTGGAAACCTGTACACTATCTTCCACATTACCCTCTTCTTCTGGGTCAATTTCAACATTCTCCTCTTTACTTGCAAAGTAACAAAACTCAATTTCTTCACAAATATTCTTCACATCTATTTCAGAACCATGCAAAAGAGCCGTGCATAATTGTTTAAGCATAATTGCTGGACTCTTAGCATAATACAACATTCTAACTAATTTCCTCACTTTATTATGATGCACTGCTAGCATCCTGAAATGATGAAAAACACTCTGGCATACTCTCCTTGAAAGACAAGCCAGTGAATGACCATGCAAACCTGTCACTTCTCTCACTCTGCAAGGATCTAATTCTTGCAACAACTTCATTTTCTGTTTTAAACTTTTCTTATTAAATGTCCGTACAAAATCACAAAGCAAATTGATGGAATCCTGTCGCACACTGCAAATACTACTACACTTCCAGATATACACTGGTCCCTTAGGACGTCTTCCTAAAACCTCATTACCTAACACCTCTTCTGCCTCTGTTGTCACAAGTTTTTCTTTTTCAACTGGACAACCATCTTTCCCCTCATAAGCTCGACCACTGGTGTCAACTGCATGCACCAAATCATTATCCTGGAAATAACTCTCCTCATTAAAAAATGCCTCACAACTTGAACTATGCATCCATTCTCCTGAAAAAACTTCACAAAAATTACTACGATTAACTGTTCTCTTCCATCTACTATTTCTTTTGAAATCATAAATTGCCTTGTTTAGCTTCCTAATTCTATTGATTATCAAAATAAATAACTTTCGCTTAATTTCAAATGCCTGATCAATAATTTTCTCAACTTTTTTTTTCTCTTATAAAAAAACACTTTCTGTTGACCTTTCTTAATATTTTTTAACAAATTGCCAATTATCCTGTTGCGGAACATTCGTCTACGAATGTCCCTTAACTGATTTTTCCTACTACTACCATGCACAGAGTTATCTCCTGCTCTAGCAGTAACATTTTTGATTGGCCTTTCCTTTCCGTTTAAATTGCTTCTCTTTTTCTGGACTAAAACATTTTTTGTAGTACTACTTTTTTTTCTACAAATGTTTCTTATGAATGATTTCGTTGTCTTACCCGGAGCTTTCTTGGTGGCTTGACGAGTTTTTATTGTAGAGGACTGCTGCAAGAATTTATTAAGCTGCTGTCTTTAACGTTTTGTAGCCTTTCGGTTTCGTTGTTTAGA
This sequence comes from Lissotriton helveticus, assembly GCF_964261635.1. Lineage (NCBI taxonomy): Eukaryota > Metazoa > Chordata > Amphibia > Caudata > Salamandridae > Lissotriton > Lissotriton helveticus. The sequence goes on along the minus strand of NC_136067.1, from coordinate 1,523,896,727 downwards.
TGGCATTATGTACTTTTGAAAACTTATATCGACAGTTGGGCACTAGGAGCCATGAGGCAGCAATTAGGATACTAATATCTGACAGCCGTGTGTCCTACGTTTGTGCTTTAGCCAAATTTTTATCATGGGCTTGGTCCATTCGAGCCAAAAGGCTAAAATTGACTGTTTAATCCTATTTTAAACGCATTAATCCAATGAACTGCCTTTTGACCTGTTTCGCTAACCTGTAAAAACTTAATGAACTAATTGGCTAGTATCTTTGTGTAAATTCTTTTTAAATATTTATTGCAAAATCCACTGTTCTCTTTGTTTATTAATTCTTCCTAAATAGGTCAAGTTTTAGTTGCAGGTTTATGTTTTTTCTTTTTTTTCTTTTAAAATTGTACTATTGTGATTTTCTGTGTTGCTTTTATGATAATTTTTTTATCGAAATAAAGCCTTTTTGACTTGACTTGACTTTTGAAATGATCTGCAGTTGAATCTGTGGTAAAATATAATTAAAAATGTTATTAACCACTATTAGCAAACAGTAAATCAATAACAGTCGTCAAAAATTTAACACACTACTTGTCATTTTTACAAACAATAATTTTTAGTGCATTGGCAAATTTAGTAGTCACAAATAGTAGCAAAGAAATGGAATGCTTCTACATTTGACCTTTGCTGTTTTATATGTGAATCTGAACTAATTTTATGAGCATATTTGACTATTTTATTAAAGACACTACACACAACCTGTTTTTGAAGTTGTGTTTAATTTTAAATGAAACGGTTTACATGTTTACTTTTCATTTCCAGTAACTTTTAAAAATAAATGTTTATAGTTCCATAGGCTCAAGCAGGTCAGCTTCCCACCCTATGTCATACAATTCTGACAAATCGGCATCCTCATCATGTTCTTCACCATCCTCAGGATTTAAATCATCCAAGGGATCTACTTCTACTGACGTTTCAATGACAAGTTCAATGATAAGATCGAGATCAACGGATTGCTCATTATCAAGTCAAGTCAAGTCAAAAGTGCTTTATTCGAGTTGTTACTCATAAAAGCATGGTATACACAAAAATTTTAAAAAGAGAATTACATTTTGCTGTCAAACACAATGACACAGCACTATAGGTTACACATAAAAATACATTCGATTAAAAAGAGATTAATACATTTGATAAAAATAATTTTCAAGATGTAGAACGCCGGGATCTAAAAACAGTAATACAAATACAAAAAGTCAATTATTTCAGACTGAGAATAGTTAACTAACTAGCAGTCTCTACCTTAATACAAGGTCATTGATGATTAGAAAAGCAATAATATCAAATTCATGGGGACCAATTTGTCAGACAGAGAATAGTTATTTAACTAGCAGTCTCTGTCTGATCGCCCACGCCCAGCCCAGATATTTCGCTGTAGCTATCAAAATCCAAGAAACTGGACTCGTACATATGATTCGCATAGCTACAGAACTACATGATGTCCCAAGGTTCCTGCACATAGGTGCTAACCAGACGCGTCTTGGTGCGGCGTAAGTCCTGCAAGAAAACAAAAAATGGCCCAATGTCTCATTCCCTATGCCACAAGCTGGGCAGATGTTACTACCACCTGAACCCCATTTAGCAGTCAGTGTTCTTATAGGAAGTGCACCAGCTCTCAGTTGAAATAGGAGCTTCCTGTCGCCTGGTTTTGAGATGATATCCCAATATGATTCCAAGGCTGGATACATTTTAGCCTCAAGGAAGTACATAGACATGGACCCAGTGCTGGAAATGCTTAAGATTTTGGTAGCAACATTTTCCCAGAAGATATTTTTTAAGACAAGCTTAGAGGGAAATGATGCCCCAGCGGGGTCCAGCCATAAAGAACTCAACCCTAGCTCAAACAATGTAGCTTTCAAAGATTTAAGCCAGCTTATTTTGTGAAAGCCATCAGCCTTGATGACATCCACAAAACCCGCGGCATAATGTGAGAGCTCGGGAGTAGTCCAGAGTCTGCGCCAATACAAGATCGGGCGTAATCTGGCCAAATCCCTAATTTGTTTCCTTCCGAGATCATATCGGAGAGGCAACAACGGAGTACTTTTAGGTGTACCAGTGAGAGTCCGTAGGAATTTGTTTTCTGAGGCTTGCAAAGATGTAAGATTTTCAAAGCCCCACAGTTCTGCTTCATAGAGTGCAGACCCAATAGCCTTTGCTTCATAAACCAATAGGGCTGGTTTAACAGGTTTAGTTAAGGACTTCCTGTGTTCAGAGTTAATTGCCCCGGCTATTTGTTTATGCCGCAATATAGCAATATTTAAGTGCTGGCTCCACCTGTTGTTATCAGCAATTTGGATACCCAGGTATGTAAATGAGTTGACTAACTCTAAAGGCTTGCTCATTATCACTCATGGTTGATGTTGTCGTTATCTTTAAAGAAAGAGAACAGCAATGAGATGTTGCAGAGTAAGAGACAAATCTCAGAGACTATAATAGTAAAATTGTTTAACAAGAGTAACATTTTGCAGCTATTATTTAGCCATGTCCAGCGATGCTGAGGAGGTGAGGCCTATGTCCAAGTTTTCAGTGAACAGGACTCATCTCTTCTTAACCTTGGATAAGCCTCACCGACTCTGTGTCCCCTGCTCATACTTAAATGTAAAGGGGCAGATTTATGTTAACTGGCGCATCCCCAGGGATGCACCAGTTAACGTGCACCGCTGCTCTGCCACCCATGGTGTGCCGCATTTACAATGTGGAGCACCATTGAGCAAAAACAGCACAGATGCGTCACGCATCTGTGCCGCAAAAGCAGCACATTGCAGGAATCACGTCGTAAGCGCGACATGTCTACTGCAATGCACAGGAGCAAGCCACACATTGCATTGTGCATCACTCCTTATGCCTGTTTTAAACAGGCGTAAGGATTTGATTCAGCAATGCCATAAAGCTGACTCAGTGAAATCTTCTAAATTTCACTGTGTTAGTTTTACAGGGCTTTCATGCAAATGAATGCCCACCCTGCAACAAAACGCCTATATGAAACCTGACGCAGGTTTCATGTGGCACAGGACTTTACACCGTGACACATCTGCCTAGATGCATCAAGTTGTAAATATGTCGCAACATAGCGCATCTTTTGCGCCGCCGCTGCGTCACAAAAGTGACGCACAGCGGCGCAAAAGAGGCACGCGGCTATCATAAATCTGTCCCTAACATTTTAAATGATTGATTCAGGATGACGATAAGGTGTGGCCTATCCAGAGGTTTGTTTGAGGTGAGGCCTACTCAGGGTTGCAGATGAAATGTAGGCTTGTTGAAGAATACAGAGGAGATAATACATGTGCAGGCCTACCAATGAAGTGAGTCATGTCCACTGCACTCTTGAACAAAGGTCAGACCTCTTCTGTGTCCGTGAACAGGCCTAAACCTCATCTGCACAATGTGATTCGTAAAGTTAGGAAACACAGGTGATGTAATTGAAAAATGTGGAATTTATTTTCCTCATTTCACAATCACATCACCTGTGTTTCCTTTGCTTAGGTATCTCATTGTGCAGATGGAGTCTAGCATATCAAAGAGTACACAAAAGTTGAGCACTGTATACAACAATTTTGACATTTACAGAAGATTCAGCTTCTCCATGCCCCCTACACAGTCCTAAATGTTTACAGTTTAAACGGACGGTATGTTGTTGGAGATGAAGTGAGGCCTGTCTTGCAACATGGTGCATCTTTTGCATCACTGCTGCATTGGTTTCATGTGGCACAGGACTTTACAGCATGACACATCTGCCTAGATGCATCAAGTTGTAAATATGTCGCAACATAGCAAATCTTTTGCACCGCCGCTGCGTCACAAAAGTGACGCACAGCGGCGCAAAAGAGGGACACGGCTATCATAAATCTGTCCCTAACATTTTAAATGATTGATTCAGGATGATGATAAGGTGTGGCCTATCCAGAGGTTTGTTTGAGGTGAGGCCTACTCAGGGTTGCAGATGAAATTTAGGCTTGTTGAAGAGTACAGAGGAGATAATACATGTGCAGGCCTACCAATGAAGTGAGTCATGTCCAGTTCACTCTTGAACAAAGGCCAGACCTCTTCTGTGTCTGTGGACAGGCCTAAACCTCATCTGCACAATGTCATTCGTAAAGTTAGGAAACACAGGTGATGTAATTGAAAAATGTGGAATTTCTTTTCCTCATTTCACAATCACATCACCTGTGTTTCCTTTGCTTAGGTATCTCATTGTGCAGATGGAGTCTAGCATATCAAAGAGTACACAGAAGTTGAGCACTGTATACAACAATTTTGACATTTACAGAAGATTCAGCTTCTCCATGCCCCCTACACAGTCCTAAATGTTTACAGTTTAAACTGACGGTATCTTGTTGGAGATGAAGTGAGGCCTGTCTTGCAACATGGTGCATCTTTTGCATCACTGCTGCATCGGTTTCATGTGGCACAGGACTTTACAGCATGACACATCTGCCTAGATGCATCAAGTTGTAAATATGTCGCCACATAGCAAATCTTTTGCACCGCCGCTGCATCACAAAAGTGACGCACAGTGGCGCAAAAGAGGCACACGGCTATCATAAATCTGTCCCTAACATTTTAAATGATTGATTCAGGATGACGATAAGGTGTGGCCTATTCAGAGGTTTGTTTGAGGTGAGGCCTACTCAGGGTTGCAGATGAAATTTAAGCTTGTTGAAGAGTACAGAGGAGATAATACATGTGCAGGCCTACCAATGAAGTAAGTCATGTCCACTTCACTCTTGAACAAAGGCCAGACCTCTTCTGTGTCCGTGGACAGGCCTAAACCTCATCTGCACAATGTGATTCGTAAAGTTAGGAAACACAGGTGATGTAATTGAAAAATTTGGAATTTCTTTTGCTCATTTCACAATCACATCACCTGTGTTTCCTTTGATTAGATATCTCATTGTGCAGATGGAGTCTAGCATATCAAAGACTACGCAGAAGGTGAGCACTGTATGGAACATGGCTATGTAACTCAAAGAATCAAAATCTAAATTTGCCAAGCACAGATGGGGACGTATTTACAAGGACCTTGCACCACGGGGAAATGTCTTAAATTAAAATGGGAAAAATAACATCAAAGGGACTCAAAGGCCTTGTAAATATGCCCCAAGCAACCTATGAAACTCTAGCAGTACATATCAAGAAACCTAATTGATTTCAAAAAACGTTTTTAAACAAATGATGTAAAGCACTTATATACCTACATTCATGGGGAAGTGACTTAAAATGCTCTAAGACACATGAAAGCGTTTTTTTAAGGCCCTTGCACCATTTTTGCGTCACTTTTAACATGGCTATGTAACTCAAAGAATGAAAATCTAAATTTGCCAAGCACACATTGGGGCGTATTTACAAGGACCTTCCACCACGGGGAAATGTCTTTAATTAAAATGGGAAAAATAACATCAAAGGGACTCAAATGCCTTTTAAATATACCCCAAGCAACCTATGAAACTCTAGCAGTACATATCAAGAAACCTAATTGATTTCGAAAAATGTTTTTAAACACATCAAGTACATCAATTATATACCTACATTCAAGGGGAAATGACTTAAAATGCCCTAAGACACATGAAAGCGTATTTTTAAGGCCCTTGCACCATTTTTGCATCACTTTTAACATGGCTATGTAACTCAAAGAATCAACCTTGCACCACGGGGAAATGTCTTAAATTAAAATGGGAAAAATAACATCAGAGAGACTCAAAGGCCTTATAAATATGCCCCAAGCAACCTATGAAACTCTAGCAGTACATATCAAGAAATCTAATTGATTTCAAAAAACGTTTTTAAACACATCATGTAAACCAATTATATACCTACATTCATCGGGAAGTGACTTAAAATGCCCTAAGACACATGAACGCGTTTTTTAAAGGCCCTTGCACCATTTGTGCGTTACTTTTAACATGGCTATGTAACTCAAAGAATCAAAATCTAAATTTGCCAAGCACACATGGGGGCGTATTTACAAGGACCTTGCACCACAAGGAAATGTCTTAAATTAAAATGGGGAAAATTACATCAAAGGAACTCAAAAGCCTTGGAAATATGCCCCAAGCAACCTATGAAACTCTAGCAGTACATATCAAGAAACCTAACTGATTTCAAAAAACGTTTTTAAACACATCATGTAAAGCAATTATTCAACCACATTCATGGGGAATTGAGTTAAAATGCCCTAAGACACATGAAAGCATTTTTTTAAGACCCTTGCACCATTTTTGCGTCACTTTTAACATGGCTATGTAACTCAAAGAAACAAAATCTATTTGTAAAACACTTGACACAAAGCAACATTTTAAATACACAACTTTCTTCATAATTTTCTCCCTAAAGCATACTATTCTCTATATAAATTAAATGAATCTTTTCTCACCTTAGCAAATACTTTATGAGTTTCAAAACAGTCTCAGACACACACCAATTTGTCTTCAGCAGAACAAAGGGTATGCACTCCAGAGGCTGCAGCCAAAAAAAGCACAGAAATGCTGTAATTCATCACACATATCTCTCATGTCACCCAATCAAAACTCTTCCCTCACTTTTTTCAAATCAACACCCTTCCCCCCTCTGCCCTTTCTGCCTTTTTTGCATAGCAACCACCTCCTGAAAGACTTTTCATGTTTGCAACTTCACACAACAATGTTTCAATTGAACTCTGAACTCTCAGTACACCTACGTATCCAGTGCAATCTTTCATAAAATGATTTTTTCTTGACCATTCAAATTACATCTTTCAAAGAACTCATCCATGCACCCTAACTTTCTGTTTCTAGCAATCAAAATCCACCAATCACTGCTACTGATTCATTAGCACAGAAACTCCACAGTTTTCTTATTTTTTCAACTGCCATTTCATTGCCACACTTCATCTGACTGCAGCAGAACCTTCTCTCACCATGTTTTCTGTCTGGATTGTTGGACATAGTTACATCTACTGGGCTCAAAGGTATGCTGATAACAGAAATTTACCTAACCTCAATTTACAAAATGTGGAAATCAAGTGGATTGGCCACAGAGGATTAAAATGTCACCAATTGATACCATCGGTGAAAACCTTTTTGCATTTGCCAAAACCTGACCTGTTAATTGTGCACTGTGGAGGAAATGACTTGGGCACTTTGACTGGGGTAGGTCTGGAAATGCTTTTAAAGGACACCTTTGACCAATTGATGGCACTTTTTCCTCAAACTGCCTTGGTATATTCAAATATATAGTGAACAAAACAAGAGTATTCCAGGGCATTTATAGAGACCATCGGTAAGGAGCAAGGAAACGACTTCACTTAAGGCGTTTTGAAGAAAGCCCTCACTCACCACCTAGTGATGACATGCTTCATCATCGGGCCCCACAGAGGGGACCTAGCATCCCCTCTGTGTGCTGCAACGCCAGATATACTGCGGAGCGGGTTGGTGGATAAGGACAGTGCTGTGCAAAGAGTATTAAGTGAGTGATGTGAGGTTTAAAAAAGTCTGTAGTGTATCAAAATCAATTTTATTTGGATCACTAAGGACTTATAAATAAAATGATGTGTAGGAAATATGTCCACAAATTTTCAAGTGGTAGTTTCCTAAGTCAGTCGACATGTTTCAGCCACGAAACGGTGTAAATTTACCTGGCATTCTTCAGGACTTGGTGTGGATAAACCCTGGCGGTATGGACTCTCTAAGGTCCACCCTTACCTAGGGACGTGAAAGTGAAAATAAATAGTGAAAAAGTGCAAGAAAATTAGAAAGAAAAAGCTGTCTTTCTAATAACTCCTGGTTTAGGAGGCTTCCGATTTTACGGTTTCTGCACCTGTTAGGAAAAAAGGACATGGACAAACAAAGAGACAGAACAAACAATCAGTTGTATTGATGATCGCCTATTAACAGTCCATTGTGCTCCAGTTGGTGGTATCAGAGACATCATGTGGTTGAATAACAGTATAGTTAACACCACCTTGGTCCCCAGAGTATAGAGCGTTATGGGTAGGTAGTGCTAAGTGCTATACTTGCTATGGACAACGCGTGATATTTACAGGGGTTGTGGGTTTAAAACGCTATCAACCTAAAATGTCGGCGCGATCAAGATCGTGCTGAAAATTAAAATCAGGGTAATTTCTCACTTTGATAGTGTGATGATTTCACACCATGGGTCACAGGAGGGGGGTGGAGGCGTAATTGGCACACCCTGCAATCGTCAGAAATAGAATAGAATAAAATACAATAAGGCAATTGCGCGACTCAGATCGGTACTTAGCTCAGTGAAAGACGGATGGTTTTCTGCTTTATGTACTCACGCCCTCGACGCTCGGCACCCGTGGTATACCTGTAGCGACCCTCTGCTGGACCCCGAAGATGTCCGCTCGAGGCAGCGAGGACGTTTAAGTAAACACTGCGTTATCCTGCTTCCGGGTGGGCGCGGTCGGTCTGCGTCAGTGCGTGACGGCGGACCAATCAGTGCGCTCTGGCGTCATGTGCATTCGGCCAATAGGCGCCGGTAGCGTCATTGTTAATGGCAACTAGTGGTCTGAGCCTTGCCGAGTCACTGCAGCGAGTGTCCGCAGTTATTTTGCAAACGGCAATGGCAATAATTTCAGAATTTATCAAAATGTTGTGACAAAGGAAATCCGATACTAGTGCATTAATTAAGAATACATAAGACGCTATCAGACACGCGTCAGGGTTCTGGATATTCTAGCGGCAGAATGCAGGGACGCCATGTCCATTACTAAGTAACCTGTAAATAGTGTATAGAGATAGATTTTTAACAGTTACGGTCTAGGCATAGTCCATAATGGTGAGACACCGTTAGGATTAATTCAGGACAGAGTTCCAAGGGATATCATCGTTCAGCCCCTGGAGGTGGGTCCCAAGTCTATAGACCCATCTTTGTTCTTTTTCGAACAGACGGCGATTGATGTTATTACCACTACCAATGTGCTCTATTATTGTCCATTTCATGTCGTTGGTAGTGTGGTTGTGTTCCAGGAAATGTCTACTCATTTTTGTGGTGGATTTTTTGCATCTGATATTTGAGCGATGCTCGCAAATTCTCTGTTTTACCTTCCTCCCAGTCATGCCCACGTATCGCAAATCACAAGGGCAAGTGATGAGATAAACCACATTGGTTGTGTTACAATTCGTGTGTTCTCGTTGCGTCCAGGTTCTACCTGGTTCCAGTTCCAGGGTTTTTGTATGTGTGGTTAGATGGCAGACACTACAATTGGAGCAGGGGTAATGACCCACCACTTGAGGGAGACCCCAGACGTCAGTTATTGACCTGGGAGTTTCTGTGATTGTTGATCTCGGTCTGGTGTGGACCAAGGCATCTTTGACGCTTCTCCCTTTCTTAAAAGAAAACAAAGGTTTTTCCCAGGTTTTATTGGTGCTTGTTAGAATTCGCCAGTTCTTATTGATGGATTTTTTCATTAAGTTGGATAAGGTGCTGTATGTTGTTACGCAAGTCAGAGGAATGTCTATATCCACATGTGTCCTTTCCTCCAAAAGGGCCTCCCTTGGCTGATTGCGAGCTCTTTTGTAGCCCTTGTTAAGGGTTGCAGTCGGGTATCCTCTGGCCTTCAATTTGAGTGATAATTCTGCAGATTGTTCCTTGAAGTCATGTAGCTCGGAACAATTACGTCTCAGACGTAAATATTGACCGTAAGGTAGGTTTTCTTTTAACGGTCGAGGATGGAAGCCGGTGTATTCAAGGAGATTGTTTTTTGCAGTCGGTTTGTGGTAAGTTTTGGTTGTAAGTTTGGTTCCCGAAATCTGGATAGTGACATCCAGAAATGTTGCCTCAGTCTTACTGGTTGCATGAGTAAATTTCAGGTTAGGGTCAAGGTTATTGATCCAGAGTAGAAATGCCTGGAGGTTTTCTTCATCGCCTGACCAAAGGACCAGGACGTCGTCGGTGTACATTGGAGAGCCTAAGGTTTGCTGAAAACACTGTCACTCTTGTCACACTCGACATCGAGAGCCTATACACCAGCATTCCCCAGGATGACACAATCAAGGTAAGTTTCATTTTACAGTGTGCGACTTTGGCTCTAAAAGAAAACTTTTTCTCATATCAAGGCAACCTCTATCTTCAATGTACCGGGACCTCGATGGGCAGTACTTTTGCCCCGAGCGTGGCGGGGCTTTATGTAGCAGACTTTGAGGCCAAATACATCCTACCCACTACTAGCCCCTTCTTCCAGTCAATACAAATATGGCGCCGTTACATCGGCGACGTCCTGGTCCTTTGGACAGGCGATGAAGAAAACCTCCAGGCATTTCTACTCTGGATCAATAACCTTGACCCTAACCTGAAATTTACTCATGCAACCAGTAAGACTGAGGCAACATTTCTGGATGTCACTATCCAGATTTCGGGAACCAAACTTACAACCAAAACTTACCACAAACCGACTGCAAAAAAACAATCTCCTTGAATACACCAGCTTCCGTCCTCGACCGTTAAAAGAAAACCTACCTTACGGTCAATATTTACGTCTGAGACGTAATTGTTCCGAGCTACATGACTTCAAGGAACAATCTGCAGAATTATCACTCAAATTGAAGGCCAGAGGATACCCGACTGCAACCCTTAACAAGGGCTACAAAAGAGCTCGCAATCAGCCAAGGGAGGCCCTTTTGGAGGGAAGGACACATGTGGATAGAGACATTCCTCTGACTTGCGTAACAACATACAGCACCTTATCCAACTTAATGAAAAAATCCATCAATAAGAACTGGCAAATTCTAACAAGCACCAATAAAACCTGGGAAAAACCTTTGTTTTCTTTTAAGAAAGGGAGAAGCGTCAAAGACGCCTTGGTCCACACCAGACCGAGATCAACAATCACAGAAACTCCCAGGTCAATAACTGACGTCTGGGGTCTCCCTCAAGTGGTGGGTCATTACCCCTGCTCCAATTGTAGTGTCTGCTATCTAACCACACATACAAAAACCTTGGAACTGGAACCAGGTAGAACCTGGACGCAACGAGAACACACAAATTGTAACACAACCAATGTGGTTTATCTCATCACTTGCCCTTGTGATTTGCGATACGTGGGCATGACTGGGAGGAAGGTAAAACAGAGAATTTGCGAGCATCGCTCAAATATCAGATGCAAAAAATCCACCACAAAAAAGAGTAGACATTTCCTGGAACCCAACCACACTACCAACGACATGAAATGGACAATAATAGAGCACATTGGTAGTGGTAATAACATCAATCGCCGTCTGTTCGAAAAAGAACAAAGATGGGTCTATAGACTTGGGACCCACCTCCAGGGGCTGAACGATGATATCCCTTGGAACTCTGTCCTGAATTAATCCTAACGGTGTCTCACCATTCTGGACTATGCCTAGACCGTAACTGTTAAAAATCTATCTCTATACACTATTTACAGGTTACTTAGTAATGGACATGGCGTCCCTGCATTCTGCCGCTAGAATATCCAGAACCCTGACGCGTGTCTGATAGCGTCTTATGTATTCTTAATTAATGCACTAGTATCGGATTTCCTTTGTCACAACATTTTGATAAATTATGAAATTATTGCCATTGCCGTTTGCAAAATAACTGCGGACACTCGCTGCAGTGACTCGGCAAGGCTCAGACCACTAGTTGCCATTAACAACGACGCTACCGGCGCCTATTGGCCGAATGCACATGACGCCAGAGCGCACTGATTGGTCCGCCGTCACGCACTGACGCAGACCGACCGCGCCCACCCGGAAGCAGGATAACGCAGTGTTTACTTAAACGTCCTCGCTGCCTCGAGCGGACATCTTCGGGGTCCAGCAGAGGGTCGCTACAGGTATACCACGGGTGCCGAGCGTCGAGGGCGTGAGTACATAAAGCAGAAAACCATCCGTCTTTTACTGAGCTAAGTACCGATCTGAGTCGCGCAATTGCCTTATTGTATTTTATTCTATTCTATTTCTGACGATTGCAGGGTGTGTCAATTACGCCTCCACCCCCCTCCTGTGACCCATGGTGTGAAATCATCACACTATCAAAGTGAGAAATTACCCTGATTTTAATTTTCAGCACGATCTTGATCGCGCCGACATTTTAGGTTGATAGCGTTTTAAACCCACAACCCCTGTAAATATCACGCGTTGTACATAGCACGTATAGCACTTAGCACTACCTACCCATAACGCTCTATACTCTGGGGACCAAGGTGGTGTTAACTATACTGTTATTCAACCACATGATGTCTCTGATACCACCAACTGGAGCACAATGGACTGTTAATAGGCGATCATCAATACAACTGATTGTTTGTTCTGTCTCTTTGTTTGTCCATGTCCTTTTTTCCTAACAGGTGCAGAAACCGTAAAATCGGAAGCCTCCTAAACCAGGAGTTATTAGAAAGACAGCTTTTTCTTTCTAATTTTCTTGCACTTTTTCACTATTTATTTTCACTTTCACGTCCCTAGGTAAGGGTGGACCTTAGAGAGTCCATACCGCCAGGGTTTATCCACACCAAGTCCTGAAGAATGCCAGGTAAATTTACACCGTTTCGTGGCTGAAACATGTCGACTGACTTAGGAAACTACCACTTGAATAATTGTGGACATATTTCCTACACATCATTTTATTTATAAGTCCTTAGTGATCCTAATAAAATTAATTTTGATACACTACAGACTTTTTTAAACCTCACATCACTCACTTAATACTCTTTGCACAGCACTGTCCTTACCCACCAACCCGCTCCGCAGTAGATCTGGCGTTGCAGCACACAGAGGGGATGCTAGGTCCCCTCTGTGGGGCCCGATGATGAAGCATGTCATCACTAGGTGGTGAGTGAGGGCTTTCTTCAAAACGCCTTAAGTGAAGTCGTTTCCTTGCTCCTTACCGATGGTCTCTATAAATGCCCTGGAATACTCTTGTTTTGTTCACTAGACTGATACTGGGGTGTAAGAGTATCCCACTACCCTACCTCTCCTTTTGTTTTGATATATTCAAATATATGCACAAACAAATGGATTCTATCAATGTGTATTCGCTAGAGATTTCTTTTTATATTGTGGTTCTGTGAATAGTAGGATGATTGACTCTCTCTTAGGGTGGTAAAGATGAGAGCACAATGTGCTTGTTAAAATACCCCTCACACACTAAAAAAATCCAATAGTGTCATGCTTCATCATTGGGGTCTTCCCGTCCCTCTACGGGGCGGGGCGTGCTACGACCTAACGAACTACGCGGGAACACTAGTGATGTGACAAGGCTATGTGATGGTGCAGAGTGGTAAGTGTCAGTGAAGTGTAGGGACCTAATAATGTGTGGGATAAAAATAAAAGCTAAAAATCCTCTGGCTAGTGGAAAAAAACAATTTATTCACTTCCCTAGCTGGGGACGTTAAGAAGGGGGTTTTGGGGTAGAGCGAATAGCTACTACCTGGTCAACATGTTTCGTAAGCAGTCCCCTACTGCTTACTCATCAGGACCTTCTAGTGGCCCCTACAAAAAAATTAGCTCAGTTGCTAAGTATGGTAAGCCTGTCGTCCTAAAAACTAGCAGTAAAAATAAACTGTTAGTTTTATGCTTCAGGGCATGAGCTGGCCCAGGGGAAGCGTAAAAACTCAAAATTGATGACCTAAATAGGTCTCTGTAAGGAAAAAGGGAGAAAAAAGAGAAGAGCACAAATTTTTACCATTGTAACTGTGAGTCATCTATAGACACGACATATAAGTAGCGCCACAAGTCCCATGGGTCATTCACATTATTCCCATTTCATAAAGAGTGTAATTAAAGCTTTATGGACAGAGTGATGGTTCAATCTGCCATCCCCTGCTCGTTCGTTTGTATTCCGAACATGTTATTGCCCCATATAATTAAGGGCGGATTCATAGTAACACACATGCACATTCATAACTCGATGCACCCATCGGCACACACACAGGGTTAAAAAGAGGAATCTGTTTTTTTGTTTTTGTTCTTTCGATTTCAAAACCGGTAGTATTTCCTTCTGTTTCAATGTTATGCCCGATAATCATTATAAAACCATGACGCACACACAGATTGTTATATCGATTGTCATACATACTGCTGAGGCCGTTTTGGTGTGCCCCATGAGCTGACAGTCGATAGGTGTGTCAACGCCGAATATCTGGAAGGAAAGAAAACCGCGCCCATATCGTCAGAAACACATACACACAATACAATGTTTTCCCTGTCTCTAGGACCAAGTGTTTAGAGACGTCTGGCAGGGTCTAGTACTTACAGTGGCCGCGTAAGGATACTACCTTACTCCTATCCGTCCTGCCGCTCTGAAGAGTGCTCGCGTTTGGAGACCGGTGAGTATTTAAGCTTCCCTAGGCGCCAGTCACGCTTGTGGAGACTAGCGCGCTAACCCAAAATGGCCGCCCCCGATGGAACAAGGGGTGTGCTATGTACGGAAGTGTTTCTTCCATGTCTATTTTCTTTGCCCCTACGATATTTTAACAGTATCAACAATGTTATTTAACAGAATCAACAATGTTATTTAATGATTATTAATCAAAGCCAAGAGGTCCTGCCTGATGGATTTATATTAATGGACCCATCTTGCTGATAATGTGAGGGGGCTTGCCCAGGGCCCATTATAAACAAATTGACTGATACTAGACGTCCTGAGATCCACAGGGATACTTATTAGTGGCATTGGTCCTGAATATTACTCAAATTTTAAAATTATTTTTATTGTTTTGTACCAATAAGTCATGTTAGCGGCTCCATACCGGGTAATAAGTGATAACACCAGGTAGGACTCTATTGATGGTAGTTGGAGTCACATGAAAGCCAGACAATCCTGTCCCTCATGAATCTCTATAGGGTGAGTACCGATAGTGTGAGTGGCCCTGGAGGGGAGGGCGTGGTATGTGGTTCTTTTGTTTTGGGCGACAGGGGATTAAGATGGTCTACAACTGGCCCCACGGTATATCATCGTTGAGCCCATGTTTGTTTGACTGGACACGGAAAACCCATCTTTGTTCCTTCTCCAGTAGGTATCTCTCGTGATCAATCTGCTCGATCACTGTCCATGCTATATCCTCAGGTTTGTGCCCACTTTCAAGGAAGTGGTTGGTTAGTTTGGTGCTTGACTTTTTGCACTTGATAGTGCTTTTGTGTTCGCCTATTCTTACTTTTACAGCCCTGCTTGTCATGCCAATATACTCGAGACTGCAAGGGCAGGTGATCATGTAGACGACATTTGAACTGTTACAGTTGCTGAAGCTTCTCTGCTCCCATGTAGTGCCATTCTTGAAAGTCAGTTTCTTGCTTTTTTTAGTGAGACAGCATACCTTGCATCCACCACAGGGATAATGTCCTTGTACCATGCTGGAGTTACCTGATGTCTTAGCCTCCTTAGGTCTAGTATGTACCAGTATGTCTCTAACACTTTGAGCTCTTTTGTGAGAGAACATAGGTTTGGTAATATCGAGGCCGCCACTGTTCAGAATTTTCCAATTCTTGTTGATGATTTTGGAAACTTGGTCAGAGTTGGTGTTATATGTTGTGATACATATTGGTCTCTGTATATCCACTTTTTTTACTTTCTCTTCGAGTAGGCTCTCTCTACAGTTGTTCCTGGCTCTTTTATATGCTTGATTGATGATCCTTTTTGGATAGTTCCTCTTTTGTAGCTTCTTTTTTAGATCGTTGGATTGGGTTTTGAAATTGTCAATTTCGGTGCAATTCCTGCGGAGTCGCAAGAACTGCCCATAGGGAAGATTATCCCTCAGGTGTCTCGGGTGGAAGCTCTGGTACATTAAAAGGCAGTTCTTAGACGTGCTCTTAAAGTGTGTAGTTGTCATAAGTCTGCCAAGTTTGGGAAAGATATTCAGATCCAGAAATACCAGGTTGGTGTTGGAAGTGACACTGGTAAATTTGAGGAACTCGTCTTGATAATTTAACCACGTGAGGAACTGTTGAGCAGTCCTCTCATCTCCATCCCAGATGATGAGGATATCATCAATGTACCTCTTCCAGGTCATGATCTTCGATCTGAAGGGGTTGATGGTATTCAATATTTTTGTTTCCTCAAGGTGGTGAACATAGAGACCAGCTATACTAGGAGCAAATGTGCTTCCCATGCTGGTCCCATGCTTTTGGAGGTAGAGAGTGCCGTTGTGTTAAAAAAAGTTGTCTTTAAGTGCCAATGAACAGCACTCCATCACCACGTTTCGTGGGGTTTGATACTCCCAGTCATCCGTGAAGAGAACATCCTCAATGATTGCCAGCGTTTCATTGTGGGGCAAGCTGGTGTACAGACTTTCCACATCACAGCTAATTAACAGCTGTGTATTGGGATCAAAAGACACTTCCTCCAGTAGATTTAACACATCCTTGGTGTCTCTAAGGTAAGTTGATGTTTTTTGTACCAAGGGTCTCAAAAATGCGTCCGCAAATCTAGAGACTGGTTCAAGGACCGACCCGATCCCCGATACGATAGGTCTTCCTGGGGGATTCACCAGGTCCTTGTGAATCTTCGGTAAGATGTACAGATAGGGGGTTCTAGGGTTCTTTTGACATAAAAACTCCCCTTCTTTATTGGTAATCCAGTTATGAGACAGTGCCTCTTCAACCATCGTTTTGATTTTGGTAGCTATTCTCTCCGTGGGATTTGTTGGTAGGATCTCGTAGTTCCTTTCATCTTGGAGTAGCCTAGCACATTCTCTGTCATATTGTTCTTTATTCAACAGCACAGTGGCCCCGCCCTTATCCGCTGGTTTTATGACCACTTCTTTTTTGTTACTCAATTCACGAAGTGCTTGTCGTTCACTGTTAGAAACATTCTGAAAGACTCTTTTCTGATTGGGATCAAGGGCTTCAAGATCCTTCATGACAGCCTTCTCGAAAGTCAGAAGTTCGATGGGAAGAGTGTTGTTCATAGGCGTGAAGGTGGAACGTGGCCTTAACCCTGTGTCGCCTTGTTCATAGTTGTCTTGTTTGTCTTTGAAAAAGACCTGCAATTTGATTCTCCTTATGAATTCCTGGACCTCTTTACACAAGTGGAACTTGTCCATGTTGGCCGTAGGAACATATCCTAGACCCTTTTCAAGTACACTTAGCTGTGAGGCAGATAGCTCTATGCCTGTTAGGTTTACAACTAAGCTCATTTCTGGTTCTTTGATGCCCCTGTCATACTCCTTGTCGACACTCTCGGGGTCCCTTCTTCTTCGGTTTCCCAGTGTACGGAGTTGCCTCTCCGGTTCCTCCCTTTGTTCTGTCCTCGGCGTGACCCTAAAAAAGGAGCCGGATTTTCAAAAAACCCATAATCTTGTTGGTATCCCCATGGCGGGAAAGGGCCATTGGGGTGTTGAAAAGGTGGTGGGCCATATTGTTGGGGAGGGTACATCATTTGCTGGGGGTAGCTGTTCCATCCCCGCATGCCACGTTGATTAGGTCGTCGGAAGTTTCTTCGTGTGCCCTGGTACCTTGGGCTTTTGTTGCCACTTGAGTTGGAGCTGCTTGATCCTGCTTCTGACGAGTCATCGTTTGAAACATTATCACTCGATGGTTATCTTGTTATGTTTCAAACGATGACTCGTCAGAAGCAGGATCAAGCAGCTCCAACTCAAGTGGCAACAAAAGCCCAAGGTACCAGGGCACACGAAGAAACTTCCGACGACCTAATCAACGTGGCATGCGGGGATGGAACAGCTACCCCCAGCAAATGATGTACCCTCCCCAACAATATGGCCCACCACCTTTTCAACACCCCAATGGCCCTTTCCCGCCATGGGGATACCAACAAGATTATGGGTTTTTTGAAAATCCGGCTCCTTTTTTAGGGTCACGCCGAGGACAGAACAAAGGGAGGAACCGGAGAGGCAACTCCGTACACTGGGAAACCGAAGAAGAAGGGACCCCGAGAGTGTCGACAAGGAGTATGACAGGGGCATCAAAGAACCAGAAATGAGCTTAGTTGTAAACCTAACAGGCATAGAGCTATCTGCCTCACAGCTAAGTGTACTTGAAAAGGGTCTAGGATATGTTCCTACGGCCAACATGGACAAGTTCCACTTGTGTAAAGAGGTCCAGGAATTCATAAGGAGAATCAAATTGCAGGTCTTTTTCAAAGACAAACAAGACAACTATGAACAAGGCGACACAGGGTTAAGGCCACGTTCCACCTTCACGCCTATGAACAACACTCTTCCCATCGAACTTCTGACTTTCGAGAAGGCTGTCATGAAGGATCTTGAAGCCCTTGATCCCAATCAGAAAAGAGTCTTTCAGAATGTTTCTAACAGTGAACGACAAGCACTTCGTGAATTGAGTAACAAAAAAGAAGTGGTCATAAAACCAGCGGATAAGGGCGGGGCCACTGTGCTGTTGAATAAAGAACAATATGACAGAGAATGTGCTAGGCTACTCCAAGATGAAAGGAACTACAAGATCCTACCAACAAATCCCATGGAGAGAATAGCTACCAAAATCAAAACGATGGTTGAAGAGGCACTGTCTCATAACTGGATTACCAATAAAGAAGGGGAGTTTTTATGTCAAAAGAACCCTAGAACCCCCTATCTGTACATCTTACCGAAGATTCACAAGGACCTGGTGAATCCCCCAGGAAGACCTATCGTATCGGGGATCGGGTCGGTCCTTGAACCAGTCTCTAGATTTGCGGACGCATTTTTGAGACCCTTGGTACAAAAAACATCAACTTACCTTAGAGACACCAAGGATGTGTTAAATCTACTGGAGGAAGTGTCTTTTGATCCCAATACACAGCTGTTAATTAGCTGTGATGTGGAAAGTCTGTACACCAGCTTGCCCCACAATGAAACGCTGGCAATCATTGAGGATGTTCTCTTCACGGATGACTGGGAGTATCAAACCCCACGAAACGTGGTGATGGAGTGCTGTTCATTGGCACTTAAAGACAACTTTTTTGAACACAACGGCACTCTCTACCTCCAAAAGCATGGGACCAGCATGGGAAGCACATTTGCTCCTAGTATAGCTGGTCTCTATGTTCACCACCTTGAGGAAACAAAAATATTGAATACCATCAACCCCTTCAGATCGAAGATCCTGACCTGGAAGAGGTACATTGATGATATCCTCATCATCTGGGATGGAGATGAGAGGACTGCTCAACAGTTCCTCACGTGGTTAAATTATCAAGACGAGTTCCTCAAATTTACCAGTGTCACTTCCAACACCAACCTGGTATTTCTGGATCTGAATATCTTTCCCAAACTTGGCAGACTTATGACAACTACACACTTTAAGAGCACGTCTAAGAACTGCCTTTTAATGTACCAGAGCTTCCACCCGAGACACCTGAGGGATAATCTTCCCTATGGGCAGTTCTTGCGACTCCGCAGGAATTGCACCGAAATTGACAATTTCAAAACCCAATCCAACGATCTAAAAAAGAAGCTACAAAAGAGGAACTATCCAAAAAGGATCATCAATCAAGCATATAAAAGAGCCAGGAACAACTGTAGAGAGAGCCTACTCGAAGAGAAAGTAAAAAAAGTGGATATACAGAGACCAATATGTATCACAACATATAACACCAACTCTGACCAAGTTTCCAAAATCATCAACAAGAATTGGAAAATTCTGAACAGTGGCGGCCTCGATATTCCCAAACCTATGTTCTCTCACAAAAGAGCTCAAAGTGTTAGAGACATACTGGTACATACTAGACCTAAGGAGGCTAAGACATCAGGTAACTCCAGCATGGTACAAGGACATTATCCCTGTGGTGGATGCAAGGTATGCTGTCTCACTAAAAAAAGCAAGAAACTGACTTTCAAGAATGGCACTACATGGGAGCAGAGAAGCTTCAGCAACTGTAACAGTTCAAATGTCGTCTACATGATCACCTGCCCTTGCAGTCTCGAGTATATTGGCATGACAAGCAGGGCTGTAAAAGTAAGAATAGGCGAACACAAAAGCACTATCAAGTGCAAAAAGTCAAGCACCAAACTAACCAACCACTTCCTTGAAAGTGGGCACAAACCTGAGGATATAGCATGGACAGTGATCGAGCAGATTGATCACGAGAGATACCTACTGGAGAAGGAACAAAGATGGGTTTTCCGTGTCCAGTCAAACAAACATGGGCTCAACGATGATATACCGTGGGGCCAGTTGTAGACCATCTTAATCCCCTGTCGCCCAAAACAAAAGAACCACATACCACGCCCTCCCCTCCAGGGCCACTCACACTATCGGTACTCACCCTATAGAGATTCATGAGGGACAGGATTGTCTGGCTTTCATGTGACTCCAACTACCATCAATGGAGTCCTACCTGGTGTTATCACTTATTACCCGGTATGGAGCCGCTAACATGACTTATTGGTACAAAACAATAAAAATAATTTTTACATTTGAGTAATATTCAGGACCAATGCCACTAATAAGTATCCCTGTGGATCTCAGGACGTCTAGTATCAGTCAATTTGTTTATAATGGGCCCTGGGCAAGCCCCCTCACATTATCAGCAAGATGGGTCCATTAATATAAATCCATCAGGCAGGACCTCTTGGCTTTGATTAATAATCATTAAATAACATTGTTGATTCTGTTAAATAACATTGTTGATACTGTTAAAATATCGTAGGGGCAAAGAAAATAGACATGGAAGAAACACTTCCGTACATAGCACACCCCTTGTTCCATCGGGGGCGGCCATTTTGGGTTAGCGCGCTAGTCTCCACAAGCGTGACTGGCGCCTAGGGAAGCTTAAATACTCACCGGTCTCCAAACGCGAGCACTCTTCAGAGCGGCAGGACGGATAGGAGTAAGGTAGTATCCTTACGCGGCCACTGTAAGTACTAGACCCTGCCAGACGTCTCTAAACACTTGGTCCTAGAGACAGGGAAAACATTGTATTGTGTGTATGTGTTTCTGACGATATGGGCGCGGTTTTCGTTCCTTCCAGATTACCGCGTTGACACACCTATCGACTGTCAGCTCATGGGGCACACCAAAACGGCCTCAGCAGTATGTATGACAATCGATATATAAGAATCTGTGTGTGCGTCATGGTTTTATAATGATTATCGGGCATAACATTGAAACAGAAGGAAATACTACCGGTTTTGAAATCGAAAGAACAAAAACAAAAAAACGGATTCCTCTTTTTAACCCTGTGTGTGTGCCGATGGGTGCATCGAGTTATGAATGTGCATGTGTGTTACTATGAATCCGCCCTTAATTATATGGGGCAATAACATGTTCGGAATACAAACGAACGAGCAGGGGATGGCAGATTGAACCATCACTCTGTCCATAAAGCTTTAATTACACTCTTTATGAAATGGGAATAATGTGAATGACCCATGGGACTTGTGGCGCTACTTATATGTCGTGTCTATAGATGAATCACAGTTACAATGGTAAAAATTTGTGCTCTTCTCTTTTTTCTCCCTTTTTCCTTACAGAGACCTATTTAGGTCATCAATTTTGAGTTTTTACGCTTCCCCTGGGCCAGCTCATGCCCTGAAGCATAAAACTAACAGTTTATTTTTACTGCTAGTTTTTAGGACGACAGGCTTACCATACTTAGCAACTGAGCTAATTTTTTTGTAGGGGCCACTAGAAGGTCCTGATGAGTAAGCAGTAGGGGACTGCTTACGAAACATGTTGACCAGGTAGTAGCTATTCGCTCTACCCCAAAACCCCCTTCTTAACGTCCCCAGCTAGGGAAGTGAATAAATTGTTTTTTTCCACTAGCCAGAGGATTTTTAGCTTTTATTTTTATCCCACACTTTATTAGGTCCCTACACTTCACTGACACTTACCACTCTGCACCATCACATAGCCTTGTCACATCACTAGTGCTCCCGCGTAGTTCGTTAGGTCGTAGCACGCCCCGCCCCGTAGAGGGACGGGAAGACCCCAATGATGAAGCATGACACTATTGGATTTTTTTAGTGTGTGAGGGGTATTTTAACAAGCACATTGTGCTCTCATCTTTACCACCCTAAGAGAGAGTCAATCATCCTACTATTCACAGAACCACAATATAAAAATAAATCTCTAGCGAATACACATTGATAGAATCCATTTGTTTGTGCATATCTGACTGGAGGGTGATTCTATCAACACCTCTTTACTTCCTCCTGTGTTTTGGAATATTCAAATATATGCCAAAGACAGAAATGGAGGTTGTCGAACCAATTTTGTTCACAAATTGAGAGATCGAGGAAGCATGTAAATAAGTCTGTTTCAGCTTACATGAGAGACCATGGAATGGGCTCCATGTACAACAATAACTTGCGTTACTACATGCAAGATATCTACAGAGGAGATGGAGTTCACTTCTCAGATGAGGGGAACAGAATTTTCATCCTGAATTTAAGACTGTGCATTGGTACCTACTTATAAGTACCTAAATCTACCAAAAACCCAAAAGCTCTTCTCAGAGCTACCCTAACTATGATCACCATAAACAAATTTTAAATGTAACTTTTTTCTTACAAATTTTCACAATTTACGCTTTCCGGAGCGCTACCCGGTACGCGCACCGGACGCTAACCGCACGAAAATTTAAAAAAAATGTTTTTTTTTCGCACATATGGACCTCCTCAGCCACCCTCAGAAAACCTAGGGGGTCAGGATACGTGTACCATGCCCCCTTCTACCCATTCTCAACATTATTTGCCCTCCATCTTGTATCTCAATTCTACCGAAACACAAAATGGAGGACTGCCGGTTCGCGTACCGGGGCGCGCACCGGGAAGCGCTCGCTCAAAAAAGGTGGGAAAGTAATATACAGAAAAACCACTGGAGACACTTTCACCAAATATAGATTAGCTCATACTACATACCAATCCCTACCATTTTCACAAATTTGATTGGAATTCCATTTAGCCATTTAGCCTGTAGACCTCTCTAAATACCCTGAGGTAAATTACTTCACAAAACACATCTGAAGTGTTGGAATTGACAACCAATTAAAATGTTACTTTCATTTTCTACTTTTTTTACCTGACATTTGATTGGTTATGTACCTGAATATATATAAAGAAAGAGAGAGAAACACAGCCATTTTGACTACTACATCCTGAACTACATTGCAAGATCATTTTCACTCACAACTTAAACTTGTTTTTAAAAGGTAAGATGTTATTTTATAAATTTGAAAACATTTTCAGGTAGTTATATACTATCCCTCTGTAAGAGTTAGACATTGAGAAATGCTTGTTTATTATAATTATGAATTGATTTAGGTTTCTGTGGTATAATTATGAATTTACTTAGGCTTTTACACAGGCACTTTTTAATAGTACTACTTCATGCCTCAAAAGTACCTGTCTAAACTTAAACCCAACAGTGCCCTATCTCTACTGATATATTTATTTTTTATGCAAATTTGAGCACAAAAATGGAAGGAGAACAGAACGTTTCCTTTGAAATTGTCCTAGACATGAACAATGAGGAAATCATTGAACCCATTGACTTGGAATTCATGGATGAATCACGAGACCATGAACTTCTACAATGTGTAGAATCTGTGGATTTCTTACTTCAATATGAGGACGGTCAAATGTGGGAAGTTATGTTCAGTCAAAAAGAAGACATATCGGACAGTCAAATGTTAGACGTTCTATTAAATTTTGAAAAAGAATCAGAAAAATAAAATTATAGTTAATATTAAAAAATTGTTTGAGTCTTTAATCATTTTTATATGTAATTCATAAACTAGTACCAAATTGATTATAATGTAAAGTCAGACTTATAGTATACTCTGCACAATCCCAAAAATAAATTTATATTTAATAATCATGAATACTGCTACTTAAATAAAAAAAAAAAAAAAAAAGAACAATCAATAAACATACAATATTTCAAAATATCATAGTCTATCATTCTTTTTTCCTTATAGTACGCTCCCCAGACCACTTCCCGGTGCGCGTACCGGGCGCTCCCCACGCAAAAAAAACAATGTATTTTTTTTTTTTCCCCCGCGGGGCCCTTTTAAAGCCTCCACATCAAACCTAGGGGGTCAGGGAGGATCTACTATGCCCCCTTATGGTCTTTCCCCCTTTGTTTTGGCCTCCTCTTGTCTCTCGATCCTACCGAGAGACAAGATGGCGGCCGCTCCGGACTGTTTAGAATGTTGACAGACACCGGAGAGCCAATCAGCTTCGCTTCGCGAAGTTCCGTTACGCGTCAGGTACGCGAACCGGGGCGCTGCCCGGAGCGCGCTTACAGATATATATTTATTTTTTAACGTTAATTTCTCAAAATCCACTGGAGCACATATATTGAGACCTAGCAAAGGCACATCGGGCTAACAGTCCCTACAATTTTGCCAAGTTTCGTGCAAATCCATTCAGCCGTTCGGGCTAAAAGTGAGGCCAACCGCCCTATGGAAATTAACATGGGAAAAACGCGTTTTGGGACCCCCCTTTTTTCTCGGCCCCCCCTTGACGAACCCCCCCCCCCCCCAAATTTTCAGGGGCTGCTCAGAAACAAAATGTTCCATTTTCCCGAAAATTTCAGCCAATTCCGTCCACAAACGCCAAAGTTATTAGACATAGAATTTTCAAAAATCCCATAGAGAAAAAATCCTAACTATATATACCTACTGGCGACTGCTAGTAGGTAATATATATATTCCTTTAATATCTCAGAAACTACTGAATGGATATACACCATTTTAACGAAAGCGCGCTTTCTGGACCAAGACCTTTCTCCCTGCCAAATTTGGTGTAATTCCGTTCAGAAGTTTGACCTGTAGCCTTGTCTAAAGTTTCCTATGGAAAATGCAACGAGAAAACATGTTTTGGGACCCACCTTTTTTCTCAGCCCCCCCTTGAACAGTCCCCCCTAAAATTTCAGGATATGAGCTGATGAAAAAAGAAGAACTTTTTGGAAAATTTCATAAACATTCGTTAAACGACGCCAAAGTTATAAGCACATGGAGGAATCCAGGAGGGGGGCTGTGCAACCCCCTCCCCTCCCAACATGAATTAAGCCCCGGGACTGCAGGGACCCCAGCATGCCCCCGCAGCCCAAGTGAGCCCCCGCTATTATGTTTTAAGAAATTCCTCGGGACCTAGCCCACCCCGGGGAGTGATTAAAATAAAATGTGGGAACCCGCAACCTGCAGCGCGAATTGCGCCAATTTATTAATTTTTTTATAAAAATTCTTTCTTTGGCCCCGGGGGGTCCTTCCGGGACCCCCTGAGCAGGCCTAGTGGGTCAGGGTGCTTATACCTTCTCTGTTTTCTGGTGACTCACTTCTACCGAGTCACAATATGGCTGCCAACACTTCGCGGTTTGGAGTGTTGGCAGCTAATCACAGTGAAGTTCATTCTTGGGACTTAGGCTCTGCTCAGATATCAAAACTTTTATTTTTCTAATTTCTCAAAAACTACCGAATGGATTTGCACCATTTTAAAAAAAGGTCGCTATCTGAACCAAGCCCTACCTTTCTGCCAAATGTTGTGTAATTCCGTTCAGCAGGTCGGGCTGTATCACATCGCAAAATTTCCTATGGAAATGGACATGGGTAAAACGTGTTTTGGGAGCCCCCCTTTTTTCTCAGCCCACACTTGACGAATCACCCCCAAACTTTCAGGATAGGAGCTGACCTGGATAGACTTTCTTTTGGGGGAATTTTGCGAAGATTCGTCAAACAACACTAAAATTATTAGCAAATCAAAAAATGCTTTTCCTATGGAAAATATATTACCTACTGGCGGTCGCCAGTAGGTAGTTATAGTTAGGATTGGCTACCATAGGAAATCCGCAACATTCTATTGGGAATAACTCTGGCACCGGTTGAGGAATTTGTGTGTAATTTTCCAAAATTTTGGCCAGCTCCGCTCCGCTCCTTCCCTGGAAGTTTCGGGGGGATTCGTGGAGTGGGGGCTGAGAAAAAAGGGGGTCCCAAAACGTGTTTTCCCCATGTTAATTTCCATAGGACGGTCTGACAAGTCTACAGCCCGAACAGCTGAACGGAATTACGCCAAACTTGGCAAAATTGTAGGGACTGGTACGCAGATGTGCCTTTGCTATGTTTGGTGAAAATTGCTCCAGTGGTTTTTACGAAAATTAACTTCAAAAACACATATATATCTATAGGCACGCTCCGAGCGCTCACCGGTACGCGTACCGGGGAGCGCACCTGGCGCGCTACGGGAGCGCGCGAGCGGAAAGCTGATTGGCTGTCGGGTGTCTGTCAACATTCTAAACAGTCTGGAGAGTCCACCATCTTGTGTCTTGGTAGAATCGAGACACAAGAGGTGAAAAAGAAAGGGGGAAATAATTAAATGGGGGCAGAGTAGACACCCCCTGACCCCCTAGGTTTTCTGAGGGGGGCCTTGAAGGACCTTAAAGGGCAAAAAAACTTTTT
Organism: Lissotriton helveticus; assembly: GCF_964261635.1. Lineage (NCBI taxonomy): Eukaryota > Metazoa > Chordata > Amphibia > Caudata > Salamandridae > Lissotriton > Lissotriton helveticus. Next base: position 1,523,870,387 of record NC_136067.1, on the reverse strand, counting down.
TTTAAAAAATTTTCGCGGGGTAAGCGCAGGCTGCGGTCCCCGGTACGCTTTCCGGTACGCTCACCCTGAGCACACCACGGGGAAAAACAGTGTAAAAAAATAGAGTAAACAAATAATTTAGAGTGCTTAGAGGTAAGTTAGCTCTGAAAAGAGCTGTTGTGTTAAGTGGGTGTTTTTTGTACCTACAAGTAGGTACCAATGCAGAGTCTTATATTCAAGAGGTAAACTCCATTCCCCTCATCTGTAAAATGCACACCATCTCTCCTATAGATGTCTTGCATGTTGTAACGCAAGTTGTTGTGGTAAATGGAATGCATACCATAGTCTCTGAGGTAAGCAGAAACTGATTTATTTACATGTTTCCTTGCTTTCTCAATCTGTGGACAAAATTAGTTGGACCAGTTCCATTGCCCAAAGATGTCCTTTAAAAGCATTTCCAGACCTACCCCAGTCAAAGTGCCCAAGTCATTTTCACCACAGTGCACAATTATAAGGTCAGGGTGTGGTAAATGCATAAAGGATTTTACCAATGGTATCTATTGGTGACTCCTCAATCCTCTCTGTCCAACCCATATAATGTCCACATTTGGTAAATCAAGATTGTAAATACCGCTGTTAGCTGCGTAATTTTGACTCCAGTGGACATAGCTATGACCCACAAACCAGACTTTTGTCATTTTGAAGGTGGATGTGCTTCTAGTCAGATGAGTTGTGGAAATGAAATGGCAGTTTGATTATGAAAAAAAGTGCTTGGGAATCAGTGCAGTTGAACAACCAGAAATGATTGGTGCTTTGTTAAAAATCTCCACTTAAAATTAGGGTGCATGCTTTTTTTTTTATAAGAAGTCATTTCAATGGTTAAGAAAAAGTCATTTAAAGAAACATTGCATTTCATTAGCTAGTAGATTGAGAGGTAAAACAGCCTTGAAGGATTGTTTTGCAACTTAGTATGCTGAACTTGTGAACTGTGTGCTGGTTTCAGAGGGAGTTACCATGCTTACTTGGTGAATGAGCACTGGGGGGATGGGTGAATGTTATGTGAGTTTGAAAGCCTTGAAATGTACAACCAATTAAAATGTGCAGTTTGGTTTTGAATTTGTGTGGGAACAATTTTTATTGGCTATGTACAAGAATATGGCTCTGAAATGAGAAACAATCTGTGCCATTATTGAAAGGCTCCAGTGAAGGAAGCATTGTTCAGAGATTCTGGTTAAGAAAATCTGTTGACTGTGACTGACACTATTTGACATCTTCCAAAGCATTTTTAAAGGTGAGTAATGATTCTTTTATAAAAAAGATAGAGCGCTTAAAGATTTTTGTCAAGTATCATAGTGAGTGTCTGTGTGAATTAAGGCATTATATTTTTACTTTTTTCCATAATGTTAGCTGTGTGTTTATAAGGTAGACTTCTTTATAAATATTTTTTTATGCTTGGATTCAATGCTGGTGTAGAAATTGTGTAATGGTTTCATTGGACTTGCAAATATGCTCCTTTTTTTGAAGCGCCTTGTGCAACCTTTAGCATGGGTGGAAGTAGTAAATGTATGGAGAGGGATAGGAATAGCAGATAGAAAACCATATGAAATGGCGTGGGAGATGCATAAAGTATTTCAGTAATGGTATCAATTGAGATGGGATATAAGATAAAGAGGGACATATTTACAAGACTCTTGCGCAATTTTTGACAAGGGTGCAACAGAAAATGCATGCAAAATAATAAAATTGGCACGCAGACAAGAATATGAAATGCCGTGAGAGATGTTTACATTTTTATTTTAATGGCATAAATTGAGATAGAATATACCTAGATGCATCACTTTGTAAATATGACTTAACAAGGTGCATTTTTTACACCACTGGTGCATCACAAAAAGTGACGCACCGGTGGCGTAAAAGTGACGTATGGCCTCATAAATGAGGCCTTCAGTCTTCTACTCATGCGTCATATTTAATGTATGACGCATTATGTCGCAAGGAGTTACAGATACATCAGTATTTCTGACGTATCTGTAAGCGCAAAAGAGATGCATTGCTGGAGTGTGTCACAAAAATGACGCAACTCCAGCAATGCATCCTTTCACATGGGGCCAGCCCCATGTGAAAGGGCCTGCGTCAGTCTTACGCCTGCTGTGAGACAGGCGCAAGATTTTGACGCAACGGTGTCCTAAAAGTGACGCAGTGAAATCTCATAGATTTCACTGCGTCACTTCTACGACCCTTTCTTGCGTCAATACGCCCCCTTTGCATACATTACACCTGGCGCAGGTATAATGTGGCGCAGGGGTTTACAAAGTGACGCATCTACCTAGATGCGTCACTTTGTAAATATGACTTAACAAGGTGCATTTTTTACACCACTGGTGCGTCACAAAAAGTGACGCACCGGCGGCGTAAAAGTGACGCATGGCCTCATAAAAGAGGCCTTCAGTCTTCTACTCATGCGTCTTATTTATTGTATGACGCATTATGTCGCAAGGAGTTACAGATACGTCAGTATTTCCGACGTATCTGTAAGCGCAAAAGTGATGCATTGCTGGAGTGTGTCACAAAAGTGACACAACTCCAGCAATGCATCCTTTCACATGTGAAAGGGCCTGCATCAGTCTTACGCCTGCTGTGAGCCAAGCGCAAGATTTTGACGCAACGGTGTCCTAAAAGTGACTCAGTGAAATCTCATAGATTTGACTGCATCACTTTTACGACCCTTCCTTGCATCAATACGCCCCCTTTGCATACATTACACCTGGCGCAGATACAGATAAAGAGGGGCATATTTACAAGACTTTTGCGCAATGTTTGACATTAAAGCTGATACAGAGATAGTGTATTGGTTGCATTGGCATATTTACAAGCCGCGTCGCAATGTTTGACATTAAAGCTGATACAGAGATTGTGTATTGGTTTCATTGGCATATTTACAAGCCGCGTGCGCAATGTTTAACATTAAAGCTGATACAGAGATAGTTTATTGGTTTGATTGGCATATTTACAAGTCGCGTGCACAATGTTTAATATTAAAGCTGATACAGAGATAGTGTATTGGTTTCATTGGCTTATTCTAATAATCTGGATAATTTTCTAACATTCTGAATTTATGGCAAATGTGTGACACATCTGAATGCTTTCTTGATGGAACCAAAGTAAACAAGCATTGAAAATGCAATAGATTTGGTGTGATGTTAGGCACATGTCCATGATATTACATGTAATCTACCATCTCTGTCTCTGCAAGCAGTGTGTGTGTCTCTGCACAAATTATTTCTGTGTATCTACAGGCCAAAAACAGGCCACCTATATATAAACAAGATATAACATTAATTAGTAAATTATATCTAGCATTGCGCAAGCGGCTTGTAAATATGCTAATGAAACCTTTACACTATCTCTGGACCAGCATTAATGTCAAACATTCAGAATTTATGGCAAATGTAAAACACATCTGAATGCTTTCTTGATGGAACCAAAGTAAACAAGCATTGAAAATGCAATAGATTTGGTGTGATCTTAGGCACATGTCCACGATATTACATGTAATCTACCATGTCTGTTTGTGCAAGTAGTATCTGTGTCTCTGCACAAATTATTTCTCTGTACCTACACTCCAAAAACAGGCCATCCATATATAAACAAGATATAACATTAATTAGTAAATGATATCTAACATTGCACAAGCGGCTTGTAAATATGCCAATGAAACCTTTACACTATCTCTGGACCAGCATTATTGTCAAACATTCAGAATTTATGGCTAATGTGTGACACATATGAATGCCTTCTTGATGGAACCAAAGTAAACAAGCATTGAAAATGCAATAGATTTGGTGTGATCTTAGGAACATGTCCACAATATTACATGTAATCTACCATCTCTGTCTCTGCAAGCAGTATGTGTGTCTCTGCACAAATTATTTCTCTGTACCTACACTCCAAAAACAGGCCATCCATATATAAACAAGATATAACATTAATTAGTAAATTATATCTAACATTGAACAAGCGGCTTGTAAATATGCCAATGAAACCTTTACACTATCTCTGGACCAGCATTAATGTCAAACATTGAGAATTTATGGCAAATGTGTGACACATCTGAATGCCTTCTTGATGGAACCAAAGTAAACAAGCATTGAAAATGCAATAGATCTTGCCCTCGGTGTCACACATACTGTTGGCAGTGACAGACATGGTACATTATATCTAAAATCCAATTAATGTGTCTAAGATCACACTGTGAGTGAAGCTTAAATAATGAGCAACTAGAGTGCTAACATTCTAAATTTATGGCAAATGTGTGACACATCTGACTGCTTTCTTGATGGCAGCAAGGTAAACAAGCATTGAAAATGCAATAGATTTGGTGTGATCTTAGGCACATGTGCACGATGTTACATGTAATCTACCATCGCTGTCTCTGCAAGCAGTATGTGTGTCTCTGCACAAATTATTTCTCTGTATTTACAGGCCAAAAACAGGCCACCTCTATATAAACAAGATATAACATTATTTTGTAAATCGTTTTTGACACAAAGCAAAGCACATGTAATGTAAATGAGCCTTTTGTTGTATACTAGTGTTTATATTGTTTACTTATTCTAATTTCTATGTAATATGTTTGTAGTGGTCTATAATATGTTATTTTTTGTTTTCCACAGATTATAATCATCTATACAAACAAACAAAAAGATGCCTTCTAAAACAAGAAGAGCAAAAAATTATAAGAGTAAATTAAGGTCTAAGGAAAAAGAAAATCAAGAACCAACCAAAATAAAATCTTCAGAGAAAAAGAAAAATGCTCCTGGTAAGCAAAGTACAGATTTTCTCAAGAAGTTATTGAAATGTCAAGCAAAAAAAAGTTTTTTAACTAAGAAGAATGAAAAACGTGTAATTTCAAAAAAGACAGGATGTCCTTCTACAAATGTTAGACGTGTACAAGGAGACAATATTTTGAAAAGCAATAGAAGAAGCAAACAATTTTCTGACATTCGTAGACGAATGTTTTACAACAGGATTATATCCAATTTATTAAAAAATGTAAAAAGGTATAAAAAAAGACAGCTTTTTACAAGAAAAAAAAAACATAGTTAAGATCGTGGATGAAGCATTTAAAGTGAAAAATAAATTGTTTTGTTTAGTAATGAATAGAATCCGTACACTTGATAAGATAATCAATGTGTTTAAATCAAAATGTAAGTGGAGAAGAGTAATTAATCCAACTAATTTCTGTGATGTTTTTTCTGGAGAATGGAAGCATAGTTCAAGTTGTGAGCCATTTTTTATGAAGAAAGTTACTTTCAGGATAATGATTTGGTGCATGCAGTTGACACCAGTGGTCGAGCATATGAGGTGAAGGACGGTTGTCCGGTTGAAAAAGAAGAGATTCTGCCTAGAAATACAGAAGAGGTGTTAGCTGATGAAGTTTTAGGGAGATGTCCTAAGGCTCCAGTATATACATGGAATTGTAGTAGTATTTGTAATGTCCGACAGGAATCAATTGATTTGTTTCGCACTTTCTTACGGACATATACTAAGAAAACTGTGAAACAAAAAATGAAAATTTTACAAGAGTTGGATCCTTGTAGAGTGAGAGAAAAAACAGGTTTGCAAGGGCATTCACTGGCTTGTCTGTCAAAGCAAAGTATGTCCGAGTGTTTTTCACCATTTTAGGATGTTAGCAGTGCATCATAATAAAGTGAGGAAATTAGTGAGAAGGTTGTACTATGCAAAAAGTCCATCACTTAAACTAAAACAGTTAAACAGTGATCTTTTGCATGGAACTGAATTAGATGTCAAAAACATTTGTGATGAAATTGAGTTTTGTTACTTTGGTGAAAAAGAGGTTAGTGCAGAAATTGATACAGTAATGGAAGGTAACGTAGAAGAGAATGTAGAGATTTTTAGTACAGAAATATTTGAAAATGAAATTATAAAGTTTAAGGTCAATTCAAGTGAAAGGCCTAATTTTTCTTGTGTTTGTTGTCGATGGACTCATTATAAGCATCAGACTAGATTAGTTGATTTATATGTAAAAAGCGAAAAGATAAATAATAATGAGTGGAAGGATTTTGCAACTTATTTGTTGGTTGAAAATTGTTTTGATTTGGGCTCTGATCAACGTATTTGTACATATTGCTATAATAAATTAAATGAAAACAAAATGCCTGCTAGAGCTGTTCATAATAATCTGGAGTTGGTAGACATTCCTTCTGAATTGATGGATTTAAATACCTATGAGTCTATTCTGATTCAATGTGTGCATCCTTTTCAGGCTATTGTTCGCATGGAGCCTAAGACAGGGAAATTGCCTCCTTCAGATTTACAGAGAGGATTAAAGGGAAGAGTTGTTTATTTGCCTCTAGATTTTAAGAAAAATATTGATACCATTGGTGTTGAAAAAGTAGAAGAGGAACCTCTGGTTATTCTAGTTAATGGTGTTCCGACAAAAAGTAAGAAAATCTGGCAAGAATTAGTGGATGATAGAAAAGTCAAGAAGGCAACGTTGTATCTGGTAAAAAAAATTCAGTACTATAAAAATGTGTATGTGGGAGATGAGGAAACAACTGTACAAGATGACACTGATGTCTCTGCTGGACAAATAGAAAAAGTTGATGTCTCTAGAAGTGAAGAAATTTACGAACATTCTAGTGTTCATCCATTGCATTCCAAAGAAGTAATGGGAATGCTATTGACTTGTTTCAGATGAAAAAAGCCGAAGGAAGTCCCATTAGTGTATGGGAAGAAAGTTTAGAAGCTCGTTGTTTTCCACAGTTATTTCCAACAGGTGAAGGTGGACGATATAACGACCGACCTGTTCAAATTCCTGCATCTGATTACCGGACCTCAAGATTATATGCAAAAGATCCAAGGTTTCGTCAATGCATTCCAAATTTGTTCCATCTACTGTTTGAGAGTGACTTGTCTGGACTTTCCTATGCAGTAAACCATATACTAAAAAGTGGAGCACATCTACAAAATGTTTCGGCAAGGGATTTTATGGATAAAGTGAAACTGCAAGACAGTGTTTGGGAATCTCAGCTAATTAATCTCATGGCATGTCAGCGTGGTACTAACGAGTATTGGTCCTGTCGTCATGGGGAATTGAAATGTATGCTAGGAAACTTAGGAACTCCTACATGGTTCCTCACTCTTAGCTGTACTGAGTATGCTTGGGAAGACTTACTTGAATTTCTACGAGAGGGAAATAAAAACATTGAAAATATTGAATTCAAGACACCTGGAGAACTGTGCTCTTTGGATCCAGTTAATGTATGTAGGTATTTCAATCATAGGTTTGAAGCTATGATGTCTTTTATTACAAACAAACAAAATCCTCCGCTTGGAGAGGTGTTGGATTTCTTTTGGAGAAAGGTGTATCAAGCAAGAGGTGCTCCTCATATATATATATGCTGATATGGATTAAAGATGCACCAAAATTTGGAACAGATTCAGATGAGAAAGTGATGAGTTTCATTGAACAGTATTCTACATGTGCTGTTCCGAAAAGTACAGAAGAAAACAATTTAAGACATCAAGTTTTACGCTTTCGAAGCCATCGTTGTGGGAAATCCTGTCGTCGAAAATACAAATCCAAGGACAAGTTCTACACGAAATGTCGTTTTGCATTTCCACGTCCAATGACATTGAAAGGAAGAGTCAACAATTTTATGTCTTCTCTGCGACATACTGTGACAAGAAAATCACCCAAAAATACATACAACCTAAGAAGAAATGAGGAATCCAAATTCATAAATGACTACAACCCAGTCATTTTGTCCATGTGGAATGCTAACATGGATATTCAATATGTGGCTGACAACTCTATTGCTGTGGCTCGATATGTGACGTCTTACATCACAAAATCAGAAAAAACGGAACTGAAGGAAATGTGGGAGGAAATTTCACATGAAAAGAGTCTAAGCAAGAAATTATACAGTTACAGTCTAAAGATGTTGTCGCATCGAGAAATTGGAGCGTATGAATGTTCTGATCGGTTATCATCAGCAAGTCTATATGCTAAATCTAGAACCATCATTTGGGTGAGTCTAGGTCTTGCTGCAACACGAAACCAAGTTTTGAAATCTGTACAAGAAATAGAGTATTTGGCGGAGAAAGAACCAGACAGTACAGATATTTTGAAGACAAACATGTTGGATACATACTATCCAAATAGATGTACTCACCTTGAGAACGCTTGTCTCTATGAAGTTCTGCAAACCTACATTTTTAAAAAGAACCCCACAGAAGACATCAATAAAGGTGTATATGCTGTAATTAGATGTGAAGGCTGTCTAGTGAAACAAAGAAAAGGCCATTTGATTAATCATCGAAAATTGAGTTGTGAATCTCCAAACAAAAGGGAATTTTATTATTTCGCTCTTTTGCAACTCGTTAAGCCTTGGCGTAAAGAAGAAGAACTACTTGGAGATTTTCTTACTTATGAAGATTCGTTCAATGCAACCAAGGATACCATAGAATGTCCTGTTTTTTCTAATTATCTGCAAATGTTGAACGAGGAAATACAGCAAGAAGCTACAATTGCAGCAGAGATTGCTAGAGACAGTTCTCAAGACAGTCAGAGTTCTGCTTCACTGAGTCAGGATCCACTAGGAGGACCAATTATACAAAATGAAGCTGCCACTGCCATGGATGAAGTTGAAAGAGCGATAGAACAAGCTCAGGAGGATGGAGTTGACTTAGAAGATTTGGAAAAAGAACTAAACGTTGAGCAGAGACAAATATATGATCAAGTCACACAACAAATTGAGCATGGTTTATCTCATGAGAAAAAAGAGTGCTCATGTACATCATTTGTACATAGCCGACTGTATGTGAGTGGAGAAGCAGGAACTGGGAAAAGTTTCCTGATTAAAAACAACGGAATCATCGCTCTCTTGTGTTGTGCCTGCTCGAACTGGGTTGGCAGCACACAACATTAAAGGGATTACTTTACATCGCTTATTTATGCTGCCAGTGGAGCATGATAACAAATTACAATACCACAAGCTATCTGGAGAAGCTTGTTGTGAAGTTTCAAGACTCCTAAAGAAAATGAAACTTCTTATCATTGATGAAGTAAGCATGGTGTCAAATGTAATACTTGCTTTTGTGCATTTAAGAATGCAAGAAACTCTTAAAACAGACTATGTTGTGTTATTTGGAGGCAAACACATCATTGTTTTTGGAGATCTACTGCAACTAACTCCAGTGAAAGGACAGCCAGTGTTTAAAATGCTTACGCATGAAGATACCAGGAAGTGCTTAGGAAGCATTGGAAATGTTAACATGTGGCTAAATTTTAAATATGCAGAACTACTTCAAAATATGCGACAGGCAAAGGATGAAGATTATAAAAATATTCTACAAGATGTAAGAATTGGGAAACTAACTGAACATGGGAAAGCAGATTTACATGCACGATTAATTTCAAATTTATTTCCAAAAGAAAACATTCTACCAGAGAATATTTTTAAGAAAATTTCTGAAAACAAATCTGTCATATGCTTGATGCCAACTCTGCAAGAATGTTTAATCTTCAACACCAAAATGTTAAAGTTGGAAAATCAAGAAATTGTGAAACTGGAAGCTATTGATCAAATAGAACATGAAGGAGCAACTATTATTTTGTCAGAAAAGTTGAAATCAAAATTGGATTCTTTAGAGAAGACAATATCTAAAACTGCTGGTATGGAAAAGAATCTGTATGCATCTTTAAATTGTCGTATAATTTTACGACGTAATTTAGATGTGGAAAGGGGTTTAGTATATGGAGCAATGGGTCATGTTGTGGATTTTGGGAATTACCGAAATAGAGATGAAATTGAAATTATAAAAATTAAATTTGATGGTATTGAAGAAGTAAAACACATCTGTCGTTGTTCTGCTCGTTTTTTGCTAGTGAAAGATTTATATGCATGCAGAAAACAGTTTCCTGTTTCTTTGGCATATGCAGTAACTATTCATAAATCTCAAGGTTTAAGTGTTGATAGTACTTTGGTGAATATTGGAAATTCTTTGTTCAAGTAGGGTATGGCATATGTTGCTTTATCTCGAGTCAGAACTTTATCTGGATTGTACTTGATTGATTTTGATGAGACAAAGATTAATGCAGATCTAAATTGTGTAAAAGAATATAATAGGTTAAGAAGAGAGTATGCTCCAAATTTACCTCAATATATTCCGTTTGAAAAGTGTGTGGTAGGCCGAAAAAGAAGAAATGAGAAAAATTGTTGTGAAGTTGTAGCAAAAAGAAATAAAGTAGATGAAACAGTAATTGTAAGCAGAAAGGAAATGGATTCAGTTAAAGATGTTGTTGGATTTGAATTTGAAAATAGTTCTGGTGTCAACTGCTATGCTAATGTAGTGGTAATGTTTTTTTTTTTCTCCAAACTATAAAAGATCAGATTGCTGAAAATCGTGATCAAACACTTTGTTGTTTATTAAATTCTGTATTAGAGAAATGTAGCAGTGATAGAACAAAAATACAAAGTGTTTCTGAAATTCGAAACGTTTTAGACATATGTTCTGGTCTAAATCAATTTTCACAGAATATTCAGCAAGATTGTCAGCAATTTCTAATGTATATGCTTGTTGTTTTGCAAGATGAAGGAGTAGATGTAGAAAATCTTTTTGGCCTTTCTTATAAATGGCAACATGACTGTGACAATTGCTCCTTTTCAAGTAGTACTACAGTAGACACTGAAAGATTTATATATTTAACTTTACCAGACTACAAATCAGTGTCTTTTAATAATCTAGTTAGAGCAGCAAATCAAAACATGGTCTGTAGTCAATGTAAATCTGAAATGCTATCAACTTTATTTTTAATAAGATATGGACAGTATGTTATTTTAATGTTCCAACGATGTAGACCTGATGGAACTAAATTGACAACATTAATTAAAAATGTCGTGGTTTCTCAATTATCAATTTCAGGAAGAACCTTTACAACTGCAGCAATTATTTACCATGATGGTCCTTCAACAACATCAGGACATTACACATGTTATTTAAAATGTGAAAAAGGTTGGAAGCTGTGTAATGATACTCAATTGACTTTCAAACAACGTTTGCCTTCTGACTTACTAAATTCTTACCTAGTGTTCTTACAACTGAAATTTTAGGGAAGATAATTGGCCTATGAAGATTGCAGCAGTTAATATAACTTAGTTTGCTCTTCAAAATTACTTTCTGAATGAGAGTGATGAAGATAATAAAAAACATGTAGTTCTCATAGAGATAGTATATGTTTATCATGTAGTGTGTGCTGTGAGTATTATACAAATTATTTATAAAAAGTAAGGTAGAGGTGGAAGTACAATTCTTGTTTCATAATGTAAAAGGTGTTGGAGCTTTTCTTTCAGAAATTCGGGTAAATGAGACATTAAGAAAACAGTGGACTAATTTACATAGAAAAGGACTTTCCATATACTATTTGGCCTCGTGGAAAAGTGGATGGATCAAAAGTGAGTTTAGATATGGTTTTTAAAATTTTACATTATTTAAGAAATTATTCAATGGGTTTTTAAAACACAATCATTTTGATTGTGTTTTTTTTTTGCCCGCTGTTATATGATGAGTACTATTGAAGTCACTGTTTTAAGTGAAATTCAATATATTCTGAGAACAGCAAAAATAAACCATTTTACATGTTGATAAAATTACTTTGTATTTTCTATTATTAAATATATATTATTATCCCATTCTCTTACGCTCACTTACCTATTTCCACCCTCTATCACTCTTCCTAACTCACCCTCACTGGCCTTTTTTGACTCTCCCTCACCTCCCTTCCCTTATTCCATTTTCCTCACTTATTCTCATTAACCACTCCTTCACGGGCCTTTACCTCTCTCCCATCCACCACTTTCCAGCTGTCAGTCACTCTACTTAACTCCCCTTCCCATTGTTTCCTTTCTTTGTTCCCTCAATAATTCCCCTTCTCTCACTCACCTTATTACACTTCACTCACTGCTTTTCTCACTTCCTCTATCCTCTCACATCCTCACTCCCTTTCCCTCACAGCCTGTCTCTTAGCTTCAGTCTCTGGATCCTCTCACTGTCTCACTCCTCTTCCATCATGCTTACTCCCTAAAACTGACCCACACTCCCTTCCTTACCTTTCTTTGCTCTCTTACTCAGTTCCTTTCTGTCACTCTTTCCTTCACTACCTCTATATTCTCACTCCTTCACTTCCTTTGTCTCAAGCTCACTTGCTTTTATCCTCTCTTTATTTTCCCTTTTTCTCAACCTCCCTGCCCTTCACTCACCCTCCCTTACCCTTGTTAATCTCCTACTTTGTCTCTTGTATTGTAAAATATATATTATAAATATTGTAACTTATTTTGTTTTGTCTTTCACAGATATAAATTTAAATGAAAATATAAAACTAAGTTGACATTACTTATAAGGTAAGTTTGATGTACAATATTTATTTTCTTTATACTGTTTTCCATAACCTCACTACTCTTCTTTGATATTCCCACACCTCTGTTCCCTTATTGCGCTTTCCTCACTTATTCTGAATCCCCACATTTACTCTCTTTTTTCACACTCTTCCTTATTCTCACCTTCTTTCAGACCTTCTCTTTTACTATCTTTCCTCTCTCTTCTCTTACTTCTTTGTTTTATTTTGTTCCCTTCCTTTACTCTCCTTACTGCACTTCATTAACTCCTCCTCTTACTCCCTCTGTCTTCTTACTTCTACACTCCCCTTCCCTCAATCTCTTTCTGTTAGCTTTATTCTCTCCATCCCCTTAGTCTCTCAATTCTCTTCTGTCACGCTCACTGCCAATAACTCAGCCATACTCCCACACTGACCTTCATTCAGACCTTCTTCTTTAGTTTGCTTCCTCAATCTTTCCTTCCTTACCTCCTTCACTCTTTTGTCGTTCCTTATTTTCTTATTCCACTGTACTAACTCCTTCTCTTACTACTTCTGTCCTCTTAATTGTACACTCCCCTTACCTCATTCTCTCTCTGTTAGCATCATTCTCTCTGTCCTTTTATTCTCTCACTCCTTTTCTATCATGCTCACTCCCTATAACTCAGCCATACTCCTACACTCACCTTTTTTCAGATCTTTTTCTTTACTTTCCTTCCTCTGTCTTTCCATCATTCGCTCCTTCACTGTTTTCACTTCCCTTACTCTCCTTACTCCACTTCATTAATTCCTTGTCTTACTCCCTCTAGCCTCTTCCTTCTACACTCCTCTTACCTCATTCTCTCTCTGTTAGTCTCATTCTCTCCGTCTCTTTAGTCTCTCACTCCTCTTCTGTCAAGCTCACTCCCTATAACTTACTTATACTCACACACTCACCTTTTTTGATACCTTCTCCTTTACTTACCTTCCTCTCTCTTCCCATCCTTTGCTCATTCATTCTTTTGCTTTCTCTTACTCTTCTTACTCCACTTCAATAGCTCCTTCTCTCAAACTCTCTGTCTTCTAATGTATTCACTCCACTTTTCTCACTCTTTCTCTATTACCCTCAAATAATTTCCAGCGATGCATCCTTTCACATGGGGCAAGTCCCATGTGAAAGTGTCTGCGTCAGTCTTACGCCTGCTGTGAGGCAGACGCAAGATTTTGACGCAACGGTGTCCTAAAAGTGACGCAGTGAAATCTCATAGATTTCACTGCGTCACTTCTACGACCTTTCCTTGCGTCAATACGCCCCCTTTGCATACATTATATGTGGCGCAGATATAATGTGGCGCGGGGGTTTACAAAGTGACGCATCTACCTAGTTGTATCACTTTGTAAATATGACTCAACAAGGTGCAATTTTTACACCACTGGTGCGTCACAAAAAGTGACGCACCGGTGGCGTAAAAGTGACACATGGCCTCATAAATGAGGCCCTGAAGCGCACCACAGAGAAAAACAGTGTAAAAAATTATAGTAAAAAAATAATTTCAAGCAATGCATCCTTTCACATGGGGTAAGCCCCATGTGAAAGGGCCTGCGTCAGTCTTAGGCCTGCTGTGAGGCAGGCGCAAGATTTTGACACAACGGCGTCCTGAAAGTGACGCAGTGAGATCTCTTAGATGTCACTGTGTCACTTGTACGACCCTTCTTTGCGTCAATACGCCCCCTTTGCATATATTATACCTGGTGCAGGTATAATGTGGCGCAGGAGTTTACAAAGTGACGCATCTACCTAGATGCGTCACTTTGTAAATATGACTCAACAAGGTGCAATTTTTACACCACTGGTGCGTCACAAAAAGTGACGCACGGGCGGCGTAAACGTGACGCATGTCCCCATAAATGAGGTCCTGAAGCGCACCATAGGGAAAAACAGGCCTTCTCCTTTATTTTCTTTCCTCTCTCTTCTTTTACTTCATTGTTTTATATATTTCCCTTATTTTATCCTCCTGACTACACTTCACTTACTACTTCTCTTTCTTTCTCTGTCTTCTTACTTCTACACTCCCCTTCCCTTAATCTCTTTCTGTTAGCCTCATTCTCTCCATCCCCTTAGTCTTTCACTTTTCTTTTGTCACGCTCACTGCCTATAACTCAGCTATACTCCCACACTCACCTTCTGTCAGACCTTCTCCTTTAGTTTGCTTCCTCTCTCTTTCCTTCTTTTGCTCCTTCACTCTTTTCTCTTCCCTTACTTTCTTATTCCACTGTACTAACTCCTTCTCTTACTCCTTCTGTCCTCTAATTTGTACACTCCCCTTCCCTCATTCTCTCTCTGTTAGCCTCATTCTCTCTGTCCTCTTAGTCTCTTACTCCTTTTCTATCACGTTCACTCCCTATAACTCGGCCATACTCCTACACTCACCTTCTTTCAGACCTTCTCCTTTACTTTCCTTCCTCTCTTTTACCATCCTTCACTCCTTCACTCTTTTCCCTTCCCTTACTCCTCTTTCTGCAGTTCAGTAACTGCTTTTGTCAATCCCTCTGTTCTCTAACTTACTCACTCCCCTGTTCTCACTCTCTCTGTGTTACCCCCATTCTCTCCGTCCTCTTAGTCTTTCACTCCTCTTCTATCATGCTCACTCCCTATTACTGAGCCATATTCCCACACTCATCTTCTTTCAGACCTTCTCCTTTACATTCCTTCCTCTCTCTTCCCATCCTTCGCTCTTTCACTGTTTTCCCTTCCCTTACTCTCCTTAATCCACTTCACTAATTCCTTGTCTTACTCCCTCTATCTTCTTAGTTTTACACTCCCCTTACCTCATTCTCTCTCTGTTAGTCTCATTCTCTCTGTCTCTTTAGTCTCTCACTCCTCTTCTGTCAAGCTCACTCCCTATAACTTAGTTATACTCACACACTCACCTTCTTTCAACCCCCTACTTCACTTCCCTTCCCCTCTCGTCCCTTTTTTTTGCTCCCTCACTCATTTTCCTTTCCTCTCTCACTAAAATTAGGACTGGGGACGGCAGCGGTGGTTCTCTAATGCTTGAACAATGATCATAATACTTTGTTCCCCGTAACAAAGTAGGGCATCACAATTTTTGCATTTGATGGAGGCCTCATTAAAAACTGGCTGAATATTTGAGATCAGCTGCTCTGGTCTCCCCGTCACCGATGCAGTTGTTCCTCCAGTTGAAGTAGAGGCACCATCTCTTGGAGCCTCTCGTGCCAGAGCCCTGACACTCTTCCGGGCATAGTTCTTGGGGTGCCTCTTCTGCACGTGCCGAATCATACTTGGATTACCAGAATTGTACTTCCTTCTGGGGTCTCTTCTGCAAAATATAGTATGGCAGATATTGCACTCAACCTTTGGAGCATTACATTTCACTGTCTTCTGGAAATACAAAAAATGGCGGCGATAGTGTACATTAGAGAGAGACAGTGAGAGAAAGAAGGCATGAGATGAAGAAGAGATGTGAAGTGCACATTGGAGAAAATATAGTGGGAGAAGGAAAGTAACTGTGAGTAAACTTACTATGTAACACAGAAATGTTACACTCTATACTATAAGTTTCACTTTATACCACAATCATTTCACAACTATCTCATAAATTTGAAGTAGAATAATAGAAAAATGTCTCAAACAATTTATAATTTATAAATATAAATTTATTCTTCAAAATTTTCATAATTTAGAAGAAATTCTAACGTTAACTGATCAGGAATCTCCTCATCAGAACTCTTCATACATGACTCCTGGAACTCAATATAGTCCAAACATTCCATTAATTCAGCATCCAAAGTCTCATCATTAAAATCCTCCATTCCATCTCCTCTCAAAAGAAGGTCTTCTTCATGGATAGTGTTATCAACAGGATCATTTAAGACCTCAATCAAACTCGCCTCAACAAAGGTCGCAGAAATTTCAAAATTAATATTAACGGTGTCCTCATTGAGATGCATATTCTTTTCAAATTTCTTGCTGTAAATTGCAGGGAAAAAAAATTACTTTAATTTTTTGTTTTTAGTAATAGATAGTATTAAACTAGCTTCATCAAGTATTAAATTCCCCTTACAAATTAACAACTCACCTTTTAGAAAGGAGTAGAAGAGGTAATACTGTGTAAATTTCACACCAGAAATAGAGCACCAAAAATTCCTCACAAATGTACCTCAAAGAGTACTATCACAAAAGGGCTGTGTTTCCCTCTCATTAGAAAACCATTTCATTAGAAGAAAACCAATGAAACTTCATCACACACAAATTCAAAACCAATGAAACATTTTAATTGGTTGTAAATTTCAAAATCTAATTGGCTCTTGGGTGTCTGTAAACATTCTAAATGGTCTGCATAGTCCGCCATCTTGTGACTCTGAAGAACAGAGACACAAGAGGTGAAAAATAAATGGGGAAATAATTGAAAGGGGGCAGAGTAGACACCCTCTGACCCCCTAGGTTTTCTGAGGGGGACCTAGAAGGACCCTGAAGGGCAAAAAAACTCTTTTTTTTGGTTGAAATTTTCGCCGGGTAAGCGCTGGGTACGCTCCCGGGTGTGCTCTCCCGTACGCGCACCCTAAGCGCGCCACGGGGAAAAACAGTGTTAAAAAATAAAGTAGAGTGTTTAGAGGAAAGTGATGCATTGCTGAAGTGTGTCACAGAAATGATGCAACTCCAGCAATGCATCCTTTCACATGGGGCCAGTCCCATGTGAAAGGGCCTGCCTCAGTCTTACGCCTGCTGTGAGGCAGGCGCAAGATTTGGACGCAACAGCGTCGTAAAAGTGACGCAGTGAAATCTCATAGATTTCACTGCATCACTTCTACGACCCTTCCTTATGTCAATACGCCCCCTTTGCATACATTACAGCTGGCGCAGGTATAAAGTGGCGCAGGGGTTTACAAAGTGACGCATCTACCTAGATGCGTCACTTTGTAAATATGACTCAACAAGGTGCATTTTTTACAGCACTGGTGCATCACAAAAAGTGGCGCACCGGTGGCATAAAAGTAACGCATGGCCTCATAAATGAGGCCTTCAGTCTTCTACTCATGCGTCATATTTAATGTATGACGCATTATGTCGCAAGGAGTTACAGATACGTCAGTATTTCTGACGTATCTGTAAGCGAAAAAGT
This sequence comes from Lissotriton helveticus, assembly GCF_964261635.1. Lineage (NCBI taxonomy): Eukaryota > Metazoa > Chordata > Amphibia > Caudata > Salamandridae > Lissotriton > Lissotriton helveticus. The sequence goes on along the minus strand of NC_136067.1, from coordinate 1,523,852,888 downwards.
GACGCATTGCTGGACTGTGTCACAAAAGAGACGCAACTCCAGCAATGCATCTTTTCACATTGGGCCAGGCCCATGTGAAAGGGCCTGCGTCAGTCTTACGCCTGCTGTGAGGCAGGTGCATAAATGAGGCCTTCAGTCTTCTACTCTTACTTTTTCTTTCACTTTCTCTGTTTCTTCACTGCCTTACTTACCTGGTCTCACACTCACTTGTCTTTATCCAGTCTGTATCTCCACGCTTTCCTAAACATCACTGCTCTTTTCTTACCCTTCCACACCCCGTTCCTTTACTACATTTTCTTCACTTATCCACATTCCCCATGTTCACTCTACTTCTCCTCACTCTCCTTCCCCACACTCACCTTCTTTCAGTCCCCCTACTTCACTTCACTTCCCCTCTCGTCCCTTTCTTTGCTTTCTCACTCATTTTCCTCTCCTCTCTCACTGCACTCCACTTCACTTACTCTTTTTCATTTTTTTAAGAATATAGCTCTTTGATGAGAATTGGAGGTAGTTCTGAAAATAACTTTTTTTTTTCTTCTTTTTTTCCTTTTTTTTGAACAAAATCAAAAACAGGGAATGGGAAACTGCTCAACAGGAGCAAAAAAACAAAAACAAAATTAGGGCTGGGGACGGCAGCGGTGGTTGTCTAATGCTCGAACCATGAGCAGAACACTTTGTTCCCCATAGCAAAGTAGCTGATCACAATCTCTGCATTTAATTATGCCTCTATTAAAAGCAGGCTGAATGTTAGGGATCAGCTCTTCTGATCGCCCCCTCACTGATGTAGTTGGTCCTCCGGTTGAAGTAGAGGCACCATCCCTGGGAGCCTCTCGTGCCAGAGCCCTGACACTCTCCCGGGCATAGTTCTGGGGGTGCCTCCTCTCGACGTGGCGAATCATGGTGGAGTTTCCAAATTAATATTTTTTGGTGGGGTCACCCCGTGACAGCACAGTTTGACAAATCGTGCACTCCACCTTTGGAGCATTTACTTTTTTTTGATCACCTGAAATGGAAAAAACTTCCATATGAAGTGTTCTTTTATCCTGGGCTGAGGAACCTCTTCATCAATAAATCCCTCTGTGTCATCATCGCTGCTGGATGGTCTGGCAGCCATGGTAATCCAACAAAGATCCAAGAGCAAAAAGACAGGTCTTGCAGTCACAAAAGAGAAAGAAGAAATGGAGGAAATGGGTGGGGATTTCATTCTTTGTAAAAAAACTGTTAGCAACCAATGAAAAGAGTTATTTTAAGGTCACATGACTTGACGCGCTTATGCTGCGCGCACCTGAGCGCTTCCGGGGGCGCTTACGCGGCGCGAACGTAGGCGCTTCCGGGGACACTTACGCGGCGCGTCTGAGTGACGTTTTGATAGCTTTACGGAAATGCAAAATCATTTTCATTTCGTAAATCAAAAATACTGCTTTTATAAGTATGGTACTAAATATCTTGCATTATTATTTACTTTTCATACATATTTTTACGAACGCAAAAATAGCGCTCTCGGAGCACTCTCGGGAGAGCTTACCGGTGCGCGCACCCTGAGCGCACCAGGAAAAAAAAATATATATATATATACATTGAACAAATATATATATATATATATATTTTAATATAATTAATTGTTGTAACAAACAGCTAATAAAAAAAAATATTCGTAGGTTACAAAGTCGATATACAAAGGAATTAGCTTTTAAAAAAACTATGAAATTCACTGAAAAAACCATAGGTTTCACAATCGTTATAGTTAGGAATTAGCATTTAAAAAACCATTGAAATTCACTGAAAAAACCATAGGTTTCACACTCGTTATAATTAGGAATTAGCATTTAAAAAACCTTTCAAATTCACTGAAAAAACCATAGGTTTCATACATGTTATAGTTAGCTGAACATTTTACTCATACAAAACATTGAAATTTCTACGTTATAGTTAGTTGGACTCACTATAACTCGCGCGCCCACAATCCACTGCTGATGATGTCACATATTACATCATTCATGACATGGTCAGTGACATCCCTGATGACATCTCAAATGATATCACTGATGACATCACTGATGACATCATCCAGTAAATGTGTGTTCCTGTAAATTAAAAATTAAAAATGTGTTTAACATATTGTAGAATGAGTGTATGTATGAGTGTTTGGATAATGGATTTAGTAGGTGCGTGACTGACTGTATGAGTTGGAGATTAAATGTGTCTTACTGAATGCATGGGTTAGTGACTGAACTGTCTGAATGTGTGCATCATTATGTCTGTTGTTGTGTAAGCTGCTGCATGTGTTGATCAGTAGCTATATGAGTGGCTATATGGGTTATTGATTGATTGTCCAAGTATTTGTCTGTGAGGGTGAGTGTGTGTGTGATTGGCTGGGAGGTGTCTGACTCTGTGCATATATGTGTGAGCAGTTGATTTACTTGGTATATGTTTTCAACAGTGCATGTGGAAAGAACTGTATGGGTGATTGACTGTCTGCATGGGTGTGTTGGTGAGTGAATAGCTATCTCAGTGCTCCATGTCCAAGTAAGTGCATATGTAAAGCACATTGCATGTGAGAGTTGGCATATATAAATGACTAAACATGAGAGCCTGTAATTGCGTAAGTGACTGTATGGATCAATGTGTACTTGTATCAGTGAATGTAAAAGAGAGTAAGTATGTGTTAGTAGATGTTTGAATAAGTAAGGTTTAGTGTGTATAACTTTGTAGTTGATGAAATGGGAGTGTGATTGATTCTTTGCATAACTGACTAGGTGTTTGAGTAACTTTGTGGATGAGTGTCAGCATGTAAGTGTCTGTATAGGTGTATGAGTGGATATGATAGTGTTCTATTGATGAGTGACTGTATGTATGAGTGATTGTATGGGTGAATGAGTGGATGTGTGTGTAGACCTAGGAATCAGTGAGTGTGTATGTAGTTACGGGTATTGGTGTGTCAATAATTTCAGGAATGGTAGTTTGTATTTAACACTGGGTGACTCAAAGGTTAGATTAGAGTGTGAGGAGGTGCATTGTATTATCACATGGATGATGTCATCAGTGATGTCATTTGAGACGTCATCAGTGATGTCATCAGTGATGTCACCGACCATGTCATGAATGATGTAATATGTGACATCATCAGCAGTGGATTGCGGGCGCGCGAGTTATAGTGAGTCCAACTAACTATAACGTGGGAATTTCAATGGTTTTGTATGAGTAAAATGTTCAGCTAACTATAACATGTGTGAAACCTATGGTTTTTTCAGTGAATTTGAAAGGTTTTTTAAATGCTAATTCCTAACTATAACGAGTGTGAAACCTATGGTTTTTTCAGTGAATATATATATATATTCACTGAAAAAACCATAGGTATCAGGCCTTATATAGTTAGAAATTAGCATTTAAAAAACCTTTAAAATTCACTTAAAAAACTATACGTTTTAGGTGGTGTTATAGTTAGCTGGACATTTCACTCATACAAAACCATTGAAATTGCTCCTATATAGTTAGTTGTACTAACTATATTTCGCACACCCGCAATCCACTGCTGATGATGTCACATATTACATCATTCATGACATGGTCAGTGACATCACTGATGACATCTCAAATTACATCACTGATGACATCACTGATGACATCATCCAGTGAATGTGGTTTGCTTCGTTATTTAAATATGCATTATATATATAGCAATTTGCATTGAAGAATGAGTGGATATATAAAAATAAATATTTGGATGGAGGATTTAGTAGCAGTGTAATTGACTGTTTAATTGACCAATATATAGTGTCTCACTAAATATAGTGAATAGTGACTAAACTGTTTGAATATCTGTATCACTTTGTCAGTTGTTGTGTAAACTGGTTCTATAGTTGGTTACTAGCTATGTGAAAGTCTATATTAGTTATTGATTAGTTAACTGAGTATTTGTATGGGAGAGTGAATGTGTGTGTGTTTCGGTGGGGGGGGTGTGACTGCCAAAAGATGTGTGAATAGTTGATTCACTAGATATAGGAAGTTAAATCTACATGTTCTAACAGTTGTTTGGGTGAGTGAATATCTTTATGGGTGTGGTGATGAGCAAATATATGTCTCAATGGTACATGTCCAACAAAGTAGAAAAATAAAATGCAGTGTATGTGTCAGTTGTTGTATATAAATAAGTATACATAAGACTCAATGATTGTGTGAGTGACTGTATGGATAACTTTATACTTGCAATAATGATTTTATAATTCACTAAGAATGACTTACTATCTAAATGAGTAGATGAAGTTGTGTTTTTATAAGTGTGTAGCTAAGTAAATATGTAAGTATGATCCATTGTTTGCATAAGTGAGTAGGATGACTTCATATGTGAATAGGATGTGTGCTGGTGTGTAATGTTGATTTAGGTGTATAAGTATTTTTGATAGTGTTCTATTGTTCATTGATAGCATGTATGAGTGAATCTACAGGTAAGTGATTGGATCTATGAATCACTGAGTGGGTTTTTAGATACTTGTATTTCTGTAACAATGGATTCAAATATGATACTCTGTATTTTACAAAGAGTGATGAAAGATTTTACTAGTGTATAAAAAGTTGTATGTGATTGTCACGTGGGTGATATCATCAGTGATGTCATTTGAGATGTCATCAGTGATGTCACTGACCATGTCATGAATGATGTAATATGTGACATCATCAGCAGTGGATTGCGGGTGCGCGAAATATAGTTAGTACAACTAACTATATAGGAGCAATTTCAATGGTTTTGTATGAGTGAAATGTCCAGCTAACTATAACACCCCTAAAACTTATAGTTTTTTGAGTGAATTTTAAAGGTTTTTTAAATGCTAATTCCTAACTACATAAGGCCTGAAACCTATGGTTTTTTCAGTGAATTTCAACGGTTTTTTAAATGCTGGACTTGAAGGAAATAAGAACGCCTTGAAGAAGGTCTGTTGTACAGAACGAAACGCGTCGGCTGGCTGTGGTACATAAACTTAAGGAAAATAAAAGCATTTGAATATACACCAAGATTCAGCGCTTCAATAAGGACTCTAAGTGATATGATTTGATTGTACTTATTGTGCAAGTGGTGCTGTGCCAAACTTTGGAATATTCTTCACTACTCTCTACTACTTACTCTCTACTACTCCACTACTCTCTAATACTCACTCTCTACTACTCATTCTCTACTACTCTACTACTCTCTACTACTCTCTCTCTACTACTCACTCCCTACTACTCACTATCTACTACTCTCTACTACTCACTCTCTACTACTCTCTACTCTCTACTACTCACTCTCTACTACTCTCTCTCTACTACTCACTCTGTACTACTCACTCTCTACTACTCTCTACTACTCACTCTCTACTTCTCACTCTCTACTACTCTCTACTACTCACTCTCTACTACTCTCTCTACTACTCGCTACTACTCACTCTCTACTACTCTCTACTACTCACTCTCTACTACGCTCTCTCTCTACTACTCGCTACTACTCACTCTACCACTCACTCTCTACTACTCTCTACTATTCTCTCTCTCTGCTATTTACTCTCTACTACTCTCTACTACTCACTCTCTACTACTCACTCTCTACTACTCACTCTCTACTACTCACTCTTTACTACTCTCTACTACTCACTCTCTACTACTCACTCTACTACTTACTCTCTACTACTCTCTACTCACTCTCTACTACTCACTCTCTACTACTCTCTACTACTCACTCTACTATTCACTCTACTACTCTCTACTACTAACTCTCTGCTACTCTCTCTACTGCTCTCTACTACTCTCTACTACTCACTCTCTACTCTCTATTACTCACTCTCTACTCTCTACCTCTCTACCTCTCTCTACTTCTCTCTCTAGGAGTCTCTACCTCTCTACCTCTACCTCTCCACCTCTACCTCTCTACCTCTACACCTCTACCTCTCTCTACACGCACACATATACACATATATATATATGCATATATATGCATATGCATTTATATATATGTATGTATATATATATATACATACATATATAAACATATATAATCTGAATATCTATATAAATACAAATATAAATGCGTGCATACATATACATATATGCATACATATGCATGTTATTTACATGAAATTTTAAAAACACTAATAAAAGCAAAGCTAAAAAGCCACCTCATTACAAACAGAATGGCTTTAACTTAAACGAGGGCGAGATCTATTGCATTTTCAATGCTTGTTTACTTTGGTTCCATCAAGAAGGCATTCAGATGTGTCACACATTTGCCATAAATTCTGAATGTTAGCACTCTAGTTGCTCATTAGATCACTGTAGTAAAGCTACTGCTCACCAGGGAAGTCTGCTGCTGGTGTTCAAAGTGCATGTTTCAGTCTGCATGTCAGAATTTTTTTAACGAAATAGAAGAGGATTTGAGAAGTCACTCAAAATGTGCCCTAATTTTTCTTTCTGAAGCACTAATCATACTTTCTATGGTAACATGAGCCCCCTCATTCTGTTCCTTTTAAAATTAAATGTTTTCAGACTTACCACTTCATTCCAATCAAGATGGCTTCTGGTGTGCCATACTTTTGTCATAAGTAAGACTGTTAGCGCTCTAGTTGTTTTTTAGAACACTCTAGGACATTCTGTCATTGGGCTATACTTGGGCTACATCTGGGTAATATTTGGGCTAAATTTGTGCTCTTTTGTTTCTGGTGGCCATCTTGGGAGACTGCATGTCAGAATTTTTTAATGAAATAGAAGAGGATTTGAGAAGTCACTCAAAATGTGCCCTAATTTTTCTTTCTGCAGCACTAATCATACTTTCTATGGCAAAATGAACCCCTTCATTTTGTTCCTTTTTAAATTAAATGTTTCCAGATTTACCACTTCATTCCAATCAAGATGGCTTCTGGTGAACCATACTTTTGTCAAAAGTAAGACTGTTAGTGCTCTGGTTGTTCTTTAGAACACTCTGGGACATTCTGTCATTGGGCTATACTTGGGCTACATCTGGGTGATATTTGGGCTACATTTGGGCTCTTTTGTCTCTGGTGGCCATCTTGGGAGACTGTATGTCAGAATTTTTTTATTGAAATAGAAGAGGATTTGAGAAGTCACTCAAAATGTGCCCTAATATTTCTTTCTGAAGCACTAATCATATTTTCTATGGCAAAATGAACCCCCACATTTTGTTCGTTTTTAAATTAAATGTTTTCAGACTTACCACTTCATTCCAATCAAGATGGCTTCTGGTGTGCCATACTTTTGTCATAAGTAAGACTGTTAGCGCTCTAGTTGTTCTTTAGAACACTCTGGGATATTCTGTCACTGGGCTATACTTGGGCTACATCTGGGTGATATTTGGGCTACATTTGGGCTCTTTTGTCTCTGGTGGCCATCTTGGGAGACTGCATGTCAGAATTTTTTTATTGAAATAGGAGAGGATTTGAGAAGTCACTCAAAATGTGCCCTAATTTTTCTTTCTGAAGCACTAATCATACTTTCTATGGCAAAATATACCCCCTCATTTTGTTCCTTTTTAAATTAAATGTTTAAAGAGTTACCACTTTATTCCAATCAAGATGGCTTCGGGTGTGCCATACCTTTGTAATAAGTAGGACTGTTAGTGCTCTAGTTGTTCTTTAGAACACTCCAGGAGGCTGCAGTGGAACACAAAGGAATCAACTGACAGTCTCTGTCCTTGTTGTATGTACATGTTTTACTGAGAATGTCAGACTTCATTCTCACATGACTGAGAAAGATAATGTGAATTTACAGAAAATATGCTTTCAGAGTAGCTTATAGATCCCCTTCCAAACCACTGTGGAAAAGCATGAGATAATAGTTTTCTTTCAAACATGATTCATGATATCCCAGCAGAAGGCTTTTTACATAAAATCACCTTAGAACACACCACAATTCCTAAAATGAGTATGGTACCATCAACAAATGATTTATAATGTAACTATTAACTACAATGCTTTTTAATGAGGTGCTATCATGTATATTGGTCCCAAGATGGCTGCCAACACTTCTTGGATGAAGTGCTGACAAGCCAATCAGATCTCACGATGAGATGTGTGGTTAGGCTCCGCCCAGATATATATGTGTTTTTGAAGTTAATTTTCATAAAAACCACTGGAGCAATTTTCACCAAATATAAAAAGGCACTTCTGCGTACCAGTCCCTACAATTATGCAAAGTTTGGTGTAATTCCATTCAGCGGTTCGGGCTGTAGCCTTGTCTATTCGTCCTATGGAAATTAACATGGGGAAAACACTTTTCGGGACCCCCCTTTTTTCTCGGCCCTAGCATAACGAATCCCCCCGAACCTTCCTAGGAAGAAGCGGAGCGGAGCTGGCCTAAATTAAAAAAAATTACACGCAAATTCCTCAAACGGCGCCAAAGTTATTCCCAATAGAATGTTGCGGATTTCCTATGGTAGCTAGGTCCTAACTATATATACCTACTGGCTATCGCTGAGATCGTAGCTATATATATATATATATATATATATATATATATATATATATATATATATATTCATATATTCATAGTTAGGACCTAGTTTCCATAAGAAATCCGCAACATTCTATTTGAAAAACCTCTGGCTGCGGTTGACGAATCTTCGCGAAATTTTCAAAAACGTATGGCCCGCTCCGGTCCGCTCCTATCCTAAAAGTCTCTGGGTGATTTGGCAAGCGGGGCCGAGAAAAAAGGGGTGTCCCAAAATGTGTTTTTCCCATGCAATTTCCCATAGGAACCTTTAATTGGAGCTACAGCCCGAACTGCTGAACGGATATACATCAAATCTGGCAATGAGGTTGCCTTTTGCTTAAATTGTTTAAATCCGTTCAGTAGTTCGTGAGAAAATAAAAAGTAAAATCACATATATATATCTATGGTCGCGAAGGATCCGCGCACCCTAAGTGCACCCTGCTGAGCACGAGCTGTATTCTAATTGGCTGCCAACACTCAAAATCAGGAGGTGTTAGCAGTCATCTTGTGCCTCGGTAGAACCAAGGCACAAGAAACCTAGGAAAAAAACGTGAAACATGCGAAAAGGGGGCAGGGTAGACACACCCTGATCCCCTAGGCCTGCTCAGGGGTCCCGCAGGGTGCGTGGATCTTGTTGATAAAAAAAAACGAAACACGGGCTTCGATACTAATTAGCCCCCGGGGGTGCCAAACCCCGGGGGCATGTTAAAAATAAAGTGTGGGGGGCCCAATCCCACCCACACTGCCCTGGGAACCGCCAACCCCGGGGCAAAAGCATGAATAATTGCAGGGGGCACATGGCCCCCCCAGCCCAGGGGACCGCCACCCCCTGGGGCTTAATAGTACAGTGTTGGGGGGACCTCTAAAGCCCCCCTGAGCCCCGGGGACCACCACCCCCGGGGCTCAACTTAATAGAGATTGCTTGGGTTACACCTCGCCGCCGCGCCGGGGCCACCACCCCCAAAGGGTTTTGTTTTAAAAAACAAATAGCCTGTGTGGGGGGCTCAAGCCCCCCACAAGCCCCGGGTACCGCCACCTCCCTGGGGCTCTAAAGATTCAAAGTGGGGGGGTCAGTGACAGACCCCCCCAGCCCCAGGGACACCCACCCCGGGGGATTTGTAAAATAGTTTCTTGGAGACTTGTCGTGGCCCTGGGGACCGCCACCCCCCAGGGCCGGCTCCTGCAGTGTCCCGGGGTGCCCACCCCAGGACACTGTAGTTTGCAATGACAGGGCGGAAGCATCACGGCTCCCACCCTGACATTGCAAACTGCTTTGCTTCATTGAAGCGAGAGCAGACAAACCTGCTCTTGCTTCAATTAAGCAAAGCAGATTGTTTTTCCACAAGGGGACCAGCATGTTAGCTGCTCCCCATGTGGAAAAGCAATGCTGGCTCCCGCAGGAGGCGGGGAGCCAGCTGGGACCGTGGGGGGATTGGGTACCCCCCCCACGGTCCCCAGTGAGAGGGCAGGCCCCGGTGGATGGGGTCCCCGGGGCCATAAGAGGCCATGGAGGGAGACCACATGGCCCCCCTCCCCAAAATAAAAGTAAAAAAAAAAACAATTAAAAAGGCTGGCCCTGGGGGATGGGGTCCCCAGGGCCACAAGTGGCCTGGGGAGGGGGGCAACACCGCCCCACTCCAAAATATAAAAAAAGTAAAGTCCATGCCCCGGGGAATGGGGTCCCCAGGGCTGATTAAGGCCTTGGGTGGGAGGCCAAGCGGCCCCCTGCCAAATTATTTTTCTAAAAATAAATAAAAAAGGGGTCAGGCCCTGGGGGATGGGTGCCCCCAAGGCCAAAAAAATAGGAAAAGAAGTGGGGCCACACAGCCCCCCTTCTTAAAAAAAATGAAAAAGAAAAATGGCATCCTGCGGAGGCCCCGCACCCTCGCTGCAGCACTATGCAAATGTGCACCCTGGGAATTAATTCCAGGAACCTCCAGTATGCACCAGGGGGCTGCGTTGTAGACAGGTGTTCTGGGACCACGCCCCTTTTTACACCTCTCTGCAACGCAGCTCTGTGGCGCTTAATTGAGGTAGCTGATGGGCTAGTTGCACCCCAGGGATGCTCAGTATTTAAGCGGAGTTAATCCCCCAACTTAAAACGCGGAGCATGGCGCGTTTTCACAGTGGTGAAGGGAGGGGGGGGCTGAGTTCACATGTGTACAAAGACACCCTGTGGCGCAGTTTAAGTTGGGGAATTAATTCCTTATCAAATCTGAGGGTTCCTGGGGCCAACTAGTCCACCAGGTACCTCCAGTAAGCGCCAAGGAGCTGTATTGCAGAGTGTTCTAAAGAGGGGCGTGGCACCTGAACACCTCTCTGCAACCCAGGCCCCTGGCGCATTCTGGAGGTACCTGGTGGGCTAGTTGGCCCCCAGGGACCCACAGGATTGAGGAGGAATTAATTCTCTAACTTAAAATGCGCCACAGGGTGTATTTGCGGACATGTCACCTCAGACCACGCCCCCTTCCTTCACCACTGTGCAAATGCGCCCTGTGGCCATTTTAAGTTGGGGAATTAATTCTCTTTCAATACTGAGGATCCCTGAGGGCCAAATAGCCCAACAGGTATCTCCAGTATGCACCAGGGGGCTGCGTTGGAGACAGGTGTTAAGAGGTGCGCCCCTTTTTACACCTCTCTGCAACGCAGCTCTGTGGCGCTAATGAGAGGTACCTAGTGGTTTTTCCCTAGGGAGCCTCAGGTTTCAAGGGGACATACAGCCACATGCATCATTGTTGCCGTTTGCGATTTCTTAATTGCGAAAATTAAGGTATCGCAATTAAGAAATCGCAAAAGGCTATGCATTAAGAAATCGCAATTTTTTTTGCGATTTCTTAAATTTCCTTAATTGTGATTCACAATTTGCGAATCGCAATTAAGGAATCCCTTCCCATTGATTCCTATTGGCCTAGAGGCCCATAGGAATCAATGGGAAGTCATTCTCAATTTGCGATTAGCAATTTGCGAATCGCAAATTGAAAATGCAATTTGAAGAGTGCAGGGGGGTCCAAAGGCCCCCCCCGCACCCCTGAAATATAACTTTAAGTGCATTTTTCACACACACATGCCCCAAGGGCATGTGTGTGTGTAAAATGAAACTTTCAAAAATGCACTTTTGTGCCTTTTTGAAAGTTTTCGCAAATTACTATGAAGTTCAACTTCATGGTAATTTACCTCTCCCTATTTGCGAATTCGCAAATTGAAAATGTTCATGCATTGCATTAAGAAATCTAAAATTGCGATTTCTTAAATGCAATTGCAATTTTAGAAATCGCAACATGATTGCGATTCCTAAAATTGCGAAAAACATGATGCATCCAAATTTTGCCAATTGCATTCGCAACCGGCCGAAAATTGCGATTCGCACCGTATTCGAATGCAATTGACAATGATGCATGTGGGCCTTAATCTCCCAACTTAGAACGGACATAAGGCGCGTTAACACAGTGGTGAAGGGAGGAGACGGGGCCTGAGGTTACGTGTGCAAACACGCCCTGTGGCGCGTTTTAAGTTGGGGAAAAAATTCCCCTTCAATCCTGAGGGACCCTGGGGGAAAACTAGCCCACCAGGTGCTTCCAGTAAGCACCATTGCGCTGTGTTGCAGAGAGGTGGTGCAGGCCGTGCCACTTTTTACACCTCCCTGCAACGCAGCTCTGTGGCGCTTACTGGAGGTCCTAGTGGGCTAGTTGGACCCTAGGGACCCTCAGGATTAAAATGAACTCAATCTCCCCAAATTAAATTGGCCACAGGGTGTGTTTACACAGTGGTGAAGGGAGGGGACGGGGCTGGGGTGACGTTTGCAAACACGCCCTGTTGCGCATTTTAAGTTGGGGAAAAAAAATCCCCTTCAATCATGAGGGCTCTGGGGGGCCAACTAGACCACCAGGTGCTTCTAGTAAGCGCCACTGTGCTGCGTTGCAGAGAGGTGGTCTAGGGCATGCCTCTTTTTACATCTCTCTACTACGCAGTTCTGTGGTGCTTACTAGATTTACCTAGTGGGCTAGTTGGACCCTAGGCACCCGCAGGATTGAAGTAGAGTTATTTCCTCAACTTAAAATGCGCCACTGGGCGTGTTTGCACAGTGGTGAAGGGAGGTGGATGGTGTAGGAAAGTGGCTTTATATTTACTGGACCGAAGTAAAATCAGCCGAACTACGAATTCCGATTTACTCACCTGTTACCAGGAGAGACCTCAGTGCTTCATCTTTGAGCCAGGTACTGATCCTGAAAAGTAATTCTAACCCGTACTTACCAGTAACTTGAATTTCCTTCCTTAGGATATCATTGCCTGCTATATAAAATATATATAAATATATTTAAACATATATAAAATAAAAAAAACAATATTAGAATTTTAATATTTTTCAAAACATTTTTTTTCAATGTATATTAAATATATGTAATGTAATTTGAAAAATAAAATGTCTAAAAATAAATGTAAAAAAGTTAAATAAAATGTAGTAAAACAGTACAAAAACAAAATATAAAAATTAATACATTTAAAAATTGTCATTTACAAAACCTTTGAAATTCACTGAAAAAACCATAGGTTTCAGACATGTTATAGTTAGGAATTAGCATTTAAAAAACCTTTGAAATTCACTGAAAAAAACATAGGTCAGGAATTAGCATTTAAAAAACCTTAGAAATTCACTTTAAAAAACCATAGGTTTTAGGGGTGTTATAGTTAGCTGGACATTTCACTCGTACAAAACCATTGAAATTCCTCCATGATAGTTAGTTGTACTAACTATAACTCGCTCGCACGCAATCCACTGCGGATGATCTCACATATTACATCATTCATGACATGGTCAGTGACATCACTGATGACATCTCAAATGACATCACTGATGACATCATCCACGTGACAATCTGATACATCTCATCATACACTAATATAACCGTTCAACACTCATTATAAAATATGGAGTACCATATATGAAACCATTGACACACCAATACAAGTTTCTAAAAACCCACTCAGTGATTCCTACATCTACACACACATCTAAACACTTACCTATAGATTCACTCATACATGCTAACAAAGATCAATAGAACACTAATAAATATACTTATACACCTACATTTTGTATTTGTATTTGTATTGTGTATTTGTAAAGCGCAACTATCGCTCCGAAAGGAGCATCCTGGCGCTAGAAAAACAGTGTGCAAACAATTACAATCACAAAAGCTAGATAGCGGCCATTACATAGTCATCTGGAAGGTTGAAAATCTAGGTTTTAAGTTGCTTCCTAAACAGGCTTTCTTGATTTAGGAATCTGAGGTTCTTGGGCATTGCATTCCAGGCTTTAGAGGACAAGAAGGCTAAAGTCTTACCCCCCTTGGTTTTGTAGTTAAATTTAAACAGCTTAATCAGGTTATCACCTGAAGATCGTAACGTCCTAGAAGGGTTATAGTGGGGGTATCGCCTGATAAGATACTTCGGGCCTGTGCCGTTGAATGCACGAAAGGCGATCACCGGGGTTTTAAACAGTATCCTCTTATGCAGAGGTAGCCAATGAAGGGTCTTCAGAGCGACCGAAGCTGAAGATTTCCTCGGTAATTTTAATACGAGTCTGCTGCTGCGTGTTGCATGCTTTGGAGTTTTTTCAATGTGGCCTTTTTAACACCTGCCATCAGGCCATTACAATAATCAAGGCGGGCGAGGATTAAAGCCACTGCCACCGCCTGTGGGAAGGAAGTCGAAAAACTTCTTTAGAGATTTGATGATATTAAAACAACTTCCTGCCACATTCCTCACATGCTGATCAAATGATAGCTCAGTGTCAAATAGGACGCCCATATTTCTGGCTGACACCACGGCCTGTGGGGGAGCAGGGGAATCCTCCGGCCACCATTTGCTAGGACAGAAGTGGGGATTTTTTTTCCATGGGAAGAATCTCTGTCTTATTGGCATTGCATTTTAGATGGGTATTTTCCATCCAAAGGAAAACATCCTTAAGGCAGTTCTTTAAATTTTGCTCGGCATTGGTGCAGTTCCTCTCAAGGGGTACAATGAGTTGAGTATCATCGGCAAACAATGTCTCAAGTATGCCGTATGACTCAATTAGGGAGATGAGGGGGACCATATAAATATTGAATAATAATGGGCTCAAAATGGAGCCCTGAGGAACTCCAGACAACACCTTTTTTTCCTTGGAGAGGAAAGGACCCAGTGCAATGGTTTGAGATCTATCTGTCAGAAACGAGATTATCCAAGCCAGTACTATATCTGAAATTCCGATGTCTCTTAATCTACCTATCAGTATTGAGTGGGAGATGGTGTCGAATGAAACTGTGAGGTCTAATAAAATCAAAACGGCGTTCTTCCCTTCATCCTGTAGTACTTTTATGGAGTCGGTGAGTTCAATCAGGGCCGTTTCCGTAGAGTGATGTGGACGGAAACCCGATTGCTGGGGATGAAGGATATTATTGGTTTCGACATGGCTTTTTAGCTCTTTATAAACCATCTGTTTGGTTATCTTACCCAGGACTGGGAGGAGTGAGATTGGACGTAAATTGGCGAGGTCTGTGGTGGATTTGTTGAGTTTTTTCATGAGAGGTTTCACGATCGCTTGTTTCCATTCTCCTGGAACTACACCTGTGCTAATGGGATTGAACACATCAATTAACTGATGGAGAATTCGTGGGGGGCAGGAATCGGAAGGGGCGCCAGATTTACACGCCAGGATCACTTCACGAGTTTGGGGTAGTGTAACTGGTGTAAAGACTCTGATACTACCAGTCATGGTCTCTCCACAGTCAAGGAGGCCGGATACCTGGGATACTCAAGGGGCCGGAACGTCCTTTTGTATTAAATCAATGTTTTTCTCAAAGAAATCCGCGATTTGATTGCAGAAATCTGAGGATGGTGGAATTTCCGGCTGTAAGGCTCTTGGATGTGTAAAGGCCTTAACAATGGAGAACACCGTTTTTTGTTTTTGCTTAGCTTCTTTGATGGCGTTAATGTAGTATTCCTTCTTAGTGATTTTAATACTGCAAAGATATAGTTTCCTCTGCTGGGTGTAAAGGCTTCTAGCTGCAAGATCGTATGTTTTGAGCCAGTTGCGTTCACTTCTCTTACATAGTAGATGGGATTTGGCTAGCTCTAGTGAGAACCAGGGGGCATTTATCTTCCCTCTTTTCTCCCTTCCCGGGGGGCGTTTAGGTAGGGCACGTTCTTTAATCTCTTGCTGCATCCAAATGTGAAAACATTTAGAGGCCTGCTCTTGGTCTCCGGACATGTTGGGGATCTGTGTCTGAGTGATTGGTTTGAGCTTGAAGCTATCCTCAACCACTGTCCAGTTAACTTAGTTTACTGGATGTTGACTAGACTTTACTAATTTCTGAGGGCGCGGTACACGGATGCAGAAAGGAATTAGGCTACGGTCTGTCCAAATTTGTGGGACGGGTGTCTGGATATCCAGAAGGTGAAAATTAGAGCATACCCCATCCAGAGTGTGTCCTGCTTAATGTGTAGGCTGTGTTACCATTTGATGTAAGTCAAAGATCTCTACGGTCTGTTGAAAAGTAAGTGCCTGCACATCAAATTTGGACTCAAGCTGCAAATTAAAATCTCCCAGCAATGTAAAGTGAGGGTAACGAAGAAGGAGCTGCCCTAAAGAGTCACTTAGTGATTCTAAAAGCATGGTTGGACTACCTGGGGGGCGGTATATTAAGCCTCCTGAGAAAGAGGAGGTCTCGTTTAACTTAATAGAAAAACCAAGTCATTCTACTCCTTTGAGGGGACCTAAATTGAAGGTGTGGCATTTCATGTGGTTTCTCAGCACCACAGCCACTCCTCCTCCTATCCCCTTCAATCTATCCTGCCTGAAGATGGTATAGCTAGATGGAAGGGCTATTGCTAGATCTGGGTTACTACTGTCGGTTAACCATGTCTCAGTAATGAGGAGGCAATCCAGGTCTAAGTCAAGGATTAGGTCTTTTATATTTTGGCTATGGCTATCGACATTATACACCAGCACACATCCTATTCACTTATGCAGTCATCCTACTCACTTATGCAAACAATTGATCATACTTACATTTACTAAGCTACACACTTATATAAACACCACTTTATTTATTCATATAGATAGTAACTCATACTTAGTGTGTTATAAAATCACTATTACAAGTATACAGTTTTCGATACAGTCACTCATACAATCACTGAGTCTTATGTATACTTATTTATATACAACTGTCACGTGCACTGCCTTTTATAATTCTACTTTGTTGGACATGTATCATACACACACCCATAAAGAGATGCACTCACCCAAACAACTGTTTCCACATACAGTCTTAACCTCATATTCCTACTAAATCAATTATTTACACATCTTTGGACAGTCACACACCTCCCACCCAATCACACATACATTCACTATCCCATACAAATACTCACTTAACTAATTAATAACTGATATAGACTTTCACATAGCTAGTAACCAACTTATGTAGTAGTTTACACAAAAGATAGAGTGATACAGATATTCACACAGTTTAATCACTAGCCCATATGTGTAGTGAGACACTTTAAATTAGTCACTTAGACAGTCAGTCACACAGCTACTAAATCCTCCACGCAGACACTTATACATTGACTCAGTCTTCAATGCAGATTTTTATATATATAATACTTATTTAAATATCGAACCAAACCACATTCACTGGATGATGTCATCAGCCCTCATGAAGCCCCAGATCAACGCCGTGGTTTCCTCTAGCTTTTTCCACCTACGTAAGATCCGCAAGATATCCCGCTTTTTTACCACAGAGGCTCTCACTCTTGCTCTTTTGGCCCTGGTAATTTCTAGGATTGATTATGCCAATTCCCTGTATGTTGGCATTCCGGCCTACCAGCTGAACCGATTGCAGCTGGTTCAGAACCAGGCCGCGCGACTGATCTTCCACCAGCCCAGGCACCAACATGTTCGTCCCCTGCTAAAATCCCTTCATTGGCTTCCGGTCACCGAGCGCTGCAACTTCAAACTTGGCTGTATTATCTTTAAAGCCCTGGTCGGTCTTCATCTCCTCTCTTCTCCACCATTACGCTCCTTCCCGCAATCATCGATCCTCCCATCTTGCCCTGCTCAGGACAACCACCTTTAAACGCAAGAAATATGGAGGGCTTAGACTTTCATTTCTCGCCCCTTCCTTCTGGAACTCACTCCCTTTAGAGTTTGGACTCACCTCCTCTTGCCCCTAGTTTAGGTCTCTCCTGAAAACTCACCTGTTTCGTAAAGCACTTGATTAAATTACTTTTGGCCCATTTCTTTGGCACCCCCCTTTTTCCTTTCCATCTGTCTCCATGTGCTCATAGCGCCAAGAAACCTCCGGATGTAAGCGCGCTCTATAAGAATTTTTACATAACATAACATCAGTGATGTCATTTGAGCTGTCATCAGTGATGTCATCCGTGATGTCACTAACCATGTCATGAATGATGTAATATGTGACATCATCAGCAGTGGATTGCGGGCGCACGAGTTATAGTTAGTACAACTAACTATAACGGAGGAATATATATATATATATATATACACAGGCACATATATATGTCTATATTTTGGGTGATATTGTGACATACCAAGCTGTGCAGTGGAATGAATGTGCTTGCACCAATATTTTCTTTTGTTTTAAAAAAATCCTCTGCAAGTGTCCAGTGATCCAAATGTTATACTGTATCATTAATTATGTTGAGTTTAAAAGAGGTAAACATTGTCTGAAAATCGGTATCTCCTCTTCCATAGGTTCACAGACAGCGACCGCCTAATTGCATACATTATTCATTGGATTTATATTTAAATTGGTGAATTAAATCCTTTATTCAGAGGAAAACAAATGTGTTTCCTTTCAAACTATTTTTGTATATCAATGACAGGAAGGCTTTTTTCCACGATCTGCCATTTACACAGAGAACAAAGTGACACCTTGCTAAATTTTCTCTCCTCAGTTCAGAGATAATATTCAAATATGCTTGATATAGATTAAAGGTGGATTTGCTAAAGCCAAAGGCATTCTCTAATGTAGCACATGAAAGCACAGAAACAATTGCTGCTAATTATAACTGTTGGTAAACACAGTCCTATTCTTTTCGCTTGTGTTACTCGAGCAAATGAGATATCAGATCCAAGCGCTTCCGATGATGGTGACATGGCTCTTTCCAGTTCCATTCTATTTCCATGCCCGTTAGTCACTGCCCTGCTAATAATGTAGGGAAAGTCAAAGTCGAACAGCAAACACTGTGATCATTCTGGGACTGGGTGGATGCGCGCACAGGCCTCGTCGCATCTCTGAAGCGGCCACAAACCTTTAATGTGTCACCAAAGTAAAGAAGATTTATGCTAGCAATAGATGCCGTATCTTTGTAGCCTTATAATTTCGCAATAATGAGATACCTGATTTATCGTTACTATCATTATAGCGACGCAGGGAGAGGAAAGTTCACAGTTGATACATGCCATCTGAATTTGTCTTTCTTCAAGTAAGGGAAATATATTTAGCAGTCGAAAAAATGATCATATTTTTTCACGTTATAAAATAATGTCTTTATATTGTGTAGCTACTCATTGAGCTTGTAAACCCATCATACATTAATGAGTGATGGATTTGAGTTTCCCAATTCAATATAGGTTGTCAAAATTCGATTTGAATGCTAAAGAATAGCACTAAAGGCTCTGACGTGACAGATAATAGCCCTGGCACCAAAATAAATGTGCCCCCCATTAGTGACTTGGAAGATAAAAGAATAGGCTCATGTTTGAAAATTGGGGCAGTTTTTAACTTGTAAAGGCATGCTATAGAAGTGGTTTGCAAGGTATGGGATAATGCGTGGATTTGAGCTTGCTTCAGGCAATGTGTTTTTATTAATATCAGGGAAGTCATACGTAAAAACTGGCCAAGCAACCCATAAAACAGTAAAAAGAAAAAAACAGCCCACAAGCTGACCTGTCAGACCACTTTTTCGGCCACTGCCACACTGCACTAGAGGCCAGTCCGACCCTGAAGTCAGTCACAACATTTAAGCATATACCGCATATAAGTAGAAAAAAAGTGTCCCCATAATTTGCTATGCCTACATATGACAATCCAGGGTTACTGCACAGTACATAATAAAGAATGCTAAGTTTATGTGGATGTTCAATACCGTACTAGTTATTAGACATTTATATCAACAACCCTTTGAAAATACACACCTTAGTGAGAAGGCACTGTCTGGTTTCTCAAACCACCATTCATTGCGTATTACTACTCATCCCATGAATGTCAAGAAACTCTGTTTGGCCTTTGATCGCAGAGCATAGTCAGGACAAACAGTTACGGCCTGCTCATGGTGGTATTTCAGGTTTAGAAATTCAGGGTCTGACTTAGAGTTTGACAGACAAATTACTCTCTCACAAACATGCAATGCTTAATTTGAGCTGGTGGTACTCATTTTTGGGAACCAGCGCTTATTTTTCTGCATCTGACATGTAACGAGAGCAAGAGACAGAATATAAACAAGGCAGAAGTATTGAGGAAGAGAAAGTTGGAAAAAACTTCATAAAGGGAATAATATACACAAGGATATGCTGTACATTTGTATTTGAGTATGATGGCTAAGTAGTAAAGAGCCAACTTTTGAGTTGTCTTCTGAAGATAAGATAGGTATCTGTGGATCTTATGTTTGAGGGTAGTGGATTCCATAGTTTGGCTGCGTAAACAGAGAAAGATGTGCCACCTATGTTTATTTTCTTGTATGGTGGGATTTTAAGGCGGGTGCCAATCTGGAGTGTAGGTTCCTGGCATCATAGTTCTGAATCCCTTGTAGTCTATTCAGGTAGGATGTGATCCAGTCAAGGTCAGTCCCCTTTGGCTGGCTTCATGGAGATTTTGGACTAGAGTGTCATGGTCAACTGTGTTAAAGGCAGCTTAGAGGTTCAAGAGAAATAGTGCAGCAACCCTGTTGTGGTATCCTGTCTTTGTAAGGTTATCCCAGATGGCGATGAGGTCAGAGGTCGGAATCCCATTTAGATGACTGAAAGTATGGAGTTATCCTCAATGAGTTGTGACATATGGGCAAATGCTGCTCTTTCTATCAGTTTGCTCAGGAAAGGTCCATTTTTAATCGGTCTGTGGTTGTCAGGGTAAACTTTAATAATGGGTGTATATAAGCCTTTTTTAGGTCTTCTGGAAAGATTCCTGCAGATAAGGAATAATTGATGATTCTTCTGGTGTGCCAACAGAGGTAGTTAGAAGAATGTTCTTGAATATTTGTGGTAGACACAGTTCAGAAGGGCTGCTGGCAGGCCAACTTGCTTTGGCCAGATCCTTAACTCACTTTGTATTATTTGTTTGAAGGAATGGAGAGGCTGGGTTAGCAGTGGCGGCTCACACAGGTAATGCTGTGCGGTGGTGAGCTGGGATGAGTGGGTTTATTGATTTATTTATTTACTTTCTACTTTCCCGTCATATGTCGAACTCCATTACCCACCTACTCGGCCCCTCTTCACCGCCCCACAGCGTTACCTGTGCGAGTTGCCAGAGTGGTTTAGCCTACTGTCGTGTATTTCTATAGGTTCTGAATTGATCCCCCTATTCCTGACCCTATTCTGGTTAAACTAACTATCAAGTTAACTAACAGTCAGCCCATGAGGCAAGAAAACCCCCATGATGCAGATACCGTTATCTGACGCAGTCACACTACGGCACAGGAACGTGTTATCTGATTAGGTCATAACGCTTGAGATCTAATTAGACAAGCGACATTCCTCCAGCCCCTGATAAGGCATACGACGTTCTCATAACAAATCAAACCTATGACAACCTGGAAAATCCGTGCGGCTATTGTTTTGATTTCACAGAGAACTTTAGTAAAGAATGTGCTAACGAGCAAGTCGTATGACATCTTTATTGACGTATCTATGTCCATCCTTACGTCAATCTCGGCACCTTTAAGGTATAAATATTGCCGACCTTGCCCTATGCAAACACACGCGTGGTGACAAGACGGAGCAGCCATACTTGCCGAAGCCGAGAGCAGAAGCAGACCCCGCTGGCAGCAGCCCCGCCTTCCTGACGCGCTGAGAGACGCGCTGCTATCTCAAGCCGAGAGACCCAGCACCGGCGCTTTCGGGCAGCCCTCGCAGGCAGCCTGGAATATCGAGAGCAGAGAAAGAGATACTATTCCTCATCCATCCTAAATTCCAGGTACAGAACTGAATAACCCCTCACAGAGAATTCTTTAGTTATTCACTTGGCAAAAACAAACTTAACTTAAACTGTAACTTTCTATTCCCGCCCACGCATTAGACTTAGGTCAGGTACACGGGGTAGGCGTATTTAGAAACACCAGTTGAGTACGTTTAGTCAAATGTATATGTGTATGTAAATATATTTTAATCATTTTAAAACATCATATGGCTCAGAAACCATATCAATGTTTTTACAGTATTATTTTATACTATTGCTTTTAATGTATGCACTTTACTTAACTATAAGTATTGCAATAATATCGATCCATTTCTCATGTATGAGAAAAGAGACTGATCAATAAATAACACCTTTTTATTGAACACGCCCGTCTCTTCCTTTTCTCTACATTCTGATGAGACTAAGAATGCACGTACTGACTGAGTAAAATAATTGCCTTGTGCTCACACGACTCTCGAGATTGACTCTTGATTAGGGGAGAGCAAAGTTGTCATGTTCTATGGTTGTCAGAAACTAAATCCCTTCTTGTCTAATCAGGGAAGTTAATTCCTCCTTGAACATTCGAGAAAGTTTCTAGCGAACTCTGAGCTTAGCTGGCAAACCCAAAAATTAAGTCTAGTATCGACAGTAGTAGACCTAGTTAACGTCTGGTCTAGGCCTTTACTGCTGTAGGTACTATTCCAATGCGCAGAGCCTATTGGGAAAATAGGAGCTACACTACATGGCGCCCAACGCGTTTGGAAAGGGCGATAAAACTAACGTAAGACATTTAGAGTAACTCAGTCGTGCTTTCTCACTCAGACCCCTTTTCCCAAATACTCCAAAGACGTCTGGAGTGGGTGAAAGGTTATATCCTCCAAAACCTCGCAGGAGGGAACTCCTATGTATGGTTCTTGGTCAAGTCAACGTTGAAGGATAAACAGTTCCAAAATATTGTGCATCTAATCTTTGTTCCATAAAGAAACCTGATCTGCAAATAGACATAATACCATCCTGTCTGTAAAATGGGAGACAGTGATGAAGAAAGAGAGGCAGTTAGATTAGCTACTGAACTCGCAGATGCTGATGCTACCATGCAAGCAGCAGACCCGAATATAACACTCATTCCGGTCATTAAAAGGAGATCTATAACCTTAAAACTTATAGAAAATGGACTGACACCTAGAGGTGGCACAGTCATATTCGTAATTGAGGCACACGAATATCGGCAGACAGAGGTATACTATTCATGGATACATTTTCCAGCAGCAAATGCTGTAACAAAGTACTTCCACTATTACAAAGTAGAGGAACCTCCTGAAACATACACTCCTTTCGAGGAGGTGGAAGTACCACTCAAATTCCAAGAGCATTTGCTCTTATTTGATGGCGCCCTAATACATAACAATCACATTACAAGGCTCGGTCCTTTAGGAAGACCAGGAGCAACGTGGCCGGTCTTAGCCGGATACACACCGCATCCAGACATCGATAGAATGCCTGCAGCAGAGCTGTTAATACAGCTAAAACAACTACTAAAAATTCATAGACAATTAGTTCAGTATGTAATGCGGACTTCAACAATTCAGCCAGCGATTAAACTTCCACAGCTGACCCCTCACCAGGGGAACACAAATAAAATCACACCACAGAACATCCAATCCTGCCTAGGTAAAGTTCCAGCTAAACGGGAACAAATACCATTCTGGTTGGCACAGAAAATCACCCAAATAGAGGCGGTGTTTCCTGACACCACCCCGCTGGAAAAACACAGGATTCTGACTATATGTCTCCCAATGGGAATCGCACCACACATTGAGGACTGTGACACTTGGGGTACAGTCTTTGCTTCCATCTATACAAAAACGCACGGTGTCCCATCCATTTCGGTAATACCAGATGTGCTAAAACAAATTCAAGATGAATACGGTCCAGAACCTGCTTTAACCCTTGGTATGAAATTACTAAAAGACTTCAAGCAGGTCTCGGCTATATTATTAGCCAACATAAAAGGTGAAGCAGCAAACGTGGCGATCCGCCAGAGGTTAAAAGAGACAGATATAGCAGACCAACCAGCTGAAATTGCCAGAATCATAGAAAAATCCTATGAGGAACTAGGCAGAGATAGCCTAGGTGGAATACCAGTAAAACCGCAACTGACTACAAGTCCAGAAAAAATATTTTTTAATAATAATAATTCACCAAAAAAGAACTGGGATGGAAACAAACAATCCAATCCTAAAGAAAAGAAATTCCAGTCCCGAGGAAGGTCTCCTAGGCGAAGAGAGAAATCTCCAAACCAAAGACAGAGGTCACCGCAGAGTGACCCCTCTGGGAATAGATATAACCTTAGAAATAGGGATAATATTAAAAAACCTGATAGATATCAAGAGATTGATACACGTCCCTCTCAATCTTTTCAGAATTCCTCGCAGAAATCGGAAAGAAGAGGACGATCAGAAGAGCACGCCAAGTCCAAAGACAAGGAACCTGCTCAGCTAAAAAAGAAATTACAATTTCCAAAAAAGAAGGTAGCCAGTATCAAGGTAGTTAAAAATGCCGAGAATACTGAGGACACAACTGAAAAACGGAGAATGGGCTCAGACAATGCTAGACAGCGCAGCAGAGGTGAGCATAGCTCGCAAAGTCCTTATGAATCATCTGGAGACAGTGGACACGAATGAATACCTTCAAGTGGAAACTGCAGACACCAGAGTTAGCAAGCCCCACAAGATATACGAGATAACATTACGTATAGAGGGAGATAAGACTAGGAAAATAAGGGGACTATTTTGGGATAACCTCTCCAAAGGCTATGACATCCTTCTAGCTGAAAAAGACTGGCCACCAGAGTTTGTCAGGGAGTGCCCTCATGGCGAAGAAGTAATTATGCCTGCCTTCTCGAATCAAATACCGATTCATAAAAAATACACACTTGCTAGAAAGTGGGCAGTGGCCTTAGCACCTGCTTTATATAAAAATCATGTAGGATGGGATGAGGATTCTCCTCCTCACAAAATCCAGTTAAAATCACAACCTACTGCACAAAGGCAGTACCCAATTAAGCAAGAAGCTAAAAAACAAGTAAATGAAATACTAGATCAGCTAGAATACCAGGGGGTGATTGAAACTTGCACCTCACAAATGAACAACCCTTTGTTTCCGGTCTCCAAACCAGACAATTCATATCGTCTAGTTTTGGATTACCGACACCTTAACACATGTTGCAAAACCTTTGCAGTGCAAAACTCACACAGTGCTGCACTAATGAATAACATAGTGCGCAAAAAATACAAAACAACCTTGGACATCTCCAATGGATTCTTTTGTCAAAACATAGCACCAGAGAGCAGATATTTAACTGCATTCTCAGTAAATGGTACTCAAAAACAATTCTGTCGGTTAGCCCAGGGGTACAAGAACAGCCCAGGGGTATTCTCAGCGAGAGTAACAGAATTACTACAACTATATGATGATGAAGCATTATCTTATGTCGATGACATTTACTTAACAGATGATGACTTGGAGACTCACTTGAAAAGAGTGAACACCATAATACTTGGGTTCGCTGCAGAGGGTTACAAATTCAACTTTAAAAAGTCCAGAATTGCCCATCTGACAGTCCTGTTCTTAGGATATGAGTTATCAAGTGAAGGTAAAAGCCTGGCAGACAATTTCCTAGAGAAATGTGCCGTAATCCAAGCTCCTAAAACACTAAAAAACTTACAGTCAATTCTAGGCTTCCTAAATTTCGGAAGAACATACATTGCAAATTACGCAGAAAGGGTCAAACCCCTTTATGATCTAATTAAACCAGACTTTAAAAGATCCAATTGGACTCAAACACACACAGAAATTTTGAGATCCTTACAAACAGACATGCTAATTAAAACAAAATTAGAAACACGTGATAACACACGCAACCTTGTGATCCGAGTCATCCCAGGGAGATGCGGATTCACATACCTGACTTCTAATGAAGGAGAAAAGGTACCAATTGCATTCAAATCACACTTGTACACTAAGGCTGAAATGAAATTTAGCCCAACGGAAAAAATTCTTACAGCAACACAGACAGCTATAGCAAAAGAACGAGCCCTGGCACAAGGTAAACGAATAATAATCGTGACACCAATACCAGCCTTAGAGGCGGTAACAAAGGCAAGCATTCCAAATGCTAAAGCACTCCATCCAAGATGGATACAATGGGCTAACTCTCTTGCTGCAACAGACGTGGTGTACGAATTTGATCCTTATTTAAAAACACAAGAATTTCTCCAATATGAATTTGAATGTCCTCCGCCAACCGAAATTCTGCCTCTAGATCACTACGGCTGTATAATATATACAGACGGATCAGCACAACCCGCAGTAGGGGGTAAACAAGCTTACAGTGCTGCGTGCGCGATTGTTAAAGGTCGTTGGCACGAAGGGAAATTTAAACCAACCCTCACTAAAACACAATCCCTAGGAGATTGTACAGCTCAGCGAGCTGAACTACTAGCATTCAAGATGGCGCTTGAAAATACCGATCGAGAATTCCCCACACTCATAGTGTGCGATTCGTATTATTGCGTTCAATCTTATAATGAATACTTGCAGATCTGGCTTCAGAACGGTTTCAAGGATGCGAAAGGTGGCACAATCAAGCATAAAATGCTCTGGGAACAAGTAGCTCTTTTACAAAAAGAACTACCAAAGACTCATGTGATACATACACTGAGTCATCAACGTGATGGCGTTCACGTTGCAGGGAATTCATTGGCTGATGAGGCCGCGAAGGCAGCTGTGCAAACGGCTTCCGTAGCTGCCGTCACCAGGTCAAAAACAAAAATAGACAGCGAAATATTACAAGCTGTCAGCGCTTCAGAAAAGGATTCGATAGAACCACTCCCTAAAGGCTTTCCAGTAAAATACTCATACATAACTGATGCAAACAATGTTCCTTTTGCTCAAATCCCTGGAGTGGGGGATAGGGCAATTCCAAACATGGAACATAGGTTAGGACTAATAATAGCGGCACATGAAGGGCTTGCTTCTATCCATGCTGGCGTCTCAGCCACAGTATCATTATTAAAACAGAGATACTGGTGGCCACAAATGAGAAGACAAACGAGGAACTATGTTCTAGCATGTGAAATATGTCAAAAAATGAAAGTATCAACGGTGAGACGTCCAGCGCAGACGCCCCTTCTAATCTCGGATAAACCATTAGCCTGTGTTTACCTAGACCACTGCGGTCCCTTACAAAGGGATGGTAACTATAACTATATCTTGGTCGCAGTGGACTCATGCACGAGATTCATATGGATGTGGCCCCAGCGAACGGCTGACGCCAGAACTGTTATAAAAGATTTGCGAGTCTTTATCGGCACATACGCAATTGGCATGCTGCATTCGGACCATGGTCCTGCTTTTAGCTCTCGGGCTTATAAGGAGGCCATGGTCAGCATGGGCGTGCAATTGCGGTACTCTTGTCCATTTCACCCTGAGGGGAACGGAATTGTTGAAAGAAAAAACCGTGACATAAAGCAATCTATAACGGCAAAGGTATTAGGTTCGGGAGCTGGGTGGGTCAAACATCTAATAAGTGTCCAACGTAGTCTAAATAACTTGCCAAGAAATTCTCTGAAGGGATTCAGTCCGTACGAATTATTATTCGGAACTAGGATGTTGATCTCTGACCTTGATAGTCAGACTTCAGTGGTAATAGAAAAAACCTTTGATGTCAAAGACCGTTTGGCTATTTTGCAGGACTTAAACAAAACAAGAAAAGACCTGAGCAACATACAGTTGAAACAACAGCCAACAACCACTGAAGAATCACCACCTGTCCCAGCAAGACCTGTCTGGATTCCAAAAGTCGGGGATCTAGTCAGGGAGAAGATCGCGGTAAAGAAGGAATTTGGGCCTTCTTACAGAAAAGCAGTTCCTGTCTTGTCTGTCAACGGGACAAGATCAGTTGTACTACCGCCACTTGCTGGTAAAAAGGAGAACCGAGTTGTATCCATCGACCTGGTAAAACCACAAAATGTGGCCGATAACAAACAGTAGGCCAAGTGGACTCCCAATAAGTAGCAGAACACCAAGGTTTGCTACCAGTACAGAGGTCCTAACAAAAAGGCTCATCACATTCGAAACGCCTAAAGAAGAACAAGAAGGACTATGCAACAATGCAATAGAACTCAGACCTCTTAAAACTCAAATAAAGACATTTAGCAGAGACACACCAATCTACAATGAAGTGCCGAGTGACAATGCAAGAAACAAAAATCCTGAACCAATTGGAACAATTGACAGAACTGCATCCGGTTACTTCATCAACTTCGATGATTCCTCTGACGGCTTCAGTGAATCAAAGACACAGCCATCATCAAAATCCTTTAAAGACAAAGCTAAGGAACTTTTGAAACAACTGAAAGAAACATATCTGATTTCTCCATGGATTGAATTTTGGGTGGGTTTTGGTGCATTTATCCTCATACTTTGGCTCATCATGGTATTTACTTTGGGACGCTTCATTGAGGGAAAATATGCTAAAATGGACACAGCAAGTCAGAACATCAACTTGATCCTCAAACCACACACATCTTCACACGTCGAGAAAAGAGAACTCTCTTCAGAACTTTCTTCAGCCAACTTCACAGCCAATCCGATACCTGGTGGGGTAGCCTGGGACAACACTGACTATGAAATTTATGGTCCGGTCGAGATCCTGAAATATCCACACCAAATCAAGATCTCATTGAGTGATTTTGCAAAACCAAACTCATTTGCTGATGATTGGGACTTCGAAAGCATCAACAATATGATGTCTGACTTAGTAATGTCTGCTAAATTTACAAAACATGATTATTTGCAAGGTTCTACAAATTATGATAGTATGTATTGCTATAACCATTATGGTAACCATTTTTTGCATAAATCGGCACAACCTAGAAATGTTTTAAATTATAATCAATGGGAACATTGTGCTACACCTCCAAAAGGGAGCTCTAGAACCGTTTATGACAAATATTCATATTTTTCAGGTTTTAACATAAGTAATGCTGAAACATTTTATTTTAAATTGTCAAACAAGACAGGGATGAAAACCATGATAACCAACACAAAATTGATATATTCAGATTCATTCTTTGAAAAAATGAATACATTTGGATTTGATTATTGGGACAAAAATGTTGATTTGAAAAGTGTTTGGGGTACAAAAGAATGGCAAGTACAGGGTATAGAAGCTTTGTTTAGAGCCTGCATGATCCCAGAACAAATGATATTTTTAAATGACACTGTTCAACAAACCACCTGTCTTGGCTTAGCCAAAATCAAAGATTTAAATAATCCGTCTATTCCAAAGCCAACAATGTTTAGCAATAGCTCTGATACAGATGAAGAGATAGACGTAAACCATATACTAAACCAAAACAGAACACATCCTGATTGGAAACAATGGTTGATCTGGCCCACAGATACAAATCACTGTCAAGATAGATTCCTGAATAAAACACAGGGTTTCAAAATGACCAGGCCAGACCCTAGATATCCCCAAAGACATCACCCAGGGATAATAACAACCTACAGTGTGGGCAAATTATGCCTTCAATGGCTACAGACTTCCACACTGCCTGAAATTAAGCAACACCTAACTTTACTTACTGATGGTGCTGACTTGCGTGATTTCATACTGGGACCACGCAAACAGCGTCAAAAGCGTTTCATAGCAGCCTCTGTATATGCAGCATACAATGAGGCCTGGAAGGTTACTCAAATTGAGACAGCAGAAAGAATACGGGAAATTGACCGTATCAATTTGGAAAAATCACTTTCTGTAGTGGACAATGGGTTAATGACTCTGTCCTCCAGAATTTTTTCATTGGACAGCATTGTGTCCTCAGCAATCGATATATTATCGCAAGACTTACTGTTATTACAACATGGTCAGTCACAATTGCGTTCTATTGTACAGCTTGGCTGGACGTTACAAAATCTGCGTTCAGGCTATGTGCCTTGGCGTTTAATCAACACAACGTCACTATTCCAAATCTTTAACCTTACTGATAGACAAATCGGTATGGCGCAAAAGGGTGCTGATTATACAATCTTGAGCATTGAAAAACTAGAAAGATTACCGTTGACAATGTCAGAACGACCTGTCAGTGAATGGATAATCCACGGAATCATAAATATTCCAATCTCAACCTTCAGGTTTCAATACTGCCAAAAATATATACAGGCTGGCATGTACGAGAAATTGGGAAAGGGGTACCTTAAAACAACTTGGAACCTACCCTATTCACATGCATGTGTCAGTAATAAAGGACAGAAAGTGTTTCTTAGTGGCAACAATTGTGCGATGTCACTAAGCGGCACGCTTCTGTGTAACGGAATTAGTTTGCATGGAGCCTGTGAAGGGAATTCATACAACCTTTCATGTCACCAGCAAGGCGCACCTGCAACTGAAATAGAACCATTCTTTCAAAGACTCTATAATGGGAGTTACATTCTTATTGTAGACCGCAGATGTTGCAGTCTTATGCCCGGGACTCCTTATCTAGTAACTACAACGGCGAAGGTCAAGTGCTGTGGACGTTCTTTATTCCCCAGCTCCTTTCCAGACAGGGAGGCAAGGGCATGGCCCAATTTGAAAATTACTTCTATTCGAATAGATACTTTAAGCAGAATGAAAACAGTGCTTCTTCAGACGCCTACAAGGCTCACGTCATCAAAAGAAACGTATGACCTACAAGTCGCAAGGACGACTGCAGAGATACATACATTATTATCAACTAATTCCCCCGTACATTTCGCGGAAATCCTAAGCGAAATCTTAAATATTTCTGATACCACTGGGGTCTCAAAGGTATTTAAGACAGTATTTTCGATGGCATTAACACCATTCAAAGCCATACTGGGTATTTTTCCAGATTTCGTCCATTCGATTTTTGGCGGACTTCCCCTGATCCTGGGACTGATTGCAGGAATCCTATTCCTAGTCCTTATTTTTCGTTATGGCAACCCATGTCACAGATCAAACTCTCGCGACAATGGAAGATACGATCCTAGCCATTGGATACCGGGACCGGATATCAAAAATCCTTGGACTCTCCCGGCTTAGAGACCTGAACATGACTTGGTTTCTATCATTTCGACCAATGTGGCAAAGGTGTGTTTTACCTGTACTAAGGTGTCTGCTATGCGGAGAAGAATGCGTGTTAGACACCTGTCTGACGCTACAATCGGATGCGCCAGTGGATGCAGATACACTGTTGGTTCCTACCAAGGTTCACGCTTTGTGCTGCCCTCAAAGGCTGCCAATCCTGATGACGGCATTCCTGGAATCTTCACCACTACGATTGAAGAGTAGTGAAGTTCAAGGTGAAAGCAGCATCGAACAGGTACAACCTTCTGTCAGCAATGCGAATCAGAATGTCAATGGAGACAATCATGCGCACGAATGCATGGTTACCCCTATTTCCGACTTAGTGGAACTTTCCCATGAAGCTGTTGACAGTTTTTTCGAAAGCCTGAATGATATGATGTTCTCTCCAGAACAGAAATAGAGACTTTTGAGTAAACTCGCACACGGCGTTCCCTGAATTCGGCCTTCAACTTTAAAAATAAAGTCACATGAACAATTTCACTCCAGCTCACGGACAGCAATATTTTTCAGCAAGCCCCTTAAAATATTTTTCTACATATTTTTTTCCCGGGACACTGATCTTCTGCTTAAAGTAAGAAACTATTCCTAGAGAACTAAAATTTCTATTTTTAGATACTTTATAGACTTTAGCTGCTCGCTGGGATGTTCACGAATATTTTATTATGTGATGAAATGGTCTCGAACTTCCTTTCTGTATAGCCATATTAAGAGCCATTTCATGTGTATTTCTCATATACCAATAAGCATTAATGCATAAAAATGCGTGTTTACTTTTGCATTTAATTCATAGCTTAAGTGCATACAGTATATATGACTGCAATTTTTCAGTATATTTGAAAATTTCGAAATGCATTTATGTATTTTGGGGTGGTAAGGTATACACTATACTCTATAGTATGTTGTACTATGTTATACTATGCATAGATTAGTAGATATGACCATAGTTAGCGTGGAGTGGGTGTCGTGTATTTCTATAGGTTCTGAATCGATCCCCCTATTCCTGACCCTATTCTGGTTAAACTAACTATCAAGTTAACTAACAGTCAGCCCATGAGGCAAGAAAACCCCCATGATGCAGATACCGTTATCTGACGCAGTCACACTACGGCACAGGAACGTGTTATCTGATTAGGTCATAACGCTTGAGATCTAATTAGACAAGCGACATTCCTCCAGCCGTTCTCATAACAAATCAAACCTATGACAACCTGGAAAATCCGTGCGGCCATTGTTTTGATTTCACAGAGAACTTTAGTAAAGAATGTGCTAAAGAGCAAGTCGTATGACATCTTTATTGACGTATCTATGTCCATCCTTACGTCAATCTCGGCACCTTTAAGGTATAAATATTGCCGACCTTGCCCTATGCAAACACACGCGTGGTGACAAGACGGAGCAGCCATACTTGCCGAAGCCGAGAGCAGAAGCAGACCCCGCTGGCAGCAGCCCCGCCTTCCTGACGCGCTGAGAGACGCGCTGCTATCTCAAGCCGAGAGACCCAGCACCGGCGCTTTCGGGCAGCCCTCGCAGGCAGCCTGGAATATCGAGAGCAGAGAAAGAGATACTATTCCTCATCCATCCTAAATTCCAGGTACAGAACTGAATAACCCCTCACAGAGAATTCTTTAGTTATTCACTTGGCAAAAACAAACTTAACTTAAACTGTAACTTTCTATTCCCGCCCACGCATTAGACTTAGGTCAGGTACACGGGGTAGGCGTATTTAGAAACACCAGTTGAGTACGTTTAGTCAAATGTATATGTGTATGTAAATATATTTTAATCATTTTAAAACATCATATGGCTCAGAAACCATATCAATGTTTTTACAGTATTATTTTATACTATTGCTTTTAATGTATGCACTTTACTTAACTATAAGTATTGCAATAATATCGATCCATTTCTCATGTATGAGAAAAGAGACTGATCAATAAATAACACCTTTTTATTGAACACGCCCGTCTCTTCCTTTTCTCTACATTCTGATGAGACTAAGAATGCACGTACTGACTGAGTAAAATAATTGCCTTGTGCTCACACGACTCTCGAGATTGACTCTTGATTAGGGGAGAGCAAAGTTGTCATGTTCTATGGTTGTCAGAAACTAAATCCCTTCTTGTCTAATCAGGGAAGTTAATTCCTCCTTGAACATTCGAGAAAGTTTCTAGCGAACTCTGAGCTTAGCTGGCAAACCCAAAAATTAAGTCTAGTATCGACAGTAGTAGACCTAGTTAACGTCTGGTCTAGGCCTTTACTGCTGTAGGTACTATTCCAATGCGCAGAGCCTATTGGGAAAATAGGAGCTACACTACACTACTCTTGGAGGGGATTTTTGGGAATGGGTTGGTGCTGGTGGTTTTCCTTTGTTTTAAATTGGAGTCCAATGTGTCTACTTTAGTTGTGTAATGATTTGCCAGTTTGTCCGTGAATTCTTGCATAATGCAATGGGTTCTTTCTATGTATTTAGGTTTATGAAGTTATGTGAGAAGTTGTAGCCTCTGAGAGTGTACTTTGCCTTTTTAACTTTGAAAAGCCTAAAATCAAGAGGTTGACTGGGGCTTGCCCCTGCAGGCCTTAGCACAGTACAGTGCAAATTAGGACACAAATTCAAACAGTCACTCGTGAAAAAAACGAGGTCTTGGCGGAGTTCGCAGGGTTTTACTCAGTTGAACTCTTTGAAGTAACTGAAAACTGAACCGCGTTTTGCAGAGTTCCGCCAGTGGCAGACTATGATAAGTCATGTTGCTTAGACTGATTTTAAATACCAGGCGTTTGTCCCACACTGTAAAATTAGCACAAACTGCCCTCTGCATCATGCCAGAGGGTGCTGCTGATTTCTGCTGCTCGAGGGGGATGTCTACTCAAGCTGCAATTTCCTCAACGTAAGCAGCAGATGCCTCAACGCGACCTGCCGCATCGAGAAATATCTCTGAGTAGATCTAGCGCATGAGTTTTCTGCTGCAAACGCCCGCCCACTTACTGTTGCGCTGTGGGAGAGAATAGACTATGTCCTGCGCCATTTAGCGGAGTTTTCTGAAACTCCTCACGGAGCATGAAGTGGGCAAAACTCCACCGGCAGAGCGGAGTTCTTCGCCCACCCATAGAAAAAAACCAGCAGTTTTCACTTACTCTGCTTAGAGGATGTACTTTGCATTTTAACTTTAAAAATGAAAAAAAACAGGGGTGGTGAATAGGCTGAGGGCTTGCCCTTGCAAGACTAAGCACAGAACAGTGGAAGCTAGGTCAAACATTCAAACAGTCACTGCTGGAAAACAAAACTGTAGTTTTCACTGAACAAATTACAGAGTAACCAAGAGTTCTATTTAAACAGTCACAAGTAAAAACACTACATTTTAAAAGTTTCAGAAAGTCAAAGCATAAGTCTGTTCTCACCACCTTCTTTGTTGTTTGTTCACTGGGCTGTTTAGGGCACAGAGAGGCTGGGGATACAATAGGGAGGTGAGCCAGGTTGTTCAGCCAGTCCTGTCTAGCTTTCAACCCTAGAGCAATGCCACCCGAACATTTATAATGTATATTGGTGTTGATTTCACATCACACATTTTTCCAAGGATCAGTTGAGTCCTCTTAAGGCTGCCAACTGCATGCGTGGAAATATCTGCACGAGCAAATATGTCCCTGTGCCGGTCAGTTTAATTGCTAACAGTACAAGTGATCAGGAAAGCCATTTTCAGTACATGTGCTGGACACTGGTGAAAACGAGTTTCCCAGCTGCATGATGGGTTCACAGAAACCCAAAATGTTTGGTATCAAATATTTCATATAATAAATCCACACGGACTTCAGCGATGTACTTATTTATACATGCACACAGAGGGCACCTTAGAGTTGTCCCTGAAAACCAAGCAACTAATAATGTTTTCACTGACTGGTCCTAGTCAGCTTGCTACCACAAATGAGTTTGTGACCACCAGGGGTGAAGGCCTTTGCTCTCAGGAGGTCAGGAACAAAATCAGCTAGGGCAGAGGGTGTTTACACTCCCTCCAACAGGATGACACGTTAATTAGCATTCAAAGCCAGGAAGCTTCAAAGAGCTCACTGCCTTTGGCATGCAAACCTGGCTTCCCTCAGAGAATAAAATGCTGACCCCCCTGTCCAGGGCCCAGTTGGCACCTAGAAGTAGTCAGAAAAGGCTTGTTCACCATCCGGAGAGCTCCACTCCTAAGGTAGTCTACCTGAAGTGTATATTGAAATTGGATGTCTGCCATCTCTGTGATGTCAACATTGGAAACTCTGAGCTAGTGTTATGCCCTAAGTAAGTGGTCATATTAGGAGGCGTAATAACCGCAGGAGTAAGTAGCCCACAAGCTACTACCCTAATGCCCCTACAGACAGTATTTAGAGGAGCCCTTGGTACCAGGAAATCAGATCCTGTGATCCTTAAACAAGAAGACAGCTGATGAAGAGTACCAAAAGAAAGGAAAGAAGACCGTCAACGGACTTGGCGCCAACCCTGCAGGTCTGCCTGCTGTCTTCGACAATTTCGCCAAAGACAACTAGCTCAGCAGATGCCTGTGCCTCCAAACCCCGGGAGGACTTCAGCTTTAACCCAAGACCTAGAAACTCCTGTGGTACTTTCCTGCAAACTGCATGCACACCTAGTGTTATGCCCTAAGTAAGTGGTCATATTAGGAGGCGTAATAACCGCAGGAGTAAGTAGCCCACAAGCTACTACCCTAATGCCCCTACAGACAGTATTTAGAGGAGCCCTTGGTACCAGGAAATCAGATCCTGTGATCCTTAAACAAGAAGACAGCTGATGAAGAGTACCAAAAGAAAGAAAAGAAGACCGTCAACGGACTTGGCGCCAACCCTGCAGGTCTGCCTGCTGTCTTCGACAATTTCGCCAAAGACAACTAGCTCAGCAGATGCCTGTGCCTCCAAACCCCGGGAGGACTTCAGCTTTAACCCAAGACCTAGAAACTCCTGTGGTACTTTCCTGCAAACTGCATGCACCCCTGAAGATCTGCAATGTCTGGAGTGCCAAAAACCGAACATTGGGGATCACCACTGCACCCGTGCTGCCTATCCAAAAATGAAGAGGGCCAGTGATGCCAGCTTGGTCCCCAGACACTCCAGACTCGAAGCCCACCCTGGGTTTCCCAGTTGTGGACTTCCCAATGCCGCCTGCAGCCTCTTTGTGCAGGCCCCCTTTACCATAAGAGTCTCTGGTGATGATAACCCAACGCCTTTAAACACCTCTGCACCCAGCGGCCAAGCCGCAGGAGAAGAGGATCAAAGGTGTTCCCACATCCCGGAGCATTGTGAGACCTGTGCTCCCCTTTTCTTTCAGCCCATCTGTTCCCCCAGTCAAAGCATGCAGGCTCTTTAAGTTGCGACCGATCCCCATAGTGTAAGATTGGGTACCTGATGATGTTTTGCACCACTTCCCACAGGATAACATGCTGATTAGCATTCCATTCCAGGGGAACTTCAAAGAAGCTACTGCCTTTGAAATGCAGTCTGGTTCCCCGCACAGGAGAGGAAGCCACCCCCTTTGTCCAGAATCCTTTGGCATCTGGACACGCAGGAAAATTAGCTAGTCAGTTAGGCGTGCAACCCCCCGGCTAGTACCACCCCTAAAATGGCCTAATCTGAGGTGCACATGACTTTTCAGAAGTGACTTGTGCATCCTACAGGCACCCCAAGACTCCTGAGAGGACTGCGTGACCTCAAAAACCTGACGCCTAAGGACAACACTGCACCTGTCACTCCAAGCCTTAGTTGAAGTGAGCCAATGGTGCAATAATGGTCCCCCAGCCTTCCAGAGACTGGGTCTACTGGGGTTTCACCCCTGGTGAACTCTCATATGTCGCCTGCAGCCGCTGCACGCAGGCCCTCTCTATCGGGACTTCCCCCGGTAAAAAAGATTTGACGCCTAAGGACACCTCTGCGCCTGTTGCCCCTGGACCATGTAGAAGAGTATCAAAGGTGTCCCTACATTCCTGAGCATCATGAGACCTGAGCCCACCTGTTGGTATCAGCCCGACTTCCCACCACAGTCAAAGCCTGCAGCCAACTCCCATAGAGTAACATTGGGCCCTGACGCTGTTTTGCACCCCTGCACCCAGCTGCCCTAGTGCCACTGGTGGTGTTCTACTAGTGCTACCTTGGGCCTTGCCCACCACTCACCTTAACTCCTGGAAATTGGTCCAGTAAGTCGCTGTACTGTACCTGAATGCTGCATTGACTTTTCCTCCCTCAGGATAACAATGCAGCTTCTAAAAATTGCATTGTGTCGACTTTTTGAACTGAAACAAATGTATAGATTTAAGATCTAATTTAAAGAGGCAAGAAGTGGAATAAAGACTTTGCAGCCTTGGTATTGGGCACCCCAACATTTAATAGCGAGATTCTGAGCAGAGCTTGGGCGCCCGCATTTATTCTTTTACAAATCAAGTACTGTCTGTCTTATTACAAGTGCCATAAAATGTAATGTACTTGTAAGAAGGCAGACAGGATATCCATTACATTTGTGACTGAGTAACCACACACGCCAAACTCTAAATAGGCCCTCAGATCTCATTAACACGGAAATAACTTGAAATAGGATGAATGTCATATCCATTTATTAAACAAAAATTCAATATCTGCTGCTCACATGCCTTTCAACTCACCTTCCGTTGGTGTAAGACCAGTGACATAGCAACATTGCCATGGGCCCCAGTGCAAGCACAATAACTGGGCTACCTCACTAGGATGACATCTCAGTCTGTCAGCTGCCCTCAACACTGCTCAACCTCCTTTGATAGAGCCTGCATCTGCCATATCAAAAGTCACTATCATTCTCACACAAACACTATTGTATTTTCATTCCCATGCACAGCATATCTGCAAGTCAAAGCCATAATCCAAAAAAAGCAGTACTAAAGCCAATAGGTTCGGCACTTGTAAATTGCATGCACATAAATAAATATTTTTCAGGGACCCCACACTCACTATGCTGCTCTTACATAAGTACATCCATCATGCTGCACTCACAGAAGCTTATGCCTCACGTTACACTTTTGCAGGCACAACTTTCAATCAGTAGATGACTTACCCTGCACTCTTTAAAGAGAATGTTATTCTTGCATTCACACAGGAACATCCCTCACACTGCACTCACAAAACATGGTGGCTTCCCTGCACCCACACAAGCACAGTGCTTACACACAGCTATACTGCCCACTAGGAAGGAGCAGTTTTTGGACAGATGTTGGCACTGGAGGCAAACGTTGAGTATCTAGTAGATTGGTCCACTAGTGTGATTCAAAGCTTTTGAGGCATGCTACACTGAAGACTGAATGCCCACTGAGGTTGTCTAATCTCCCATAAGCCACACTTCGACCAGCATTGCAGACTATGTGAGTCTGATCTATATGGGTTTTTGATGGGAAGAATCTTTGCATCCAAAAAAGTCATACTAAAACACAAGGTGGTGGCTTTTGTTGCAGTGCAGGCATATGCTGAAACAAATAAGTAAAAACAAATATGACAAATACATTTAGAAGGTATCTGGTGCAAAGAAAAAATTGAAAACAAAAGCTTCACACTTGTCTGCCATCTTGGAACAGTGCAAATGATAGAGTATGCATAATATGACTTGAAGGTGGTGGAATGCTTTTGAAACGTGCAGCAGTGATGCCCAGCACCATGAATAGGATAGTTGTGGTATGGCAGCGGAGCTACTGGTACTCTCATTACTTAATCAATACTAGTCTGCATTTGCATATATGCTTCTCAGAGATGAACTAAAGGAAATATCTCCTGAGACTTGACTTCTCTGGATGCAGAGTAAGCAGACAAAATACTGTTACTCAGATTACATGACATCCTAATGACAAGCCGTTGTTTGCTGAGCACAGTCATACATTGGCAATAAAGCCAGTAGTTGAAGAGGGCTGATACACTGCCCAATTGTATGAACAATGTTCTGAAGGGCTCAACTACTATGTGAATGACACTCTGTCTGATAAATAATTGACGCCGGCTTCTGTAGAGCACATTTTATCCAAGCAGGATTATGCATTATTATTGAGAAAATATTAGGCTGGTTAGCGCTAAAACAGGATTTTGGGCAGATCTAAGACACAGAAATAGATAGAGGACAGGGAACAGGAGCACCGGGGGACCAGAGCACGTTTCCTTTAAAGTTGTGGTCAGCCAGTGCTAGCTTTCTTCAAAGACATGGAACAAGAATGTCACTACGGGGCCAGTCAGTGCAAGCTTCCTTTAAAGACATGCAACAAATGTGGTACTTCAGGGCCAGTGCAGCTTTCTTCAAAGTCATGGAACAAGTGTAGCCTTAGCGGAAACATTTAAACCCTCCCTTAGATAAAACAAACAAGCAGCATTTCAGATAAGGTACAAGTGCAAGCTTGACTCACACGCATAGCAAGATTTACACACATAAAACAGGTACAGCACCAGTCAGGAGTACACACTTTTCTTGCACCAATAGAACACATGCCGATCTGATCAAAAACAATACAAGCTTCCCTCGCATGTGTAGTGACTTGTGAGTTAGAGATGATGGGCTCTATTGGATTCTGATGGACTCCGTAGAACAGTGAAGTAAGTGTGTGGGTGATAGAATTCATGACGTGGAATGTTCAGTGAACCTTTACTCGCTGAGTAATATAGACATGTAATACCAAGCTCCATGTCTGGCATGATCATATACAAGTACTTGGGCTGTGGTTTGATGCTGCAACTGGCAACAAGATAGGGGATTATGCAAATCTGGTGACCTGAAGAACTGAGAGTGCTCTCCCAGAGAGTTTGCCTTGGTCCAGCAAACTGCTTGTGTGTGTCACGTGTCCTCAGTAGAAGTGAAAATCAATGGCTGGCATATGTGGAATCAACACCCCAGCCAGTGCAAGGTGTGTGAAGAAAGTGAGGACCTTACAGAAAGTTTGTTTGTCATTTGCTAGAAATTTGCTAATAAAATCAAGACAAGAGATACTGTGCAACAACATGACACAGGCCTGACAGGCATACAGTACTATAATGCTAAAGGCAGTGACAACCAGGTATGGAAAGTGCAGTGAATGGTGATATTCAGGTGCAAGAGAACCCTGTGAGTAGAAGCAGGTGAAGGCAAGGAAACACTGAAGGCAGTAGAAAGCCAATACAATGCAAAGAGGTGGGAAGTGTGAAGAACCTATGCTTGGCACAAAGCTGATACTGACCATTAAAGAAGACAGCACCTTACAGAAGGAGAGCAGGTGTGATGATCTAAATGTCAGCATGTGGCTAGTGTATGACTAAAGTGCTGGTACAAGCAGGCAGCAGATGCTGCCAGAGCAAACTCTGCTCCCAGTAGCAGACAGTTACACGGGTTATGATGCTGCCGCATTCTTAAAACCACTGGTTCCCTTAGACAGTGCCAAAAAGCAAATCATTTGGGACAGGTGGTCTGACTGGATCGAAACCTTTGATGATTTCATTGATGCTCTGGAAGAAGCAAATGACAAAAGGATCATTAAATACCTAAAGAATTTGGCAGGTGATGGAGTAAAAGAAGTGATAAAGAAAATTACACATGGTAAAGAAGTGACGTTCCCTCTTACTCAAAAAGGCGTTAAACACCAAATTCAATCCAAGGCCAAATGTCAACCACAAAAGGTACATCTTCAGTCAGGAAAGGCAGAGATTTGCGGAAATGATGAATGAGTTTGTAGAAATACTTGATTCGCTCCTAAAGCATTGCAAGGTCAATTAGTTCAATGATAAAAGGCTATGTGTCTCAGAATAATAGATGGTTGCCTCTCTGATTACTTCAGATGATGAATGCTGAAAGAGACACTCAGTTTGGAGCAAGAACTCATGGCTGCTAGAGCGTAGGAGAGAGCTGGCAGACACGCTGCTTGCATGGAGGCCTGAACGGCCCAAAAAGAATCAGTGCTGAGAGTCGAAACTCAAGGCAAAAGCCAGTAAATAATGTCTACAAAGAAAAAGTTGTTGTATTCCTGTTGTGGATTTTCCTTTCCACTAGAGGGTAGATGTCCCACCATTGGACAGGTATGCAAAGGCTGAAGGAAGGAAAACGATTTTGTAACAGTCTGCAAAGTGAGGGAAAGATCAAGTGTGTCATGTCGAGAAAACAAAATGGATGCCGGAAGGTACCAGACTCAACGTTCTTCACACACCCACAAGTCCAAACAACAACATCAGTCGAGACAAGCAGAAACTAAATGATATTGTACGTTGTCAAATTCTTTGTGCGAAAGTTTGTCACCATCATTGTCGAGTGGCCGTGAGGAAGATGGGTGTGCGATGTCAATGTTGACTGCCAGAAGACATGCACATGTAGGGTTAGCTTCTTGCAAGTAAGAATGCTGATCAAAGCAAGGCCGACAAGACAAAGTGCAAAATTAATTTGGACACGGTCTCAAGATCATGCTGAAATTGAATGATGCTGCATGCCTTCTATCATAGACAGTGGCATATTGATAAACATTATGCCATTGGAGATGTAAAAGGAACTGTCTTCAGTGCCTCATTTGACTCAGTTGAAAATCAAAGTCTATACTTGGGCTGCTTCGATACCACTGAAAAGTCAAATCTCATTCAAAGCCACTGTGAAGCATAAAAATGTGAAAGTACACGTGCCAATTCATGTCTTGCCACGCAATTCATCTAGTGCATGTTCACTCAGTTTCAGTTCTGTTGCTGATTTCTGTAAACTATACTGTCAATACCTATCATGAGATAGTGAATCAGGTTCCATCTTTGTTTCATGGACGAGGAAGACTTAAGACCATGAAAATGCAACTTCACATAAATAAGGACATCTGTCTTGTTGCCCAACGACATCGTTAAATGGCATTCCATTTACAAGTGGCTGTTGAGGAAGAACTTGACACCTTATTGAAGCATGACATCATTGAGCAATCTACTGGTCTGACACCATGGTAATCACCCATAGTGGTTATGTTGAAAAAGGATAGTGGAGGAGATTTGCACATCTGCATTGATATGCACCAAAAGAACAAGGCTATTGAAATTGAACTACATCCAGGTCTGCAGACTGTTGACATGACTACACATCTGATTAGAGCTAAAGTATTTTCCCGCCTTGATTTGAACCGGCTCAAATTGGAAGAGAGTTACAGGTACACTACTACCTTTTAAATTCCTGTTGGTTTGTTTCGATATAAAAGGCAAAGTTTTGGAGTGTCAACTGCCAAACATTTTAAGGATGTCATTCTTCGCATAATACA
This sequence comes from Lissotriton helveticus, assembly GCF_964261635.1. NCBI lineage: Eukaryota > Metazoa > Chordata > Amphibia > Caudata > Salamandridae > Lissotriton > Lissotriton helveticus. The sequence continues at coordinate 1,523,810,847 of NC_136067.1, read as the reverse complement.
GCCAGTCACAAATGCTTTCAGTTACAGTGATGACATACAGGTTTTTGGGACCACACAAAAGGAACATGATAAAGCTCTCACACAAGTGTTATGCATACTTGCTGATGAAGGTCCCACTTTAAATGCAGCAAAGTGTGAGTTTTATCAAACCAAACTGAAGTTCCTTGGCCATGTCTATTCTGATGGGAAATGACTCCAGACCCATACAAAGTACAAGTCTTGTCATCCACTTGTCTCCCCCACAAGATGTAGCTATGTTGAGATCCTTCCTTGGTATGACCAGTTACTGTTCAATGGATATTTGTGACTTTGCCACTGTAAGTGCCCCATTGAGAGACTCAACAAAACAAAATGTCCCATTTCAATGGTCAAGTGAATTTGAACAATGCTACAAGAAAATCAATCATGCAATTGAGAACACAACTGAAATGGCATACTTTGATCCAAAATTGCAGAGGGAGTTTGTTGTTCATGCATGTCCAGTGGAGTTGGGTGATATCCTTGCCCAACACACTGAGTATTTAAATGCCTCAAGACATATTGTGGCTTATGCTAGCTGACACTTGTCAATGACGGACCATGCTTATTCACACCAGAAAAAGAAAGCCTCACTGTGGTGTGGGCTTATGAACTGATTCATATGTTCCTGTATGCGTAACATTTCACAGTTGTCACTGACCACCAGGCATTGCTCACCATTTTTGGCATACTTGGAGTGCCCCTTGACATTGAGAGGTGGGAGTTAAGATTGCAGGAATATGATTATATGATTGTGGAGATCAAAAACCTGCTGACAACTTTTCACATGTGTCAATACAGTGTCACAGCACTACTTCTAAAGCGGCTGATGCCTTTGTTAACTTGATTGTGAAGTCCAGTACCACTGCTGCCATTTCAGTAGAACACCTCATTGCTACCATGGATTTGCTAGTATTCAAAGACATTATTGCACATCAATCAATGCAAACACATACTCATCCTCTTCATGGTGGCTTTGAATACCAGAAATGCAAACATGTGTGAGAAGAACTTTCAGTTACCCAAGAAGGAATCATCTTACCAAGGTCTAGAACAGTCATACCAGAGAATTTAAAACAGTAGCCCAGATGTATTAAATTATCATGCAGCGCTGTGCAGCAGCCACAAAAGTTGTGCTGTGTGAGAAGAAATAATCAGGAGAGTGCCATATTCACAGAAATATAGCACTCTGATCCCCTCTCCCTAGTGCCAGAGCAGAAATGTGCTGCCTTGCGCTAGGCACACACCTTTGCACCATAGTGCAGTGGAGTCTGCATGATTCCAGCATAGGTTTTGTACTGGAAGGATACCTTTCCAGTACACACTGCTATGCTTAGACTAACTTTAAACCTTTTCCCACCTTTGTGTGCTGTGCTGTGCAGTGTAGCACCCATGCAAAATCAGAAAAGAAAGGAGAAATTAAAGCATTTCTCTGCAATGGCACCTTGGTGAAGTGGACACTTAGTTTTTTTACGCAAACCCCGCCTACTTTTTTTTTAGTAAATAGGGTTTTGGGTTGCATGAGAATGCCCATGCACCACCCATAGAACACCCCCTTGGCGCTAAGTAATTAAAAGTAGTTCTATGTGCTTCTTTGCACTACTTTCAAGGAATTTTGCGCTGGAAAGTAAAATAGTAAAAAAAGATTTGCAGTCAATTTGTGTCATTTTTGTGATGCAATCACGGTGCTAAATCTTAGCACAGTGGTTCCCTGTCTTGATGAAAGAGTTGGAAAAAAATTAAAGGCATGTCATTTGTTCAACTGTCATTTAATACCACACCACATCCGTTAAACATGTTTTCTTTGGACCCCTTGACAATGGACATCATCTTCCAGCAATTGTTTATGAATACTCCTGTTTTCCTCTTGTGAAAAAACTGTTGTCAACTACTCATGACAGAGTCATTGAAAGACTAGAAAGTATTTTTGCAACTTGGGGTGTTCCATTGATTTTTAAATCTGACAATCATTCTTCTTTCAATAGTCGGGAACTTAAAGACTTTCTCATATTTTTAAATATCAAGCATCAGAAAAGCACACCTCCCTGTCCCCCTGTCAAATGGTGTGGTCGAGAGATTTATGAGTAATCTCAAGAAAAGCTTGAACTAAACTCAGTTCTTCAGTCTACATTTTGTGCATACAGGTCAACTTCCCATTCTACTATGGGTGAGAGCCCGGCCACCTTAATGTTTGAGAAAGCCATGGGAATCAAATTGCCACAATAGACCACTGAGATATCTATTGACGTTGATAAACTTTGAACCCCTGATTTGTCCCACAGAGGCATAATTAAGACTTATGCTGACAGACACTGCTATGCTCAAAGCACTTTTTTCAACCAAGGAGACCAAGTCATCATCAGTCAGAAACAGAAATGCACCTCTAGTGCTTCTTTTGATGCTGGCCCAGTGAGGGTTGTAACCAGTAAAGTATAAACGATGACTGCACACTGTCCTCAAAAGTCCACAACATCAGATTCTTCACATTTCAATCACCAGCCTCAATCATCACTAACTCAGAATGTCAGGAGTGAGACTTGTCCACCTGAGAGTCCAGCGAGCCCAATGACTGTCTATGTCACCAATGCCAGTCATGGACACTTCTCCGGTATCTCCGGAACTCACATGACCAGATCTGGGTGATTGATTCAAGCACCAAAACGACTATTGAAGAGTTGTAATGTACATATGTATTAGTGGCACTTTGTTTTTTTTTAACAAAGGGTAAGATGTAGTGTCTTCTGAGTTAGAGATGACCGGACCCTTTGGTTCCTGACAGGCTCTGTAGTAGAGTGACTTAAGTGTGTGGATGTGGGTGATGGAATTCATGATGTAGAATGTTCAGTTAACAGTTACACTCTGAAGAATAAAGACATATAATACCAAGCTCTGTTGGTGGCATGACCATTTACAAGTACCAGTCTGCAGTAGAACGCTAAAGCATGCACAGAACATGGGCAGCATCTGAGTAGCAGTCCAATTCTGTGTGCATCAGCAGTGCAAGCTATATCACATACAAAACAGATATCACACTAGCAGCAGCTTCTAACACTATTTGAGGCACCAAAAACAAAGAGTAAAGCATTGAGGTGAATGAGCAACTGAAGCCTCAAGCCAGATGCTATGCTTTAATTCAGCTTGAGGTCCTGTTGAGCCCTCAAGCCCAAAATGAGCTGAGCTTTCCTGTGTCTTCTGCCTGCTATCCACGAACTAACCTCCTGAACAAAGAATAAAAGACAAAACATTACACTTTGATTCCAAAGAAACAGGAGTAAGAAAGGGATACCAAAATGGTGGATAACTTACACAATGTACAACCAGAACACTTGGCCTCAATCCCGGCTTGGTTACTCGACCAAATGTTGTGATCCTAGGCCTTTATTTTATGTGATAGTGCCTCCTATTTTTTCATCATTGCATATGAGAAAACCTTGACATATCTGAGAATGTGTGCTGTACAAAAATATTTCTTGTGTTTGACTTAATGACTATAATGTTACCTTGTTTAAAATGAGAATCTAGCCCACATACAGTACACATGACAACTGACTTGCCTTTTAGTTCACTAATAGAATTTTTGTGAGTGGTGGCATGAATGTTTCCATGTTCATGTTTAAAAATAATATTTTTTAGTAAATGCTTCCGAATGCAGTGATGTAATCTGATGTACTGAGATGAAACAATTTTTGAAGATGCCTAATCATATTTTTGCATAATATTTGTTGCATTCGTTCATGTTAAATGTTCCCGTGGCTCAGCTTTTGCCTGGGCTCCTAGAGCCACGATAGACTCAAGAGCCAAGACAGACCCTTGGCTCAGCTCTCCCTATTAATTTGTTACCTTGCCCAACTCTATTAAAAGTACTGTGTATAACAGTTACTCGAGTCCCTTTCTCTCAGTATCTCTATCAGGGGAGCAACATCTTGTTTTCAGAGAGTACCGCTGTTTCCACAAGTCTCAGAATGCAAACTATTTCTGCTTCTGAATGGAAGAATTATGCATTAGTGACCTAAAGGAGTTGTTTAAAATGACCTGTGCATTTCTGTAATATAAAATGAAACAAACAATGCTCAAATAATTCATTTTCTCAGTCCCAGCTCTCTGTCCTAAGGAAGTCTATGTTCCTTTACTAACTACAACCACTGGCCCTTAATCCGTCAGGCTTAACAGAGCAATAATTGTGACTGTCTTGGCTATGGAAAACTCCCCACAGCACAGGCATAACTCTTTTCTTTGACCTCTGCTGGCATTAGACAGCCTAGAGTTAAAGGAGCACACTACATTTACAAAAGTGGGACTGCTTGGCCATTCAGTGCACGTGTAATGAGGCTTTTGCAGTGCCGCCCCAGGTGCTTCAGTAGATTCTGCTGCTTGGAATCTGGCTCTTGAAGCTGAGGAAATCAGATGTAGCTAACAGCAAGCTCTCAGTACTGTAAGAGCTCCTGTAGGCAGTGGTACCAGTGGACATTTGAGACTGGTCTTGATCTAACCAGCACGGGACCTTGTTGTGGACAGTTTTAAGAAACCATGCAGGGTATAGGGTAGAAGTGGGCAGACAACCTCTAAGTGACACATAAGGGGCAAACTTTGTGAGAGAGTGTGGCATAGTGTGGTAGAACTACAGCATGGACCTAACTGCACCCTCTACATCATAGCCATTGCCCTTTTCTCACTTGATACACTCCACCACCACTCTATTCATCCTTTCCACCAATCCATTAGTGTGTGGGTGGCAAATCGAGCTCCTCAAATGTTTTTCTCCAGACTCATTTAAAAAAGTGCAAATATCATGGTTCACAAATTGGACACCGTTATCAGAAACTAGGGCTTCAGGAAAACATTCTCAAATGAAAATCTTGTTAAGGCAATTGAAAGCAGTACCAGCGATAGGAGACAGACAGAATAAAACCTCAGGCCACTTGCTGTGGAAGTCCACCAACACAAATGCAAAGCGTAAATGGTGCAGTAGAAAGTTGAATGGACCCACCTAGTCAACCCCCACCTTCAACCATTGAGTCTCAGGTAAAGGTATGGGCTGTGAAGGTGGAGTAACTACTTTGTAATCCTTCTCCGCCCCATTCATGTGCACAGTTCAGCAGTAATCCACGGATGACAGCCTGGGAATGCGCCTGTCATCTCTCATAACCACACCATATTCAATGGACAAATCCTCTGCAACCTTACAGAAAGGCTGAATCTCAGAGAATACATTCCTTTCCTTGGGCCACCCTTTAACTATATAATCTTTGACCTTGAGCAGCACAGCATCCTCGCTCTCCGCCTTGCTCCAATCACTCTTGCTACATGATTTGACCTCCAGGGCATCAACATTCGCAATGAAACAGTCCTAGAGAGATGATTGGCTCTAACATTTTCCTTGCCTGGAATGTACTTTACAATAAAATCATACTGGAGTAATTTCGTAGTAAGCCGTGCTATGCGCCGGGTGGCATATTTTACCCTGTCTCCACCAAGAATGTATACCAGCAGCTTGTGATCAGTTTACATCACAAATTTGCTGCCTCAAATGTAGCTCCTACATTTCTCATTTCCTCAACAGCATGCCAGAAACTCCATATCAATCACTGAGTAGTTCAGTTCCGGGTCACGCAAAACCCAGGATGCATAACTGATGTCTAGCCCGGGAGTGGATTGCGCCATTGTAAACTTCCTCAAAGACCTGTATGCATTGGGTAGTGGCAGAGTACGCTACGGTATTGATGGTAATTGCACCACTCTGGCAAGCAAGTGACCTACCCCAAATAGATAAAAAGGTGCCGGAATAGGATGGTGACCTATTTGGGGTAGGTCAGTGCACTTGCTTGCCAGAGTGCTCCCTATACTGTTAAGGTAAAGATTAAGCAGGAAGGGGGCAAAGACACATCCTTGACGAACCTCTCTTCTTATATTAAAAGACTTGGTACACTTACCATCAATACTGTAGCGTACTCTGCCACTACCAAATGCGTACAGTTCGCGGAGGAAGTTTACAATGGCGCAATCCACTCCCAGGCTAGACAGAATGGACCTCAATTTCTCGTGGACCACGAAGTCAAAAGCAGAAGACAAGTCCACGAAAACCACAAAACAGATTCCCTTCCTTAATATGCGTGTATATGCTGATTAAAAAATACCAAGTTAATGGCATGTTAGATAGTCCCCAGCCCAGGTCTAAAACCATACTGCAGGTCTGAGAGGATGTTATTAGAATCTGCGCATTCCTGCAGACGATCCAAAAGAATACGCCCAGTCACCTTCACTAAGCAATCTAAAAGGGAGATTTGTCTGCCTTGGACTCTTACGGTCGCCCTTTTTGGGCCTTGCCTGACACAGTGCATGTGCTGGTCTGGCGAGACTTTTAGTAAGGGCTTCAAAAAATGTTAATACGGCCGGCCTACAGCTTGCGTGCATGTGCGCAGGCACGCGCTTATGAGCAGAGGCGCCATATGGCTTTCCTTGTCATGCTCATTAAGCGCTGCGCACATACACGCAAGCTGTAGGCCGGCCATGGTAGCATTTTGATCACTATCGTGATCGCTTTCATTTTCTTTTGCTGGCCTCAAGCTTGCGTGCACGTCCACATGCAGCCTATAATTGCGGCACCCACGCTTCACTTTAAAAGTAAAGCGCGGGTGCCGTGATTATAGCAAAAGTAAAGAAATAGATGTTTTTTCTATTTCTTTACTTTTGCTATAATCGCGGCACCCGTGCATTACTGTTTACATTATAAGTAAAGCGCAGGTGCTGCGATTAGAGCAAAAGTAAATTAGAGTGGGGGTGGGAGAAGAGTAAAACATCTATCACACTGTTCTCACCTCTGCCGTTATAGGTACAACGCACTGAACTGGTGGACCAATACATTTTTTGCCGAAAGACAGGTTATGTTAACAAAGCATGTCATTTAAATATTCCCCGTAAGCTGTGTGGGAAAAATGGGTAATGTCACTTATCTGGGGACGTCATGCCACAAATCTTGTTAGGCGAATGTGGGAATGCGGGTATAATAAAATCATGATCCAAACAATTGAGAACAGCAATAATTTCCTGGCTGCAGGCCCTTGTTATAGAAATTCACAATAGCAATAAAAGAGTGTGCAGACATTTGTTAAAATTACAATATGATAAAATGCACTGGTATCAATTACAGTTGTATTCAAGGTAGACAGTAAATACGATACATAAATACACAAACCCCCTTTAGGACGTCCGCTGTTAGATTGAATCGCCGGGCAGTGATATGTTTTGAAACAATTTAAGTGTATCGGGCCCACTGACCAAGTTTCCTGGAAAAATAAAATATGAAATTTGCTAATAAAACCAGCAACATTCCAATATAAAACCGCGTTGGCTTCCATGGGAGTTTCGGTGGCAGTATGAGGTGATGTCAATAGAGTTGGGGAAACAACAGTATCAAAATGTTGTGCCCATTGAGGATAGGGCTTGTGGAGCTTTTGGATCTCCTGAGTACAGGCTGGAGGCCTCAGCACATTCTAGCCCCTTCCATGCTCATGACCAGCTCAGCTCGTCATGCAGTACAGTGCTCCTGTGCTCATGACGAGATCAGCTCGTCATGACCACACCCATTTTTATTGCTGTCCAGCACAGCAGAGGAATATGTGCAGCAGCCATGTGCCTAGAGGTGTGACAGGTCTACACAGTTTGTCGCAGCTGGACTGGTTAGAATACATCAGTCAATCTATACCACACAGGGTGGAGAGGGGGTCGAACCTATTCGAAATTTTTATCAAGGGAAATTGTAACACGGGAAAATGCATACAATGTTGTGGCAGGACTTCTAAAGAGGACGGGACTGGTGGCTGATCGATAAAACCAAAAGGTAAAACTACAATCTGCTTAGTCGTGAGAGATGGAATACTAGCTCTCTCTAATATTAAGTTTACCAAGTTAGGGGAATTGAATGAGAGCATCACACAGTCTCCCTCCAGAGTTTTGCAACCTGAGCCCACCCACTTGACTCGCCTGATAATTTTTAAGTTGACAAAGAGGGTGTTACCAAAGCCTACCCTTGTGTTTAGCCAGTTCAAAGATTTATTCCATAGTGACTCCTAGGATTCAGGTACTAAGCTAGAGACTGTAGGCGGGAAACAACCTTTACAACGCAACTTTTACAACGCACTACCATTACAACGAAACTTTTACAACGCAACATCCGTTACAATGCATGCCATTACAACGCAACCATTACAACGCATGACACTACAACGCACACCACTACAACGCATGTCACTACAACGCAGTCATTACAATGCATACCATTACAACGCATACCATTACCATCCAACACTTACCATACTGTTGCACTCCCTGGAGTTAGAATAGTAATTTTTACCCCTACACTATCCAACACTTACCCTACTGTTGCACCCCCCTGGAGTTAGAATAGTAATTTTTACCACTACACTATCCAAAACTTACCAAACATGCAATGTAATGTTATGTGTTGTAATGGTATGCGTTGTAAAGGTATTATGCGTTGTAATGGAATGGGTTGTAAATGAAGTTTTTAAAATTTTGTTGTAATGCCATGCGTTGTAATGGAATGCGTTGTATTGGATGTTGCGTTGTTAAAAATGCGTTGTAAAGGTATGCATTGTAAAAGTGTGCGTTGTAGTGACATACATCCCTATAGGCACGATGGCTAAAATTACCACGTAGGGAGTGGCTGCTGGCAGGAGCTCCAGGTGATCCATTTTGGATGTAGGAAAAATGTGTGGTGGCTCTGAAGTAGCATGATTTGGAAAGATGGAGGATTACAAGTCAGTGGGTGACATAAAAAAATAATTTCTGGAACCTGGTTGGGGGCGGCATAGACTGTGTAACAGAATTAAGACTGGTCGCAAAAGGTTTATTTTTGCGCCTGCCCTTTCCGTAGCAATCGGCAGATAGTGATTGCAATCTTTTGGGATGGACAGAGAGGTGTTATTCGTATCACCAGAGGCATCAGTAAGAGTTACAACGGGGGCAAAATGGACAGTTGAAAACATGCCTGGACTATATATACTGCCAAAATTACTGCCAGGACTGCTATTGGCGCAGTTGGTTAAAGATCCTTCGACACTTGGGGCCTCATTTATGAGACTCCTTGCGCCTCCGGAACGTCACTTTTTGTGACGTTTCCATGGCGCAGGCTATTTATCAGGCAGCACTAAGCCACTTTTTTTGGGTTAATGCTGCCTGATAAATATGAGTCCCTTTAACGCAGTGTTCTACGTTAAAGGGGCGTGCAATGGGTATTGCTGGGGGCGTTCCCAGCAACATCCATGGCCTTTTGACACTGTCCCAGATTTACGAGAAATCGTGAATCTGAGGAAGTGCCAAAAGCTTACACTTCCCCAGGGGAGGCGCAAAGGAGGCGCAACGGGGAGAAATATCTGTATTTCTCCTCGCTTTTCCTTTTTCTATGTGTGCTGCAGAATGCAGCACACATAGAAAGAGGAAAAACCTCTTGTGATTATATTTGTACAGAAAGGTTTCCCTTCATGTACAAAAATAATCATCCCCGCAACGCATGCACCCTTACACCATTGTGCAAAGGTGCCTGCGTTGGCGAAATGCAGCCCATTGTGCGCAGGCGCAGGGGAAAAGGTCAGGAATGCGCCACATCTTATAGATATGGCGTATTCCTGACCTTTTCTTTTGGCGTAGGGAAGCGCAGCTGCGTTTCCTACGGCAAAAGCTCATAAATGAGGCCCCTGTAATCTGTTTTTCCAATGCCCTCATTGCGCCTGTGATGTAATTCAAGATCGAAGAATACGGGAGGGTCGCCTTTGGTTACTTTGTTGCCTCCCCCAGGTGCTTCCTTTTAACCATTCCCACTATATTCGAGAGTAGCCCCACAAATAATGTTAAATGAACAAAAACTGATAGGTGCAGTGGATAAATTGCTATACAAAAACAATAAATAAACAATAAGCAATCACCAACAGTCACACAGCTGGACTTCAGGCCCCCTGGGGGTCACGCCAGCTAGAGTTCACTTCAACAATAATCATGAGGCGCAGATTAACAACGGATGGTGAGAACAACAAAGTCAATACAGGGAGACAAACCTTGGCTGGAGGGTCATACTCACAGGACGTTTATAGACGTCCTGGAATTCCCTCCCCGACCACCTGCGGTCGACCGAACACTACTCCCTCTTCCGTAAAGGCTTGAAAACTTTCTTGTTCAATCAGGCCTTCCCGCACTAACCCACTCTAAGCTTCGCTCCTGCCTACTCGCTCCTGTTTACTGTGCCTCTAAAGCGCCAAGAAACCGTCTGGTGAACGCTGCGCTCTACAAATATTTTAAATTCAAATTCAAATTCATAGACCACAAGGCGCTCGATCTGGACAAAGGGAAAAAGGGGAAGGCCATGCCCTGCCTCTTCCTGGCGCTGACGGGGGCAGACGGGCCAGTCCCTGGCGCTGGTGACGATGCTGACAGCAGGAACCCGCTTGGAAGGCTCATAGTCGTGGTCCCCCAGTGGAGGCAGCAATGCGGGTGAGTTTTGCAGTAATAGATGGTGATGCCTGTGGTTCTCGATGTGAGTTTGTGCAGTTTTCTAACCTTGTGATTGGCCCCTTTTCTAGTCAAGTCAAATCAACAGTCGCAGTTGTCCTGTTTTATAAACTGTGCCTATGGCTTTTAAGTAGAGTATCAGAAGTGTTTTGCTCTGATTAATTTCTTTCTTGTTTTTTTGTGTGGCACACAGAGCTTCCACAAAGTAAAAGATATACTGATGTAATTGCCACAAAGGCCAGCTTATATCCCAAATTTGTGGCAATTGGTGTCAGTCTAGATGGACACTAAAATGCTATGCTGCAAGTTAAAAGTGAAAGGAAGTACATTTTTCTTGGTGCAGTGTCCACACCTACGGTAGTGAGGCATTTAGAAATAGGTGCAGCATCTTGGACTTTATTGAGTGTAACACACTTTTTACCATTTAAAGAGATCATGCAGTAATATCGGAGATATATTGCGTTTTGGAGAATTATCTGTGCATGTTTCTTATCAGCTATAACTCTTTTTAAGATTAATTGCTTAAACTTAATATTTACAGTGCAGAAATGTCATCCAAAATATTTTTACTTTTTTCTTTTCAGAGTTTGTAACATAGCTCCTTCTTCAGCATTGTATTCACATTTTGTGCTCACTTTATATAGAAGCCAGAAATCATTTGCCCTCCAACATACCAAGTCATTGTAATGTTCATTCTTACTTTGTGAAGTAAACCACATTACTAATGGCTTATCACCCTAGAAATTACTCCAGTCTGAAACAGGACCATAACACATATTCACTGCAAACACCCTCCAACAATTAGGCTAAAGGAATATACAGAAGAGAAGAAAGCAGACACTTTTTCCATGGTCTTCCTCTGGACACAACTGATGCCATTTACTGCTTTTTAATCATATCAAACATGATACACACATGCACCACCGGATCAATCCTGCAGTGTCCGTGCACATGACTAATGCTAGCACTGTTTTGGCTTGTCACATTCCAGCTAAAATCAGGTATTACAGCTGGCGGTTCCATGTGAATCCAGTGGAGTGTACACTGCAAAACCATGACTTGCATAAGAAAGAAAATAACTTCAACTTTAGAGTCAACCATAGACTTTTCAATGAGCAAACAGTCTATTACTCTAAAATGGATGCTTCCATGGATGCTTCCATTTCCTGAAATAACTTGGTGACTCCCATGCCTGACCTTTCATTCCCATGCTTGGCTATCAGTGAAGATTCAAAGGACTGCTTGCTCATGTATGTCACATCCATGGTCAGTCCTGATAAACTGCATGGCTGATGCCCAAGAAAGCACAAACCACGCAGAGAACCAACATGGCCCCTATCTTTTTTGAAAACCCCGTACTCTAATCTTGTAAAATGCACAAGTGGCTCAGAACTGAGGGCCTCATTACAATGGCAGTGGGGTAGCCACCGTCAGCCCGTTGGTGGTGGTCCCACCTCCATCGGACCCTGCTTTACTGCCTGCCACATTATGATGGCGGGCTGATGGTTGGCAGTCAAAAAGCCCGTCAGACCATTGGAGGACCTGATTAGGATGGTGGTCGGATGTAACGTGACCGCCGGACTAGCTGTCGATGGTCCCGCAACTGGTAACACGATGCAACTGCCCTCAAGGCGGACGCAATCTGTATCTTATGTATTGTGGCATGTGCTTTGGGCTCCAGCACATGCCGCAGTATCACATATATACTCTATACATATCCCGGCACTATGTGGCAGGCACCATGCGGTGCCTGTCACATGGTGCAGGGATGTGTAGGGGGGCACCATAGGTGACCCCCAGGGCCATGTCGGAGGGTCAGGGGTTAAGTGGGGCCCGCTATGGGGCCCAAATGTCCCTTTCTGCCTGCCTTTTCATGGCAGGTAAACCACCATGAAAAGGCCGGCAGGAAGGGACATTGTAGTCCCTGCGGCAGTGCCTCGCAGGCACTACCACCATTGTAGGGATTGCAGATCCTCCTAAAGTCTAACGGTCTCCTTGAGCCCATCAGATCTGTGACGGTAGGTCTCTCCAATCGCCAACCATCTGCCGGCCATCATAATGCGGCGGGCTGTAATGCAGGGTCCGATGATGGTGGTAGGCCACCGACGGGCTGACAGTGGCTGTTCCACCGCCATCATAATGAGGCCCTGAATTACTGTCCTAGCCCCAACTTAGAGGTAAAAATCGAAGCTCCTGCATGTAAATGTACCACTTGGGCTGATCTGAGTACTGATGAGCGAATCAGGAGGTAGAGGATGCCCTGTCACTACACTAACATTGCTCATAGAACCCAGTGCAATTTGAACATATGTTCTAATTGCTTTACCAAGCAGGGCTGTATTTAAGTTGAATATTTGAGCTTGAAACCAGACCTCTGTGCTGCCTGCCTAGTGCCTTATCTAATTTGGAACTACAAGTAGGCTCCAAGACTGCGGCCTCACATTTGTGTAGGGACATTTTACCCACTGCAAATGTGAGAAAAAAGCTTTATAATGCCCATTGTTAATAAAAACTGCTAGTTCTAGAGACTTTACTAGCACCATTGATTCTCTAATATCAATTCTTGTTAAACGAAGCCCAGATACTTGCAAATCCTGACTGAAATATATTTTTACGTGTTTTAAGTTCTTAGGAGAAATACCATATTGAGAGAGTAATTCAGCATGTCGCCTTTCAACAGAATGACCTTGGAGACCTGTGAGCCAGTGCAATCCATGTTTAATAATCTTCATGGACATAGACTTCTAAGGCAAAGAATAAAAACCTTAAACAATTTCAATGTTGTTTGCCAGGCTCATCAGACATCTAATCTGTTTCTACTGATGTGGCTTTTGATAGTAATTGTGATAGAAATGATAAAAACCGGCATATGAGGTGGAGCAGCCTCCTGTCAAAAGAGGAGCCGGTTGTTTAATGAGATGTGATGTACACCGAATTCAATTTAGCACACTCTGATGCAGTTTTCACATATGATTTATCTTCATTCTGTGTGTGGGTTTTACGAAATGTATTCAGTTTGAAAAGGCTGCATCCTGGATAACACCCCACTCAGAGCTAAGGCATTTTTCCTTGTGGTATCTAATTGTATTCATGATCCATTAGCTGCACTAAAATTAGCATACGCTCACGTGATGTTTTGTATCGTATGCTGGTACTAATATAGTAAAACATATTTTATAACAGTGTTACATATGCTAATGATGAAAACATTATGGAAGGATCCGCTTGTCTCCAAGACAATAATGTAACACCACAGGCTGTTAACTGTCATTTGCATCAGCTTCCAAGCCCACTGTCGTTTCTGGCACTCACTGACTGAGGAAAATGCTTTGCTTTTGCACTATTATTATATATTTTTTAAATAAGACCTAATGAATTGAAATGCGAAATTTTTCTTTAAATAATGATCACTTTCCAGAGATAGGATACTATTTTATCTTTCACTTTTGTATACATTATCTCGATTTCTAATTACCATAATTGTATTATGTTCCTATTTTTCAGGATTGCACTTTCCCGAAATTTAAAACATAGCATGATTTAGAGTTAGGTGGAAATGTAAACAGATACAATTTCTAAAGGAAGTGCAAACTGGGAACAAGAACTAACTGAAAAAATATCTTCTGAGGTGAAGACAGTATGGTGGAGGGTATTCCACCGTTGGATTCTTCTAAAGATTTAGGGGCCACATGTACAACAGGTTTTAGCGGTTGCAAAAGGAGAATCGGACCGCGAAAGCATTGTTTGGAATGTAATAGACCTATTTTGCAAGTCAGTAACCTATTACCGATTTTCAAAATAGGATTTGTGAGTTGGTATTGGGAAAGAGCTTTCTATTCTTATAGCGAGTCGCAGGGGCATCTATAAATGCTTTGAACTGGAATGCGGTTGTAAAAACATTAATATTTTATTGACTCCGTGAAGGAGGTGATAACCCATTCACAAACGGTAAGGGGTCTCTATGTGGCGGCAACATTTCTACTGCCTACTCTTAAAAAATAATAAGGTAGCTGTTCCTTTTTATTTTTGAATTGCATCTTATTATCCTTTAAGGAAACAAGGCTGCGTTACAATAAAAAAAATTACTTTATTTAAAAAGCATTCACAGACATGGAATTGAAACAGTGTCTGAGACACTGTTGTACATAGTATTTTGGAGTTCCTCATTGTGAGTTGCACAACATCGCAATTAGGAACTTGCAAAAAGTTTTCTTCATACCTGTGGCACTAGATCTTCCTGCACAAATCTGAGGATCACTGTTGCTGGAGCAATTTTCAGAGTGGGTATGCACAACAAAGTTACTTCACTGAAGTCACAGGGGCTGTGAAGATTTGAAGCATCATACAAAGAACAAACTTAGGAAATGAACCATGCCCATTCAGCATAAGCGATGTAAGGGTTTGGAATGTAGCCAATGGTGCATTTTGTGGGGCACACCGATTTACATATATTACTAATGCATTGTGTGGTAGAGCACTGGCATTTACACACAGCATTGTGTCCACTGACATGGGCATTAAATTTGCACAGGCCTGTTATGTTATATAAACTTATAACGCGCACAAATACTCCAAGGAGTTTCCCGGCGTGAGCCTGAAAAAGGTCAGAATCAGAGTCAGAGGACAGAGATAGAAAAGAAAGGTTTTCAACTTTTTGTTAAAGATCATAGGATCTTTGATGCCCCGTAGGCCAATGGCAATGCATTCCATGCCAGAGCAGCTATCCCGGCAAGAAAGTCTCTGGCGATTGAACCGAGGGGTCTGTGCCAAAAGTTGGGAGGAGGAACGCAACTGTCTCACGGGAGTGTAGAAAGCGAACCTCTTCTGCAATTAAATGGGTCCCAGACCATGGAGGGCTTTATGGGAAATAGATAAAATGTTAAATTTTTATTATAGCCTCCGCCGGGAGCCAATGCAGAGATCGCGAATGTGAGCGCACACTGCACCTGCTGGAAAGGCCCAGCAGGAGTCTGGCAGCCAAGTTTTGTATCACCTGTAATTTGTTCAAAAGGTAACACAGAATGCCAGAATACAGTGCGTTCGTGTAATCAAGGCGGAAAAGAATTAGAGCACCGACAACAGTTTCCTTTGCAGAATTAGGCAAAAGAGGAAGAAACTTCTTCAAAGTCTTCAGGATGCTAAAGCAGGTGCCAGCCAACTTCTTAACCTGCAATGAGAAATTCAAGTTCTCATTGAACCAGACCCCCAGATTCTTGACAGAGTCTCCCTTAAAGCTAGGTAAGGGGAAACCTGGGGACCATAGCTTCGCTCTGAAGTTGGCAGGAAATGTGCTGTACAAGAGGATCTCTGATTTCTCCTCATTGCACTTGAGCTGTGCCTGAGCGAATCAGTAAAAGACCAAAGATAGGCAGTGTTGAGCGAGGAGAACTGCATCCTCGTCGCATCCCCAAGAGAACAGAAGCTGGCTGTCATCAGCATAGGTCATCACCTTAGCCCCTAGTGCCTCAGCAAGATAAACCAGCGGGGTGATATAGATGTTAAAGAGAAGGGGGCTAAGGGATGACCCCTGCGGAACACCCATAGCCACTGATTGAGGAACCGAGGCTCACGGTGGGAGCCAAACCTGCTGCGAATGACCCTCCAGGAAGGATCTGATCCAACCCCAGACGGACCCGGATACGCCAATCTCCAAGAGGCGATCAAGAAGCAAGGCATGAGACACTGTATCGTATGCCATCGAGAGGTCCAGCATAACCAAAGCTGCCCTCCCGCCGGCATCCAGGCACTCGCAAATCGCTTCTGACACCTCCAATAGTGGTGACTCTGTGCTATTTGCAGCCCGGAAACCCGATTGAGCCGGGTGGAGCAAGCCCGAGGCCTCGACGTACTCAGTGATTTGATTTGTGACCATCTTTTCACAAAGCTCGGCAGGCTAGGCAAAAGCGAGATAGGGCGATAATTTACGGCAATCGATGGGACTACGGACAGCTTTTTAAAGAGGGGGAGGATTTACGCCTGTTTCCATGATGCTGAGACGAAAGCATCCAGCAAAGACATGTTGATGATCTGATTGAATTCAGGATTGATAAAGTCTGTGACAGTCGCCAAAAGTCTGGCCGCATAGGGATCAGTTGGAGAGCCTGATTTCAAAGCCTTCAGAATTTTGAAGGTGCTAGATAAATTATAAATCTACTGTCAAGAAGGATGACAGATTGTTCAAATGGTCAGCTAAAGGCCAGACAGATTTACAGGGCATGGGCGCTGGGGAACAAGAGGAGAACATTGCTTGGATGGTGCAAATTATCCAGAAAAAAACTTAGCAAGAATGTTGCACCAGGACTCCGAAACAAGAGAAGAGCACGCTATGGGCACTTGGGGACATAAAGCTTTGCACAATTAAAAAAATGACTTTTGAGTTATTGTTAGCCTGGTTGATACGCAATGTAAAGTATCGACTTTTTGCTGCCGCAAAAGCAGCGTAATAGCTTTTTTGTTTAGCTCTAAGAGTGTGTTTCACCAAAGGGCAGTAGCAGCTGGAACGACATGCCCTCTCCAGAACTTTGCATTTGTGTTTCAGAGTTTTAAGCTCTGGTAGAAACCAAGGTCTAGAAGGGGATTCCCTCGCAAGCTTAGGCAGGTGTGATGAACATAGTGAAGACACTGAATCAGCAATCCATTTAGTAAACCCGGTCACACTCCCTTCAAGGTCTTGCTGAAGGGGGGCCCAGAGGCAGCCAAAGAGCTCTTAAAATGAAAAGGATCAATTTTACTGAATGTCCGAGGGCAAAGGCAGCCCGTAGGCCGTGCTGGCTGAGTAACCTCCCAGGAGAAATAGATAAGAAAGTGGTCCGACCAGGAGACAGGGGAGGGCTCGGCCACCTGAACAGGACATTTGGAGCAGATGGGATCTAAGATTTGGCCAGCTTGATGAGTAGAGTGAGAGACCCATTGAGAGAGATGGGCTAGTTGAGTCAAGGAAACCCACAGAGTCTTTAGCATCTTGTTGATCAAGGTGGAGATTCACATCTCCCAGAACCATGTAGTGGGATAAGCGCAGTGCTCGCTCAGCTATGGCATCCCCACAAGAGGTTAAGAAAGGCGCTAGCCGGATGAGGGAACCACCTAATGTAAAATGATCAGAGAAGTGGATACAAAAATCCAAAACCTCTCACTCGCCCCATAGGCTAGGGGCTTCACTGTGAAGAACCCAATTATCCCTGTGCAAGATGGCAAAACCACCCCTTCTACCAACAGAGCAGTCCACCTGAAAAAGTTTAAAGCCAGCAGGGGTAGCCAGCGCAACAAATGGGTTTGATGCAGCATCAAGCCAGGTCTCCGTGACAAACAGCAGATCCAAAGATTTATCAGAGACCAAGTCAAAGATATCAGCATGGTGCTTCCTCAGTGATCTAGCATTTATGAAGGGAGCTCTAATGCGCGAGCATCTCGTGGATTTGGCGTGCGGTTTAATTGGCAAAACCTCTAGTTGTGGAGCAAACGCACAGGCTGAGCAGAGAAAGTCCGATTTGAAAGGCATAGTGCTACAACAGTATGAAAGGCAAGGAGGAAGCCGAAGAGCTTTTCGAGCCTCATCAGATAGCCGGTAATGAGTCCCATTTGTCAGCGCGCATCGGGCAGCATAACTGGCCCTGGTCAAAGATGGGCTTGCCTTAGGCTCTCCTTTGGCGCGCCACAGGCGCGTCCGCTGTGCGTCCGAACACAGCCCATTAATTAGGGTTTAATAGGGACGGCATGCAGTGTGCATCAACTAAAGCACTGAGCGTGAGTGGCGCGCAGCACAGCCTAAATGGCCGTCGAGAACTAACTGGCCACGACAGATTGCAATGTGCAATTAAGAAAGGAGTATAACACACTCTGTATGAAAAGAGCAGCAATTTAGATTTTTAAAAGGAGTTTAACACACTCCAAGCAAATAAATAATAAAAAACGGCATGCAGATTTACTGATAAAATGATACAGTGCACAAATAACAATGTGTGGAAATCAGATGTCAGAGAATATTTAGCACTTGCACATCACCAAGTAAAATGTCTTGATTTGCTTCGATCCTATTAAATTCTTTGTTTCCAGCGCATGTGAGAATGGCATACAAATGTGGTTCTTTTATGCTTTTATGCTAACTGTTTATATATTATGAACAGTTTATTTGCAGGTTTTTAAGTTTTGTTGTGGGACAGAAAAGAATTGACATACTATTTTGTTTTTACTCCTTGTACCCCCAGCGAGTGTGTCACATAGTTCACGTTCTAAAATCGTCTCACTCTGCAAAGAAAAGTAAACACCAATCTCCATGTGTAGGGTCCTCTCTCATCTCTGTTGCTGAGGGTTCTGTGGAACTTAGAATGCTGTTCTAAGTGATGTTCTCTTGAAGTCAGTTACTCCTTGGTAGCTGATGGATGGGGTGTTGTTGAATAAACCTCTGTGCTTACTTATCCATGTTCCGGGCATTTTGTGAACTTTTCATTGGCGACGAGGGTCAAAGAGGAGGAATGTAGAGAAGAAGAACACCTCAACATCAAGATAAGTAGAATGGAGTGTGTTTTGCGGTAGAAGGATAACATCGACATATGCTTAAATAAGAAGGAGATGTTGGAAAAAGAAACATAGGTGAAGGTGGTGGAAGTGTACATGACTGTTGACATCTTTAAAGTGAAGTATTTCTTATTACCTTCTCCAGCGGCTGTTTTAAAAATCAAGAGGTTTAAAAACTTCTCAAGCGGTGGATAGAAGTAATTAGGTGAGAAGGTGAATGAAGAACAGCTGTTATCTGTGCGGCTGATATTATAACTTACAAGTTGGAGTGCGTTATTACAAGTGCGTTGTTTGGCCTTCTCCGGCGGCAGTAAAAAGGAAAAGCTTTGAGAAGTCAATAACTTCTCCAGCGGCTGTGCATTGTGAATATTAGGTGGGAAGGTGGAAGGAAAAACGTACCTTATTGACGACGTTGTTTGTAGCGGCGGAGGAGGAGTTGGATGTTACCGTTTGGCGGCGGTTTGAAGTGGGAGCGGTGATCTTCGTTGGTTGTCCGCTAGTGTAAAGATCTTCCTCGGTCGGCTGTCAGTGGTGAATGATGACGTGTTAGAAAGCTGCTGTAGGATTCAGCGCAAGGTGAACGTCACTGCATCGAAAGAAGACAACGCGATATCTGTTTGCTCAGCGCAGTGTGTACGTCACTGCATTGAAAGAAGACAACGCGATAACTGTTTCCTCGCGTCAGCAATCTATGTTTATGTGTGAGCATATTTTTCTGGTATCGGTTAAAACGAGCTGAGAGGAAAGGAACATTAACCGTATTTTGGAGGATTAAAAGAAGACTGTGAAGTACTAATTTATTTTTTATTTTTTTATTTCCAGTTTAAAAGAAGACTGTGAATTATTATTATATATATATATTTTTTTTCTATTCAAAAGGTTATGAGAAAGTGTATACTTTTATGTCTTTGTTATAAGGTGTAGGTTTAAAATTAAATGAAAAATAATATTTTGTATGGTGTATGTGATAACGAAATACTTTGGAGCTGTGTCAAGATTTGGTGATAAATCTTTTTTTATGTTTGTAACAAAGAGGGTTTAGATTAGTTTAGATTTTATTTAGAAGGATAGGAGAATTCTAAAATTGTCTCACTCTGCAAAGAAAAGTAAACACCAATCTCCATTTGTAGGGTCCTCTCTCATCTCTGTTGCTGAGGGTTCTGTGGAACTTAGAATGCTGTTCTAAGTGATGTTCTCTTGAAGTCAGTTACTCCTTGGTAGCTGATGGATGGGGTGTTGTTGAATAAACCTCTGTGCTTACTTATCCATGTTCCTGGCATTTTGTAAACTTTTCATTGGCGACGAGGGTCAACGAGGAGGAATGTAGGAGAAGAAGAACACCTCAACATCAAGATAAGTAGAATGGAGTGTGTTTTGCGGTAGAAGGATAACATCGACATATGCTTAAATAAGAAGGAGATGTTGGAAAAAGAAACATAGGTGAAGGTGGTGGAAGTGTACATGACTGTTGACATCTTTAAAGTGAAGTATTTCTTATTACCTTCTCCAGCGGCTGTTTTAAAAAAAGAGAGGTTTAAAAACTTCTCCAGCGGCGGATAAAAGTAATTAGGTGAGAAGGTGAATGAAGAACAGCTGTTATTTGTGCGGCTGATATTATAACTTACAAGTTGGAGTGCGTTATTACAAGTGCGTTGTTTGGCCTTCTCCGGCGGCAGTAAAAAGGAAAAGCTTTGAGAAGTCAATAACTTCTCCAGCGGCTGTGCATTGTGAATATTAGGTGGGAAGGTGGAAGGAAAAACGTACCTTATTGACGACGTTGTTTGTAGCGGCGGAGGAGGAGTTGGATGTTACCGTTTGGCGGCGGTTTGAAGTGGGAGCGGTGATCTTCGTTGGTTGTCCGCTAGTGTCAAGAT
Source organism: Lissotriton helveticus (assembly GCF_964261635.1). Classification (NCBI taxonomy): domain Eukaryota; kingdom Metazoa; phylum Chordata; class Amphibia; order Caudata; family Salamandridae; genus Lissotriton; species Lissotriton helveticus. Next base: position 1,523,789,920 of record NC_136067.1, on the reverse strand, counting down.
CTTCCTCGGTCGGCTGTCAGTGGTGAATGATGACGTGTTAGAATGATGCTGTAGGATTGAGCGCAAGGTGAACGTCACTGCTTCGAAAGAAGACAACGCGATATCTGTTTGCTCAGCGCAGTGTGTACGTCACTGCATTGAAAGAAGACAACACGATAACTGTTTCCTTGCGTCAGCAATCTATGTTTATGTGTGAGCGTATTTTTCTGGTATCGGTTAAAACGAGCGGAGAGGAAAGGAACATTAACCGTATATTGGAGGATTAAAAGAAGACTGTGAAGTACAAATTTATTTTTAATTTTTTTATTTCCAGTTGAAAAGAAGACTGTGAAGTATTATTATATATATATTTTTTTTCTATTCAAAAGGTTATGAGAAAGTGTATAATTTTATGTCATTGTTATAAGGTGTAGGTTTAAAATTAAATGAAAAATAATATTTTGTATGGTTTATGTGATAACGAAATACTTTGGAGCTGTGTCAAGATTTGGTAATAAATCTTGTTTTAAGTTTGTAACAAAGAGGGTTTAGATTAGTTTAGATTTTATTTAGAAGGAAAGGAGAATGCAGAATGTGACTACTCCGCCCTTTTTTCTTAGTGATCCAGGTGAACCAAAGGTAAAATGGAGCAAATGGAAGAAGATTTTTGCACATTATGCGAGAGTATGTGACACTAATTTAAGTGCGGAAAGAAAATATTCTCTTTTGATGCATTGTTTGGGAGGTGAAGGGCAAGAGGTGTTAGAACATTTACCAGCTTTATCTCCACAAGAACAACGGGTATTGGATGAGTATGAAGTATGTTTGTTACAGTTAGATAAACATTATTTGCCTCGTGTAAGTACGATTAGGGAAAGATACCATTTTGGAAAAAGGGAGCAAGTTAAGAATAAATCGGTAGAGGAATATTTAACTGCTTCGCGGAAATTGTCCTCTACTTGTAAATTTGGAGCAGCAAATTAAGAACGATTAAGAGATCAGTTAGTTTTAAAATGTAGAGAGGATAAGATCAGAGAGGAATTGTGGCTGAAGGACGAACCACCTTTAGAAGAGGTTGTACGTATAGCGAAAAGGGTGAAGCACATGTTAAAATGTATAAATGAGTTAAAAGGTGACAAAGGAAAAACTGAAGCAGTTGTAGAAGATATTAAGGAGGATGTTTCTTAGATTAAAGATGTAAAGAATGTTGTAAAAGATTCTACCAAAGAGGAAACATTGTTTAGTGCAATAACGTGTTTCAGGTGTGGAAAGTCTGGTCACAAAGCGAATTCAAAGACTTGTCCAGCTTTGAGTTTTGTGTGCCATGGATGTGGAAAAAAAGGTCATTTTGTGAAATTTTGTAAGTCAAAGGATAAGAAGGTATTTAACAAAGAAATAAAATAAGTTATTTGTCAACTAAAAGAGAAAAGTAGTAATGATCATCCTATTGGAAAAGTAAAGATTGATGGTATAGTGTTAGAAATGAAGTTTGATTCCTGTTCACATATTACTATAATTTCAAAGGAAATTTATGAAAAATGTTTTCAAATGAAAAATAAGCTATTTAAAATGGATGTGAATCCAGGGGGGTATGGTGGTTCTCCCATAAGCATGTTGGGTTATTTTAATGCTTCTATTGAAATGGAGAAAAACATAATTTTTGGAAAAATCTATGTTTCAAAAATTGGTGATTGTTTAATTGGATGGCCACATCAACGCTTATTGGGAGTGATGTTAAATCCTAATTCTAATCCACAGGTACAGATTCAGGAGGTAAAATCTGATGGTAATTCTTTTGTAAAGGAGTTTCCTCAGCTTTTTCGTCCGGAATTGAGATGTCTTAAGGGTTACAAGCACAGTATTAAGTTAAAGAAAAATGCTGCACCAGTCATTGCCAAAGTAAGAAGAATTCCAATAGCTGTACAAAGTAAAGTAGAACAGGAATTGAAGAAATTGCAAGAGCAGGAGATTATTACTTCTGTGGAGGCAACAGAGTGGTTGGCGCCAGTCGTTGGCGCGAACAAGCCTAATGGTGATATAAGATTATGCTGTGATTTGAGATCACTGAACAAGGAGGTAATTGTGGATACATTTCCATTACCGAACATAGATAAGTTGTTAACTTCCTTGGGTGATTCCAAGGTTTTTTACTACTTTGGATCTTACTCAGGCTTATCATCAGGTTGAGTTGTCAAAGGAATCACAAGATCTAATGGCTTTTATCACTCCAATGGGTGCATTTTAGTATAAAAGGAGGCCGTTTGGTCTTGTGTCTGCTGCGTCGGTTTTTCAGAGGGTCATGGCTTCTATTTTGAAGGGAATTAAATCTGGGAAATGTTTCCAAGATGATTTATTAATTTTTGGTAATAATCAAGAAGAGCATGACAAGACTCTGAGATTGGTTTTAAAGAGGTTGGAATCTGCCGGACTTACGTTGAAATTTGAGAAATGCAAGTTTTCAGGAAATGAGGTCAATTATCTAGGGCACAGTATTTCGGGTTTAGGAATTTCACCGAAGAAGGAGTTGGTGGATATCATACAGAATTTAGTGTCTCCTAAAAACAAAGAGGAGATTGTTTCTTTTCTAGGTATGGTTGAATATTATGGAACATTTATTAGGAATTTGGCAAGTAAATCTAGTAATTTAAGACATTTACTTGGAAAGAATAAGGAGTTTATTTGGTCAGAGGGATTTCAAATGGAATTTGAGGATATTAAGAAGGATCTGGTCAATGCTCCTAATCTTCAGGCATTCATTCCTTATGAAGAGACTTTTTTGGTAACTGATGCAAGTTCAAAAGGGTGCCATTTTAAAGCAAAAAAGAGGTGAAAAGGAAAAATGTATTGCTTGTGCTTCTAGAAGCTTACAGGGTGCAGAGTTAAATTACTCTGTTATAGAAAAGGAGGCTTTGGCAATATTTTGGGTTCTCAGGAAGTTTAAAAATGTTCTTTGGGGTTTTGAGTTTAAGGTTTGTTCAGATCATAAACCTTTAAAGGAAATTTTCACGATAAAAGATTTGGATTGTGTCTCTTCATGAATAAGGAAATGGGTCATAGGTCTTCAAGAGTTTAATTTTAGTATGGATTATATTCCCGGAGTGGAAAATGTGTCTGCAGACTGCCTTTCACGTTTGATGTGTGATGTTTTAGATGGTGATGTTGAGGAAGAGTTTGGTGAGAATGAGGTTAATGTATGTGAAGTTACTTCTGGAGTTATACTTGAAGAAGAGTGGTTGGAGGAAATCAGAAAAGATGATGAAATTTCTAAGGTAATTGGTGGCCTATTAGGATGGCAGACGGAAACGTGTTCCGTCCGCCATGGTTGCGGCAAAAATACTCCCGATAAGCCGCGGTAGCGATTAGGATATTTCTGCCATCAAACACCGACCGCGGCGGACGGATCACATCAAACACCGACCGCGGCGGACGAATCACATGAAAGACCGCTGCCAGTGGACGGTACCACAGAAACACCCTCCGCCGCGGACGCATCCACCGCGGAAACAGGCCCAACCGCCGCCAGACCTGTGGAGGGTCCAGCCGCACGATTCGGATAACCCCGCCATACCAAAGGAACTCACCACCTACCTCGACCGCCGCGGAATAAAAGCATCGACAAACGGAGCATGACTGCGGAAGGACCAAACGAACTCATCCCTGCCGTCAAACCGATTAAAAAATGGCAGACGGAAGTAAATAGAAAACACACAAAACAGGACACACACCCACCTGTAACACCCACCCCTACACGCCCAAATGACACCCCCAGCACAAACAAGATCACCCAAGTCACCACACCCACAGAACACCTGACTGGCAACAACCATTGGGACACAACAACCACACAGAGTATAAAATGAATCCCTCCCATTACCACAATCCTTTGCATCACAGCAGAGCTGGAAGAAAGAGGCAGAATAGCACAAACAGCAGACACACACAAACACACATACAACCTGCACATCAACACACCCACCCCACAAACCCTACAACACCATCCCTGCATACCACACACCTGCACACCCCACCCCACCAACACCTTGCACATCACACACCATGGCACCCAGGAAAAACCCCAAGTTCACAGAGAGTGAGTTGAAGGTCATGGTGGATGAAATCATCCGTGTCGAACCACATCTGTTCAGTACCCTAGTCCAGCAGACCACCTTGGCAACCAAAACCAACATGTGGAACAGGATAGTGACCAGAGTGAATGCGTCAGGGACCCTGCTACGCACCAAACACGAGATCCAGAGTCGGTGGCATGACCTCAAGGCAAGGGTGAAAGGCATCAGGGCCAAGAACCACCTGCGGGCACACCACACTGGCGGCGGCACCTCCCCTGGAGCCTATACCATTTGCCGAAATTGAGGAGAAGGTGCTGGACATACTGCACCCTGAGAGCCTGGAAGGAATAGAAGAGGGACTTGAGGCTGGTAAGTACAAACCAATGACCACTATCATACTGTCATGGTTTGCCTTGCACAACTGCCAAGACACATCTCCCAGGCTCCAATCCATGCATGTGGACCACAGAGTCACCCAAATGTGAAGGCCTGGGCTCAAATGCACCCACCATGACCAACCACCAATGTTGCCTCCTACATTCCCAAGCGTGCATGTTGTCGAAGCAGCCAACACCACAACTCCCAACAGGCCCCCATGTCTACGGGGAGGGTGTGGGTGGGTGGGGGGGTGGGTCCAGCACTACAACTCCCAACAGGCCCCCATGTCTACAGGGAGGGTGTGGGTGGGTGGAGGTGTGGGTCCAGCACTACAACTCCCAACAGGCCCCCATGTCTACAGGGAGGGTGGGGGTGGGTGGATGGGTGGGTGGAAGGCCAGCACTACAACTCCCAACAGGACCCCATGTCTACAGAGAGGGTGGGGGTGGGTGGGGGAATGGGTCCAGCACTACAACTCCCAACAGGCCCCCATGTCTACAGGGATGGTGTGGGTGGGTGGGGGGGTGGTTCCAGCACTACAACTCCCAACAGGCCCCCATGTCTACAGGGAGGGTGGGTGAGAGACCAGCACTACAACTCCCAACATGCCCCCATGTCTACAGGGAGGGAGTGGGTGGGTGGGGGTGTGGGTCCAGCACTACAACTCCCAACAGGCCCCCATGTCTACAGGGAGGGTGTTGGTGGGTGGGGGGGGGTTCTACCACTACAACTCCCAACAGGCCCCCATGTCTACAGGGAGGGTGGGGGTGGGTGAATGGGTGGGTGAGAGACAGCACTATAACTCCCAACAGGCCCCCATGTCTATAGGGAGGGTGAGGGTGGGTGGGGGTGTGGGTCCAGCACTACAACTCCCAACAGGCCCCCAGGTCTACAGGGAGGGTGGGGGTGGATGGGGGGTGGGTCCAGCACTATAACTCCCAACAGGCCCCCATGTCTACAGGGAGGGTTTGGGTGGGTGGGAGGTGGGTCCAGCACTACAACTCCCAACAGGCCCCCATGTCTACAGGGAGGGTGTGGGTGGGTGGGGGTGTGGATCCAGCACTACAACTCCCAACAGGCCCCCATGTCTACAGGGAGGGTGGGGGTGGGTAGATGGGTGGGTGAGAGACCAGCACTACAACTCCCAACAGGCCCCCATGTCTACAGGGAGGGTGTGGGTGGGTGGGGGTGTGGGTCTTGCACTACAACTCCTCACAGGCCCCCATGTCTACAGGGAGGGTGGGGGTGGGTGGATGGGTGGGTGAGAGACCAGCACTACAACTCCCAACAGGCCCCCATGTCTACAGGGAGGGTGGAGGTGGGTGGGGGGTGGATCCAGCACTACAACTCCCAACAGGCCCCTATGTCTACAGGGAGGGTGTGGGTGGGTGGGGGGGTGGGTCCAGCACTATTCATTTATCCATTTATTTTGAGAGTTGTATATAGCGCTACTGGACCCGAGGGTATCAGAGCGCTTTACAAGGTCAATATAAATACATTTACAAGTTCACAGTGGGTATTAATCATGAATAATTCCAAAAAAATATACATTCAACATGGAAAGGAGGTAACAAAATAAGATGTCATAGGTGAGTGCAGATAATGGCGGAGGATACGAGAGGGGAGGGGAGGTAATGAATGAGGGAGGAAGGAGGGTAAAGAGAATAAGGGAAATAAGGGGTTATGGACAGGAGGAGAGGAGGTTAGAGAGGTGGGAAAAGGGGTGGGAAAAGGGGTGGGGTGAGGTGAAAGCAGAGGGGCAGGAGTCGGGCAGCATTATAGTCAGCGACCTTACATGCCCCAGTATTTGTCGAGAAGAAGTGATTTGAGCCTTTTTTTGAAGAGAGGGTAGGAGGGGTTGCAGCGGAGGTCTTTGGGGAGAGAGTTCCAGATCGTAGGGGCATTACCAGAGAATGCACGGGATTGGGTTCTTTTGTATTTGAGTTTTTGAGGGATTAGGACAAGGGAGTTCGTGCTCCTCAGGGACCTAGAGCACCCAGCTTTTTGTAGTTTGTCAGCCAGATAAGAAGGGGTGTTAAGGTGGAGGGCTTTGTATGTGATACAAGCAATCTTGTATGTGGATCTTCCTTCGATTGGGAGCCAGTTAAGGTTTTTAAGGACTGGAGAGATGTGGTCGAATTTTTTACAATCGGAGATAAGTCTGGCAGCGAGGTTGAGAACACATTTAATAGGTGCCAGGTGGATTTTCGGGGTGCCGGAGAGTGTTGCGTTACCATAATCAATTTTGGACAGGACAAGTGATTGGACAACGATTCTAAAGTCATCTGCAGGAATGCAGGGTTTAAGTTTTTTGAGGTGATGTAGGGTGAAAAAGGCACTTTTGCTAGCATTTTTAATGTGTGGGATGAGATTAAGGTTAAGATCGATACTGATGCCTAGGGATTTGACAGAGTTCGAGGTGAAGAGGGGGCAGTTAAGAGCTGTGATGTCATTGATCCAGAGTTGAATAAGGAGAGAGTACTTCTTGGGACTGAATAGGATGATTTCAGTTTTTTTTAGGGTTCAGTTTAAGATGATTGAGGTGGAACCAGGCTTGAACTTTATTCAGTGTGTCGTTGAGGTGGAGGATGTCATTATGGGATTTGATCTTGTAGTAAAGTTGGATGTCATCGGCGTAGAGGTGATAGGAAAATTTGGCTTGTTTGAGAATGAGGGTTAATGGTTCCATGAATAGGTTGAATAGTGTTGGGGAGAGGATAGAGCCTTGAGGCACTCCAAGTGAGACCGGTTGGGGTTTGGAGAGGAATTGACTGAGCTTAATTTGTTGGGATCTGTTTTGAAGGAAAGAGGAGAACCATTTGAGTACGGTGCTCTTAAAACCAAATCTAATCTTAAGGGTGTTGAGGAGGGTAGAGTGGTGTACAGTATAGAACGCTGCCAAAAGGTCCAGGAGGATTAGCAGAGAGGATTCACCTCTGTCAAGAGACAGGTGAATATCGTCAGTAATGTTGAGCATGGCTGTTTCAGTGCTGCATCCTTTTCTGAAGCCTGATTGGAACATGTCAAGGAGATTGAAAGAGATAATATGGTTGTCAAGTTGGGAAAGGACACATTTTTTCAGGACTTTAGAGAGGAAGGGAAGGTTGGAGATGGGGCGTAGGTTGTTGAGGTCATTGGGGTCGGCAGAGGAGTTTTTGAGGATGGGGGAGATTTGACCTAATTGTAGAGAGGCCGGAACACAGCCAGTGGAGAGAGAGGAGTTGATGATGGTAGTCCAGAGTGGGGCAATGATGTTTTTGAATTCTTGGACCAGGTGAGAGGGGAGAGGGTCTTAAGTGTGAGAGGACGGTTTGAGTTTAGAGATGAAATTGACGATAGCTGTTTCGGATACAGGGGAGAATTCGCTCCAGGAGGCATTGTTTTTAGTTTGGTGGTGTATGAGAGCGGGGCCTGGGAGGGGGGGTATAGAGTGTGGTTGGAGGATGTCTTGAGACAGGGGAGAAGAGAGCGAGCTAGTGCTATGCAAGTTAGGCAGGAGGTGGAGTTTGAGGGGATGTTGAGGTGAAAGGGGGGGGCGGCAAAGGAAAGTTCAATTGCGTTGACTTTGTTGGAGAAGAAGCTTGCTATTTCTTCACATCTTTCAATAGTGGCTAGTAGTTTCGGGGGGCCAGAGGAGGTTTGTTTTTTAACAATGTTAAAGAGTTCTCTGGGGCGGTTTCTGGCATGATCAAGCTGCTTGCGAAGATAGGAAGCTTTTTCATTGAAGATGTGTTTTTTTTATTGTGCTCTAGCATTTCTCAGAAGCACCAAATTGTCAGTGGTGGGATGATTCCTCCAGGTGGGTTCTAAGTGCCTGAGAGCTCGTCTTTCCATGTTAAGGTCCGAGTTAAACCAGGATTTTGGTGGGATGTTTTTTTCTTGTTTGTATTTTATAGGGGCGATTTGATCAAGGGCATCACGAATCGAATTGTTGTAGTGTTCAGTTAGGTCGTCGGTGCTATGTGAGAGAGGGGGGAGAAGTAAGCGAGATTTAATGGTAGATTCCAATTCGCCTGGGGGAATGAGGTGAATTTTACGGGTAGGTTTTAAAGGTAAAATGCCTGTAGGGGTCGGGTGTATAATGGAGCCATTTAAGTCGAAGAGGATAAGGTGATGGTCAGACCAGTCTACTGGAAGGATCTTAGAGAGGGAGGCGAGATCCTTTTTAGTCAGGATAGCATCAAGGGTGGCACCTTTGTTGTGAGTTGGGGATTGGCAAAGTTGGATCAGGTCGGTAATGTCCATGATATCGTTAAACCGGGAGACAGCTGGGTCGTCATTTTTATTCCAGTGGATGTTGAAGTCTCCTAGAAAGATGTTTTTACAGTGGGATAGTGATGCTAGCGTAATAAGGTCGGACATCTCTTCAGTAAAGGAGATAGAGTTTCCAGGAGAGTGGTAGATAGTATGGAGCCTAATGGTCTGGAAGCCTGGGGTATGGATATCTGTGCAGAGGTATTCGAATGTGGAGGGGTCTTACAGTTGTACAAGGGAGATATTAAGGTTATCTCTGAAGATAATGGCAAGGCCCCCTCCCATTTGTTTAATTCTATCTTTACTAATGATGAGATAACCAGGGGGAATTAGTAGATCTAGAATAGGAGTGGAATGGGGGTTTAACCAGGTTTCAATAAGGAATGCTATATCTATGTTTTCACTAAGAATAGTTTCCGCAATCTCAGTTGCGTGGCAGGAGGCCGGTCAGCAGTTAATCAGCATGCATGACAAGGGCATGGGGTCGAGTAATTGAGATGAGTGACAGGGGGGTAAAGGTATTAGTTGTTGCGGGAGTCTGGGTTATGTAGGAAGAAGGGGTAGTCTGCTGGTACCCAGGAGAGCAGGGATAGTGGACTGAAGGCTAGGGGGAGTAAAAGGGTGGGATTCTTGGGGAGATGCCAAAGAGCTATTAAGGGTGTTATATTGAATGGATGGAGGGCATGTGTCAAGAGGTAGAGGGTGGGAAGTGTTAGCACTGAATGCATGGTCGATTATGCTGAGTTTAGTGGGTGTAGAGGGTGTTTTGGGGTTAAGAGGGAGGGTAGGGGGAGGTGGAGTGCTGGTGTGGGGGTTATCGCAAGGGGACGAGTTGGAGTAGGTAACCATATTAGTGCAAGGAGGGCAATTATTGAGGGTATTAGGAATAGAGGAGTCGGTGTGTGATGAGAGGGGGATAGAGATTAGCGCAGGGGCAGAAGTGAGATCATGGGTAGAGGGGTGGGCTTTAATGAGGAGTGAGACATCAGTTCTGAGAGAGGTGAGATCAATGACAAGAGAAGTCAGGAGTAGTTCAACATTAAGGAGTGATTGAGTGAGAAGAGTGGAGTGAAGAGGATCAATAATATTTGGGAGGATAGGGGAGTTAGCATAATTTGGGGGAAGGAGATTAATGAGCGGAAGGGGGGTTAGCCTGGTGGGGGGAGGGAGTTAGAGGTAAGGTGAGTGGCATGATCAATGTTGGAGGGAAGTGGGGCAATGGTGGTCAACGTGGGAGGGGAATTTGTGATGGATGGGGGAAGTGGCGAGGAGACAGTAGGGGCAGGAGTACCCAGGGAATTAAGGGATATGTGGGATAGTTGAGAGGTCGGTGGAGGGAGAGAGGGGGAGGTCAGAGTGGGAGGTGTGCGAGAAAGCAAGGGGGCGGCGTGGGTCATTTGGCGAGGGGAGAGAGTGCATCAGAGAGTGAGGAGCAATGGGAGATTGTGGGCGATAAGGCAATAGAGTCGAGTGGGCTAATGGAGTGAGGAGAGATCGGGACAGGGACAATAAGTTGTTTAGGATAATCGAGATAGGGGTGGACAAGTCGATGTGCGCAGGGGATATGGGGGATGGATTAACATTAAGGGCTAGGGAGACATGATTAAGAAGGGAGTTAGAGACGGTGGAGTAGTTGGAGGTTGTGGTAGGTAGTAGAGGTTGGTGATCTGGTGATATTGTGAAGGTAGAAGGGGGTGTAGCAGTGAGGTTGAGGATTGGGGAAATCGGAGGCGGCGGGATATATAGGTCGGAGATGGGGGGTTAGAGGGTGCGTTGTGGAGAGGCGGTTGGAGGGAGAGAGGGACCGTGGTTCGCGAGTGCTCCTGAAGTTGGGGTGTGTCAGAGAGAAGAGACGTGGGGGTGGGGGAGGAGAGGAGAGGTGAAGAGACCGGGGGATGAGAGGGTGAGAGGGGGGGATTACAGTGCTGTGCGAGGAGTTGGGATAGAGTATTAAAGTGATGTTAAAAAATGAGGAGGTGATTTTCAGAGGCTTGAATGAGGATGTTTCCAGAGTTGAAGATGGAGATGTCCACTTCGCCCAAGAAGGAGGAAGATAGGGTGGTAGATAGTATGAGACCGTAAGGAATTTTGCAGGTGACAGTGATGGGGAGGTGTCGTAGGAAAAGACTTTTCCACTTCGATGGGCGTTTGGAGAAGAAGATGAGATTGGTGACAACGGAGGAGTTGAGTCTATTGTGGTGATCCGCAAAGAGGATTTCATGGTGTAGACATAGGAGCTTATGTTTAAAGTTTTTTTGTCCAGTGTTAGGAGAGATGAGGAGGGTATATGATGGACCAGGAATTGGGGCCTAGTTTCGAGATGGGAGAGGATGAGTTAAAAGGGGGAAATGTGAGAGGAGGCATGTTGGGGAGTGTAGGGAGAGAGTGTGGATAGAGTGCAGGGGAGGGGTGAAGCAAAGACTGTTTAGACCACTTTTAGTGGGAGGGACGTATTAGGTTCAGGTCCAAACTGTAAAAAGCGGAACTGATAGAGAGATGAGGTGTAACCAGTGGACAAAATAGGGGGATTCAAACTCAGAGATATGGATGAGGGTGGTGAGAGGCAATTAGGTGATAGCATGTTTAAAAGCAAAATCAATAGCAAGCGAACGTATAAATGGCGAAATACTCATCAATGGGATAAAAATAACACAACAAAACATCAGGTGCGGGCAACACAAAATAAGCAAACAATAAAATAAGGATTACACAAAGCAGATGGTGTACCTTAAAAAGCATGGAGTCAGCATATATATAAGGTATAAATGGAAGAAATAGCATATATGGTTAAGATAGGGTTAAACATAACAGGGGGATGGCAAGCCGAAGGTAGTAAGCTGGAACAAGATAGGTAAGCGGCGGTCTAAATGGCTATACAACATATGCATACATAAGGGAGATGGAGCATATCGATACACCTAGTGTGAACAAAACATGAAAAACAGACAGTAATGTAAAGGAGACATACTACAAAAGGAGCACTTTACAGTGAACAGCATCAACAGTAAAAAATGGCAAATGCGGCATAAAGAGTATGGCAAATGGTTCAGAGAGAGTAGATAAAGAGTGGAGTATATAAAGCAGGATGACGATAGTGCGATAACTAGAGAAGGGGGAGAGAGAGAAGAAGTGGGTAGATACCATCAAAGCAGAAAAATAGAGAGGAGGAATAAGGAACAGGGGAGTAGAGTTGCATTTAGTCAAGGCAGCAAAGAAAGTAAAATAAATAAAAGTAACATGTCAAGATGAGTTCAGGGGTTCCGGAAGGACCAGGATGGTCAGTTGGAGTCAGTCACGTGATTAGAGGGAGCCTGTGCAGCCCCACATTAAGGGGGAGCAACTTGCTGCTGGTTTACAAGCGGAGGGATCATCAGCAAATGTGCTGTAGAAGCCGGTACTCAATGTAATTCATATGGGAGGAGACAGATCTAGGGAGGCACTCACCTCGACGGTCAGGGAGTCAGGCAGGGCAAGGTCGCTGGAGGATGTATACAGAGGGTCTGAGCACCAAAATTGCCACATCGAAGACCCCAGCAGTATGGGATTTTTTTTTATGGACAAGAATTTACAAGAATTTTTTTTGCCATAGGAGGAAGATCGTGGGACCTCTCAAAATCTACTTCTGTCAGCTATTCAATAGGAGGGAAACATCAGGGACCACCTTGGAGTTAACAGCGTGAACAGAATATTGGGAGTAAACAGCGTGAACAGAATATTGGTCCTGGTCTATTGCTGTGGTGCCGCCATTTTAGGTCCAGGCAGCTCATTAATTTTTTTAAGTAGGTTTCTGTTTCATGAAAAGTGACAGTAATAAAGGTCTGGGTAGAGTAAAAACTCAACACTCCTCAAGGTGCATCATTGGGAGACAGCTGTCATCCGTTAATTTAACATGAGATATCGAAAGGGGGAGAACAAGGAGAACGAAGCTCAAGCAGCCGCCATTTTGGGACCAGGCAGCCGTAGTTGATGAGGAAATGGACATCGTAATGGCTGCACAAGTCCTTCACATCGTGTGAAGTTGGGATTTAAACTCCGTGTCATCAACTGGAGCATAAATCAGTGACAAACAGACTCAGCATTACACACAGGCATCGACGGGGGCGTAGCGAGACGATGAGGAGCGATTCTCGCTGTGCGATTCACGGTCGCGTATGAGGCATCCACGGGGGCAGCAAAATGAAGCAAAGATTCACCGGCTCAGTGCAGAGCGCTTACCGCTGAGCGACTCACGATCACGAATGAGGCGAACGGGCCAGCAATCGGCAATAATCACAGGCATCTACTGGGGCGCAGCAAAAGAATGCCAGTAGTCGAAGTCTTGAGTCGTGCTGAGCGGCTCATGGTAGCGAATGCCGCATGGAGCGAAGTGCCGTTACGTGTGTCCCAGACAATGCCGCAGGAGCTGAGCCACAGGTCCGCTACCACTGACATGGATCGTGTCAACAATATCCAGGGCTCCAGTCACACAGCGGGGGACGGCAGGCAGGGCACACAATGCAGTGCCGGAGTCAGTCAATCTCGTGGTGGCCATCGCAGTCTCCCAGAGACCAGGGCCAGGCAGTTCAATCCGAGAATAGTAAATCCACTGGACCACGAACCGCAGAGCAGCATCGGGGACTCGCAGCGAGAAACCCGGTAAGTTCTCGTCAAGCCTCCGATATTTTCGGATTGTAGCGGTTGTTCCACCTTCAGGTCCCGGGATTGGGAAGCGGGGGGTCCGTGATGTGGTTTATCCGGGGATTTTCACCTGAAAGTGATCCTCAAACCTGAAGCACTACAAGGGGCTCCTCAGGCGGCCATCTTTGACCTCGAAACTGTCGATGGTGGGGGGTGGTTTCAGCACTACAACTCCCAACAGGCCCCCATGTCTACAGGGAGGGTGGGGGTGGGTGAATGGCTGGATGAGAGACCAGCACTACAACTCCCAACAGGCCCCCATGTCTACAGGGAGGGTGTGGGTGGGTGGGGGTGTGGGTCCAGCAATACAACTCCCAACAGGCCCCCATGTCTACAGGGAGGGTGTGGGTTGGTGGGGAGGTGGGTCTACCACTACAACCCCCAACAGGCCCCCATGTCTACAGGGAGGGTGGGGGTGGGTGAATGGGTGGGTGAGAGACCAGCCCTACAACTCCCAACAGGCCCCCGTGTCTACAGGGAGGGTGAGGGTGGGTGGGGGTGTGGGTCCAGCACTACAACTCCCAACAGGCCCCCATGTCTACAGGGAGGGTGTGGGTGGGTGGGGGTGTGGGTCCAGCACTACAACTCCCAACAGGCCCCCATGTCTACAGGGAGGGTGGGGGTGGGTAGATGGGTGGGTGAGAGACCAGCACTACAACTCCCAACAGGCCCCCATGTCTACAGGGAGGGTGTGGGTGGGTGGGAGTGTGGGTCCTGCACTACAACTCCTCACAGGCCCCCATGTCTACAGGGAGGGTGGGGGTGGGTGGATGGGTGGGTGAGAGACCAGCACTATAACTCCCAACAGGCCCCCATGTCTACAGGGAGGGTGGAGGTGGGTGGGGGGTGGATCCAGCACTACAACTCCCAACAGGCCCCCATTTCTACAGGGAGGGTGTGGGTGAGTGGGGGGGGGGGTGGGTCCAGCACTACACCTCCTAACAGGCCCCCATGTCTAATGGGAGGGTGGGGGTGGGTGAATGGGTGGGTGAGAGACCAGCACTACACCTCCCAACAGGCCCCCATGTCTACAGGGAGGGTGTGGGTGGGTGGGGGTGTGGATCCAGCACTACAACTCCCAACAGGCCCCCATGTCTACAGGGAGGGTGTGGGTGGGTGGGGGTGTGGGTCCAGCACTACAACTCCCAAATGCCCCCATGTCTACAGGGAGGGTGTGGGTGGGTGGGGGGTGGGTCCAGCACTACAACTCCCAACAGGCCCCCATGTCCCATCCCAGAGCAAGATGGAGTCCGCCCACCATTTGCTGACCAGGGCATCTCTTCCTTCAAACCTACAGGTAGGTAGCCATCTTCACAGGGGCACCATCCAATAGCAGGACCGGACCACACGTATCCAAGTATTGTCTCCCCACCTCCACACCACCATAATGCCCAGTACTGTCTACCACACCAACATGATGACACCAACAACCATGTCCTGATTCCACAGTAATTTGTAATGTAACAACAACAAATCTGTCATGTCCACAGAATTGATTCTTAAATTCTTGTCCCTCAGGTGATCGCAACTTGACAGGCAAAACCAGCAACCGCCAGCACCAGTCACCCCCCTCACAGCCAGGACTCTCCGGTAAAGATTCGATGGACACCTCGGGTGCAGAGGACGATGCTGGCCCAAGCACACTCCCAGGGCCATCAGACTCCCAGGACATCCCTGCCTCCACCACCTTGGCCAGTGTCACAACACCAACACCTGCCATTGTGAGCTGTGCAGCTACCACCACCACCACCACCACCACCACCACCACCACTCTTGCCTGTGCCACCCTGCCTGACCCATCGTCCGATGATGGGCCATCGACATATCAGGCTAGCAGGGAGAGTGGACGGGGGAGGACACAGGTGAGGCCACAGCTCACAAACAGGAGTGCAGGTGCTAGGGGAGATCGGGAACAAGACCCACCCCATCCTGGGACCAAGACCCTGGATGACATCGCCAGAGTCCAAGTCATTATGAGTGGTCGCAGGCACAGGCGGATCGGGCACACCAAGACTCGTTACAGAACTTACAGCTGTTGCGGTCCATGGACACCCGCATGGGCCAAATTGTTGACCTCATGGGGCAGCAAACAGCTCTTTAGAGGGAATGGTTATCCCACGTCACACCTGCTCCCCCTCCCCCAAGTGCCCAGCGGGACAGAGCACCAACACCACCGCCACCATCACCTGAGGCCACTGACAGGGAGGTCGTCCCTAAACAGCCTGCCCCCACAGCTGGCTCCGCTCTGGCTCCAAGACGGAGGGGCTGTCCAAGGCTGAATCCAGGTGAGAGCAGTGGCAATGGACCATCCACCCGCTCGAAGAGGGGCCGCCACTGACTTCACCCTTCCTTGAGCCTGGCATTCACTCCGCAAACTATCTTGCCCCACAATGCCAAGCATTGGCACACGTCTGTTGGACTAGGTGTACATCACACAATGTGGTGGCCCCACGGTGTTTTCATCTGGCATGACCTTCAACTCTCACTTCCCCCAACACCTATTTGTAAATATGCACTAACAGTAATGCACACCCTGTAAATAAACACCACGTAAACACTCAATGCTGTGTGACCTCCATGTTTTAAACAGAGGTTTGTCTTAGTAGTTGTCATTACCAGGTGCAGATACCAATGTTCTTGAGAATCATGCCTCTGTGGGAGTGACCTAGGGATAATGCGAGAACAACAAGCACAGGTCAGGAAACTGAATCACACCCATCACACCACACCGTACTGCAACATCCCACAAACCATACTCATCACTAATTAAGCAGATCACAGGACACACATCAGGGAGCATTGCATGTACACCATCTCACACACCTATTTGCGAACAGAACATACCAGAACAGGCAGCATTCACACACCACATCCACACATCACCAGCAAACATACATCACACAGTGAACAGCAGCACAAGAGGTAGTTACTCACATTCAAGGAAAGTAGCGAGCAATGAGCTGACGCCTCTGATCCACACCTTCTTCCTCCCCACTTTCCTCATCACTGGACATGGGTGGTATGGGAGGTGGAGCAACCTGTTGGTCTGCAGGGTCCATGATCAGTTCAATATTATTGCGTAAGGCCAGGTTGTGGAGCATGCAGCAGGCAATCACTATTTTGCATACTTTGCCGGGTGAGTATGGCAGGGCCCCTCCGGTTTTATCCAGGCAGCGAAACCTAGACTTCAGCAGTCCAAATGTACGTTCCACCACCCGACGTGTCCTCCCATGGGCCTCATTATAGCGCATTTCACCTGGGGTAGTAGGATTCCGTAGGGGGCTTAGCAGCCACGGGCGGTTTGGGTACGCAGAGTTGCCTAGGTGGGGGGATGACAGACACATACATCATTAGCAGGATTGGTGGGAACAGCATGGCACACATACAACACAGTAGTCATCACAGCACACTCACCTACAAGCCACGCATGTTCTTGACGCAGATTAGCCATCAGTTGGGGGACAATGCTGCTCCGCAGGATGTGGGAGTCATGTGCAGACCCAGGAAATCTGGCACCCACATGGGAGATGATGTTGTCAGCCAGGCACACCACTTGCACATTGTTCGAATGGTAGTGCTTCCGATTGCGATACACGGGTTCACATGCCTGGGGTGGAATCAGACCAATATGGGTGCCATCAATGGAACCCACTACGTGTGGGATCTGGCCCAAGGCATAGAAGTCACCTTTCACTGCAGCTAGCTCTGCCGGACGTGGAAAATGGATGTAATCATCCTTGTAACGCATCATGGTACCCAGCACATCCCGCAGTACCATTCTGAAAATGGATTGGGACATCCCCCCGGCATGACCAACTGTGTACTGAAAAGTGCCTGTCTCGAAGAAGTGAAGTGCCGCCATCACCTTTGCTGTGGGTGTAATTGCTCCTGGATATGGCCTGCATGGCTGCAGATGAGGTGCCAATTGGGCTACACGGTTCTTCAATCTCCGTCGGTCAAGCCGGAATTTGCAGATTACCTCCTCTTCAACCATGTCCTCCAGCACAGTGTATGGTCGATGCACATTTGGAGCCCTCCTGTGTGGGAGTAGATGGGAGCCGATGTCAATTGACCAACACCGCACAGCTGTGCCACACTATCACATCTTGACCAACACAATACTAACAATACATGTTGCAGACACTGATTGTATGTGTGACGTGACCGAAATATAAGGCACTACAGCTAACTACACACACAATGTTCACCCACAAACACATCCTGTGTGCAAACATGTCCAATGTTACGTGCAGACATATTCAAAGTACAGCCAACATCACATGACTGAGGGCCCATGTGTTGACAAGCGTATCCAAAGACACACATGGACGTGCACACACAACACGAACATGGAACACACCCTCCTTGTCTTCATGCACCCATGACCCCACCTACAATGCTGTGCATCCTCACATGACAGGCATGGGCATACAACAGGCGACACACATACGCATACACAGAATGCATGTATACCCCCATCATTGCTACTTGTACACACAAACCACACACTCACGACAGCTTCAGAATGTGGGTACACAGCCTAATGTACTGTGTAGATGTGTAGAAATAGAAACGTGTGACCTCAAAACAAAGATGTCATCACATGGCCATGCACATCTGATGAAACTTGGACTCACATCACTGGCCTTTGGTAACCACTGGCAAGGTCAATAGTATGGCCATACATGCAACTAATGGACATAAATGAGAGGTGTGTACACGGGCCCTTGACATGACATAATGATTCTTGACGCATTCCGGACATGTCCAACTCTAAACATTACATGTGTGCGGAGACATGCAGTGTGTGTAAACACGCCACCGGGTACGCCTTCCCCAAAACAGAAGATCATCCTTGATACTGCAATTGTGCATAACATTTGCTGCATGGTCAAGGACCATCACGGTCACACCCCGCCAACTGCATGTGCGCACTACCGCGACGGTGCATCTTTTGAAAATCAACACTCACTGGCATTGCAATGGCGGAGCACGCATTCCGCGGGGGCGGGGCAGGCTAACACATACATTTGAATGAGCAAGTGGTACCCCCTTTCAGTCACATTGGAGCACCCACCGCAGATCGCCAGGTGCGGGCGGTCACCGGTGACCGCCCTGTGTATTGATGTCACCCTGGCATGGATGGCCATGGCCGGTCACCCACTGCCGGATATGGCCGGTCACCCACCGCCGGGTGCTGGCAGTGGGTGACCGCCCTGTGTATTGATGTCACCCTGGCATGGATGGCCATGACCGGTCACCCACCGCCGGACATGGCCGGTCACCCACCGCCGGGTGCTGGTGGTGGGTGACCGTCCTGTGTATTGATGTCACCCTGGCATGGATGGCCATGGCCGGTCACCCACCCCCGGACATGGCCGGTCACCCACCGCCAGCACCCTGCGGTGGGTGACCGGCCAGGGCCGGCAGTGGGTGACCTCCTGCACCCGGCGGTCTGCGGTGGGTGCTGCAATGTGACTGTAAGGGGGCGTACCAACTGCCATTTCCACTTGCACATTCAAATGTATGTGTTAGCCTGGCCCGCCCCCACGGAATGCGTGCTCCGCCATTGCGATGCCAGTAAGTGATTAATTTCAAATGATGCACCATCGCGGTAGCGCGCACATGCGGTTGCCGGTGTGTGACCGTGACGGTCCTTGCACATGTAGCCAATGGAAACAGGTAACGCGGGGCGCGTAAGCAATTTCAAAAATAGCGGAAGCCGTGCACCGCCACAGCAGGGCCAGTCATTGGCTCATTTTGAATGAGGCAGCCCGGGAAAACCAATTGCTGCAGACGTGTGCCACTGATATCTGCTCAGGGCCCTATAAATGTGTGAATTTTAGTAGCATACATCCACTGCTTCCAGCCACTGCTGCCTGCACCCATCTGCTCTACCTGCTGCTGCTGAGCTATCCAACAACTGTTGCCTGCACCATCACCTCTACCTGCTGCTACTGAGCTATCCAACAACTGCTGCCTGCACCCATCACCTCTACCTGCTGCTGCTGAGCTATCCAACAACTGCTGCTGTTGTGCCACAGTCCTGGACTTTGCCATGCCGAGAGTGCGAGAGATCCGGGCTCGTCCCTTCACCGCAGCGGAGCTGGATGTCCTTGTGGACGGTGTGCTCCGCCACTATGAACGGCTCTAGGGTGCCCCCGGACAGGTGGTAAGTGCAGTGGGGGACATGTTGGTGTGCATGAGGTGGTCACTGACTCCTGGCTTCTGCTATCTTGGCGGTGTGCTGTGGGACCGTCACATGTGTTGTACTGTGCATGGCTGCTGAAAGATACGTGTTGCTCCTATGTTTGTGATTGGCCAACTGTCCACTGACATTCCCCTCTTCTCTCCCATCATGGTAGGTCAAGCTGCACCTTCGCAAGTCCATGTGGAGGGCCATAGCACGTGATGTACGGGCAGTGGGGGTGTGCAATAGACCACACACACACTGCCACAAGCGCTGAGACGACATCTCCAGGCTCAGCAATGTGGCGGAGATGACACTGGGGCAGATTCCAAGATCATCCCGGCTTGCATGACGCTTCATGACCCCTCTAATGCACCGTATCATACTGTGACGCATCCTGACCTGTCCGCCCGGCTGAGAGGGGAGCAGCAGCAAACTAGCGGTAAGCAGACTGAATGCGTTTGTGACTTGTGAGTGCATGCATGTATTGCTGCTCAGACACAGTAGTGACATCCGTGGTGTGTATGTTGTGCTGCAATTGCATGTTGGTGCCATTAGCGGAGTGAGCGTTAGCATCCATGTCAGCCAGGTGGACATACCAGTTGCATTGTAGTGCAGGGGCCCAGGACATGCCGTTGAGGTCTGTGGTCCCATGGCATCACATGTGTGGTGGTCTGCATGCACTTGCCCTGTTTGTTTGATGTACCTGTTTCACAGGCACTCCCGGTTCTTTGACATGAGGATGACTGGTAGGGGTGGTTCGTGTGCAGGATGGGTGCTATATGTTGGTCAACAGTCAAGGAAGTTGTGATTTTGTAACCTTCAGTATGTGAGTGTGGCACTTAGGTAAACCTCTTTTCTCTCTCTTACAGCTTTGGCCGAGGGCACTGACCCACAGACGACGGAGATGAGTGGTGGCAATGCATCCGGATCCGAGATCACACACGCGCAGACTGAGACTGAAGAGAGAAGCCCCGGAGAGGGGGACAGAACTGTCCCTGAGGACTCACATGTGGAGACACCATTGTCCTCATCTTCAGACAGTGGTGGTGAGTCAGCACTGTTGGTAGACACAGGGAGTGGGCAATCAACACCTTCAGTCGGTACACAGCACACAGGGCCCACACTGCCACCAACTGCAACAAGTACTGCTCGTGCTCGCCAGAGTAGGGGGAGCAGAGTGGCCTTCGGTACAGTTACCGCTGCCCCTGCCCCAGTGACACAAAGTGCCCTTTGTGCTGAGGCGGTTGATCCGCTGCGCCAGCTGTGTGTAGGGCAGACCAACATGATCAATGCATTCCTAGACCACGATAGGAAGTTGGGGCAGGTGGTAGCATTCATGGAGGGGATGCATGGCGATTTTGCTGGTTTCCACAGAACAGTTCAGTCAATATTAAACACAGTGTCTGCAGCCATTCAACAGTCACATGGACAAGGTTCTACTTCAGTTCCCCCATCCACACCACTTGATGTCTCAGGGGAGAGTGACATTTCAGACCAGGCCTGATTTTCTGGGTATTGCACTAGAAGCAGCCACAGGCAGCAAGGCAGGGCACGGAGGGCACAGACACCATCCCCTATGACAGGGAAATCTTTCACAGAACACAACATCAGATACCCTGGAGTTGACACACAGGATCCTCAAGGGGTGTTGGGGGACAGGGATTCACATGTAACACAGGCATCCCCCTCAAAAGTTACTCCCAAGGCCAGGGACACTCCCAAGGACACTACAAAGGAAAGGGCACCTCCCAAGGCCAGGGACACTCCCAATGACAAGAACACTACAAAGGAAAGGGCACCTCCCAAGGCCGGGGACACTCCCAAGGACAAGGACACTACAAAGAAAAGGGCACCTCCCAAGGCCAGGGACACTCCCAAGGACAAGGACACTACAAAGGAAAGGGCACCTCCCAAGGCCAGGGACACTCCCAAGGACAAGGACACTACAAAGGAAAGAGCACCTCCCAAGGCCAGGGACACTCCCAAGGACAAGGACACTACAAGGGAAAGGGCACCTCCCAAAGCCAGGGACACTCCCAAGGACAAGGACACTACAAAGGACAGGGACACTACAATGGACAGGGACACTACAAAGGACAAGCCGACTCCCAGGGACAGAGCACCACCCACGGATAAGGCACATTCCATAGACAGGACACGTCCTACGGCCAAGGCACCTCCCAGGGCCAAGGGTTCTCCCATGGACACGAGCTCCACCAAGGCCAGGCATACATCCCCCCTGCGTCCCCTGAGGCTGGTGTTGGTGAATGAATGTAAAACACATGTGTTAATGGTGGAGTCCCTCCATACCTCTACTCCCATCCACACCCCGCTGAAGCAGAGGAAGGAGTACACTGTTGTTGCATCCCCCATTACCCATGATGCAGAGGGCAGAAGGCAGGGCCACAGCAAACGTCAAGCAGGGCCCAGCACGTCCCCAGAGAGCAGACCCCCACCAGCACATGATCCACCTTTGATGGGTGATGTTTCAGATGAGCCCGCACCACTTACCAGTCCAGTCATGTCCAGGGTGTCCTTACATATCCCTAAGAAATGTAGACACACACCATTGACACCTGACCACCCCAATGTCGCTCCAGTACAGCTGTCCCCAGCTCCCAGAGCCACCATGCCTCCTGGCCCATACAGCCCTGTGGCTCATCATTTCAGTATTCCTAGTGGGTCAGCTGCAGTTCACTCTCATGTGTCAGATAGTGGCACTGGGTCTGTTGTTCGTTGTCATGCCTCATGTAGTAGCACTGTCTCAGTTGTGCCCTCTCCTGTTTCAGGTACTGCCACTGTGTGTGTCCCACACTCTCATGTCTCAGATGCTGGCATGGTATTTGTTGGTCACTGTACAGGGACATGTCCTGGCAGTGTGTCTGGGTCTATGGTTCATGTGTCAGTCATTAGAGCTGTGGCTGTGTCTCACACTCCTGTATCTGGGTCTATGGCTCATGTGTCAGTCACTAGAGCTGTGGCTGTGTCTCACACTCCTGTATCTGGGTCTATGGATCATGTGTCAGTCACTAGAGCTGTGGCTGTGTCTCACACTCCTGTTGCTGGTGCTGGCAGTGTTTCTGGGTCTAGGCTCATGTGTCAGTCACTACATGTGTGGCTGTGTCTCACACTCCTGTTTCTGGTGCTGGCAGTGTGTCTGGTTCTATGGCTCATGTGTCAGTCACTAGAGCTGTGGCTGTGTCTCACACTCCTGTTGCTGGTGCTGGCAGTGTTTCTGGGTCTAGGCTCATGTGTCAGTCACTACCTGTGTGGCTGTGTCTCACACTCCTGTTTCTGCTGCTGGCAGTGTGTCTGGGTCTATGGCTCATGTGTCAGTCACTAGAGCTGTGGCTGTGTCTCACACTCCTGTTTCTGGTGCTGGCAGTGTGTCTGGGTCTATGGCTCATGTGTCAGTCACTAGAGCTGTGGCTGTGTCTCACACTCCTGTTTCTGGTGCTGGCAGTGTGTCTGAGGCGAATAGGTCAAGCAGTCCACCAGATTCTTTGCTGTGAGGTTTAGCTCCCTTCACTCACATGTCATTGTACTTGGTGTCTAGATTGTCCATTGTAACCACTCTTGCATTATTAATGTCCATGGGACGGGGCGCTTGACACACGTACTTGTGGTGCCTCAGATGTACTTGTTCTGTTATGAACACTGCCCTGTTGCTGTTATGATACTGCATTGTGCCCTCATGTGCTGCCTCAGATGTACCTGCTCTGGGCCATGGACTGTTGATGCACTTAGCCTCTCTCATATGCTGCCTCAGATGTACCTGTGCCTTGCCATGGTGTCAGGTCCCTGCGGGTGGTGGAGAGTTCGGCACCAAGAGTTCGCTTTAAGATCAAGACAGGTTCCAATCACACGCTTTCTGTCTGTCTTTGGAGGCAACGTGTAGCGCAATCCAGATGCAAAGAGACACTTCCTGATTGTGCCACTGACTAGTTGCTTTAACGCTCTAGTCTTTCCGTGGCGGCCATTTTGTACGCTCGAGCCTTTTTCTCTGCGCACTTCAACGGTCTAATTCCTGAGAGTAAGACGCTTCTGTTTTAGCGTGTCTTTTCTAAATAATCCAGTCCGTTTATTTCTGGTTCGAGTATTCCTTGTCCCTCAGCATTCACGAGCGCTAGACTTAGTTAGTCTGTTTAGCGTGTTATCGTTCCTGTTCCAGAATTGCTCCCTCAGCAGTTGCGCAGTACCTTGCCTCTCGCTCCTGGTAGGACTCTTCTTCTTGTGTGTCAAAGTCTACTAGAGTGAGGTAAGAGTTCTGCGCTGTTCTAGTTCAGAAGCCAGTTTGTACCTGTGAATATCCATAGCGAGTGTTTCCAAGGCACTCCGACTCTGCAGTTGAATTCTTAATTTGTCTGAACCTGATGAACTACTGTGTATTCGAATGGGCTAACAGCCTAAGGCAGACTTTGAACTACATTTGAGAAAGACTTACCTTCGAGAGCTAGAGACTCATTTGTGGAGTTTTCAAGCGGCAATTGTCCTTCATCCTTCCTGTGCCTAGATGACTTCAAGTATAGTAGTGTATATTCTGATATGCATATTAATTATACAGTATTATACCAACTGTGAATTTGCAGCAGAGGTTAATACTCCAAGATCTGCCTGAACTCAACTCTAAGACTGGATGAAAAGCTACTTATCTGGACTTCCACGTTCCAGACTTATATAAATATATATATATAGAGAGGGGCTTATGTCCGCACACATTCAGGTACTTGAAAGTAGAGAATAAGAGAGAGTTAGGAGAAGGTGCCAGAATATAGTGGGGAACTGTAGTAATGATTTGCTTACTTTTACAGGAGATGATCTTCCTGAACGAAGAATAGAAGATTATATGTGTGGCAGTCTCTCTGTTTGTTATCCACTTCCCCTTTCCCTTTCATTCCTGGGCTCAGAGTTCTCTGGGTACAGGGGTGTAGGGGAGTTGGGAAATTCTCACCATTAGCAAGAACCTTCTGGTCATCTGCTTCCACGGAGTCAAAGGAATTCAGGTACGCTCTCTGACAGATTGAAGTGCCTAGAACATTTCTCTCCGTCTGGGCAGAATGGCAGAAGGTTTAGATGTGAAGGCTTTGGCAACCATTCTAGAGGATTTGCAAAAGCAGCTTAGTGAAACCAGGGAAGAGGTTAGGAAGTCCAATCAGGAGGCTAGTTACCTTAGGCAGCGGGTAGAAGAACTTTCTGTGAGTCCCAGTCCAAATTTCGGAGGGCTTAAGGCTCCAACCTTTGCTCCTACCTCTTCGTCATTATCTGCGTTAACTACGCAAGTTGTCCATGCAATGTCCCCTACCATTCCTTTGGCCCCTCCCGAAAGATTTCAAGGAGATCCGCATAAGGCTCAAATCTTTTTGACCCAGTGTTCCCTGCATTTCCTCTGTAAGCCCATTTTATTTAAAGAGGATCAGTCTAAAGTGGCGTTTGTGCTGTCCTATCTTAGTGGTGATGCTGCAGCGTGGTCAATGCCTCTGGTCTCCTCTAATGATCCGGTGTTGTATAAATTTGAAGATTTCAAGGCAGAGTTTCTTCGAATCTTTGATCGTCGTACAATTTCTCAGACCACTGATAACGAGCTTTTGGATCTGAAACAGGGAAACAGAGAACTAGTTGCTTATTTGGCACAATACAACAAGCTAATTGTGGAAACTAATTGGCCTGCAGCAAAAAGAGCGGCAATTTTCTATAGAGGCCTAAGGGATGAGTTAAAGGATGGGTTGTCCCAAATTCCTAGAAGACCTACTGATGTCTCTGAGTTAATCGACTTGGTCCTTCAAATTGATCAAAGGCAAGCGGAACGTCGGAGTGAGAAACGAAGAGATGTCAAACCCTTTCCACCACGTTTTGATCGAGTTCGTTCAGAACCTGTTAAGAATAGTGAAGTTCATACCAGTGAGGAACCCATGCAGATTGGTGCGGTTCGTGGCCCTTTGTCTCAGGAGGAGAGAGAAAAGCGGCGCCTAGGAAAATTATGCATGTATTGTGGTCAGTCAGGTCACTTTGTCAAAGAATGCCCGAAGAAACCAAAGACCAATTCATGGGTAAAAGACAAGCTCCACCAGTAGACGGAGTTGCACTGGTGGGAGCAGCCCCTGAGACAACTCCCAAGACTCAGCTACTAGCAAATGAAGGACAGGCTGTGGCCCCACATTTGATCTTGTCATGTACAGTATGGTTCGGTAAGGGTCGGAAGGAAAGGGTGTCTATAATGTTGGATTCCGGAGCCACTGGAAACTTTTGTGATCTTCAATTTGCCAAAATGGTGGGAATCCAGTTTGAAAAGAAACTAAAGCCAGAACCGGTGCGAGCAGTGGATGGAACTGAGATATCGTCAGGCCCAATAGTTTTTGATACCGAGGTTATTACTGTCGTTGGTCCAGAGGAACATCGGAGTTTTATTAGCTTTAACCTCATTGACGCTGCACAGTTTCAAATGTTTTTGGGGCTGCCCTGGCTCACTGAGCATAACCCAAGGATCGATTGGGCAAAACGTACTGTTGAGATGACTTCTGAATTTTGTACAGAACATTGTTTTCATGCATCGGCAGAGGCTTCGCCGACGACTATGTCTGCCCATTTGGCAAATCAAATGCCCATGGTTTGTGTTGTGGAAGCTCCAGAAATTCCTGAAGTCTATCTCGACTTGAAGGAGGTCTTCAACGAAAAAGAAGCCAAAAAATTACCTCCTCATCGGGAATATGATTGTCGTATCGAGTTGGAGCCTGGAGCCACCTTACCGTGTAGTCGCATCTATGCACTATCGGAACCTGAGAACCAGCATCTTAAAGAATATATTGAACAGAATTTAGAGAGTGGTTTCATCCGACCCTCTCAGTCGCCAGTTTCTTCCCCCCTCTTTTTTATTCCTAAGAAAGATGGGACCCTGAGAACCTGCATAGACTATCGTGCGTTAAACTTGGTCATCAAAAAGAACCGATATCCTTTGCCTCTCATTTCGGAACTCCTAGATCAAGTTAAGAGTGCAAGAATCTACACCAAAGTGGATTTGAGGGGAGCGTACCATTTGGTGCGAATGGCGGAGGGTGAGGAATGGAAGACGGCATTTCGCACACGATTGGGTCTGTTTGAGTATCAGGTCATGCCTTTTGGGTTATGCAACGCTCCAGCAGCCTTCCAGCATTTTGTAAATGACCTTCTAAGAGAGTTTTTGGATCGGTTTGCCGTTGTCTATATTGATGACATCCTCATTTTTTCAAACAACATGGAAGAACATGTTCAACATGTTCGTGTCATTTTAGAACGCCTGCTTAAGAACCAGCTGTATGTGAAATTGGAGAAATGTGTGTTTCATTCAGCCAAGGTGGAATTTTTGGGTTTCATCCTTTCTTCCGAAGGTGTCAACATGGATCATTCAAAACTGGAAGCCATAAGGTCCTGGCCTGCTCC
Organism: Lissotriton helveticus; assembly: GCF_964261635.1. Classification (NCBI taxonomy): domain Eukaryota; kingdom Metazoa; phylum Chordata; class Amphibia; order Caudata; family Salamandridae; genus Lissotriton; species Lissotriton helveticus. Next base: position 1,523,762,959 of record NC_136067.1, on the reverse strand, counting down.
CCGCTCCATCAAGGAAATACAGAGTTTTTTGGGATTTGCCAATTTTTATCGGCGATTTATTCAGAATTTCTCTGAGAAGGTCAGACCAATTACTCGACTTCTAAAGAAAAATGAGCGTTTTGTCTGGGGAAAAGAACCTGAAGAGGCCTTTCAACAGTTAAAGGAAGCCTTTGTATCTGCACCCATTTTGCAACACCCCGATTTGAAAGAACCTTTTTTTGTGGAAGCGGACGCTTCCAATTTTGCTATTGGAGGCATTCTATCTCAACGACAGAAACAAACGGGACAATTACATCCTGTGGCCTATCATTCTCGGAAGCTTTCAGCTGCAGAAATAAATTATCCCATTTCTGACAAAGAACTTCTGGCAGTCAAAGAAGCTTTTAAGATTTGGAGGCATTATCTGCTCGGAGCTCAACATGTCATCACAGTGTTCACAGATCATCGCAATTTGCAGTTCTTAAAGTCAGTCAGAACCCTCTCCCCTCGTCAGTTGAGATGGTCCCTTTTCTTCGCGGACTATGACTTTGTTTTGACTTACAAACCTGGATCGGCTAATGGAAAAGCTGATGCCCTTTCTCGTCTAAGCCTGGGAGATGTAACGGACAAGAAGGAGGAAGGCTACATCATTCCCCAGAATAAAATTGTAGCAGCTATTGTGGAGGATGAGTTGGAAAAGCGGGTTCGTGAAGCCTTCCAAGGAAAAGAATTCACAGATTGGATTTCCGAAGGTCCAGAAAGAGAACTAAAGGATGGGAAACCATACTTTCAAGGGAAACTGTTTGTTCCAGTTGAAGAATTACAGTAATTAATCATCCAGCAGTTTCATGATCATCCATTGGCCGGTCATAAAGGAGCAGTCAAGACGCTGGAACTGGTGAAGAGGATGTATTTTTGGCCAGGCATGGAAGCACAGGTTAGGCAGCACATCGCCACTTGTGAACAGTGTATAAAAGGGAAGAGTTCTAGACAGCCACCCCAAGGGTTACTTAGGCCTTTGCCCGTAGCGCCCTCTCCTTGGCATACCATTTCCATGGATTTTATTGTAGAGTTACCCTCTAGTCAAGGTTATTCTGTAATTTGGGTGGTGGTTGACCAGTTCACAAAAATGAGTCACTTTGTTCCCCTAAAAAGCCTTCCGACAGCTTCTCAATTGGCAGACTTGTTGGTTCAACATATTGTGCGGCTGCACGGAATCCCTACGATTGTGATCTCTGATCGAGGTTCCCAGTTTGTTTCTCGATTTTGGAGATCTTTCTTGAGAGGTTTGGGGGTGGATTCTCGTCTGTCCACCAGCTTCCATCCAGAGACGGATGGACAGACGGAGAGGGTGAACCAGGATTTGGAACAGTACCTTCGTTTGTATTTGATGGATCAAGAGGGAGAATGGCCCTCTCTATTGAGTACTGCGGAGTTTGCTTACAATAATTCAGTCCATTCTGCCACCGGATACTCCCCATTTTTCCTTAATTCAGGTAGACATCCGAATATGTTAGTGGGTAGAGTAGAAGTAGATGTCCCTGCAGCAGAAGAGGTAATCCAAGATTTACATAAGGCTTTTCAGTCAGCATCTGCGAATCTTGCTAAGGCAAAACAGAACTATAAGAAGCAGGCAGACAAGAAGCGAAGGGAGAGTCCAGAATTTGAGGCAGGGGATTTGGTGTGGGTTTCCACTCGCCATATGCGGTTGATGGGGAACAGAAAGTTTCAGCCTCGGTTTGTGGGTCCCTATCCAGTAGTGGACATGGTCAATCCTGTTAGTGTTAGGTTGGCTCTTCCCAAGTCTATGAAGATTCATCCCACCTTCCATGTTTCCTTGATTAAACGTAATCCTCCAAATGTTCAACGTTCCCATCCCCCTGCTCCAGTTCAAGTCCAATCCGCAGAGGAGTTTGAGGTTAAGAGAATTTTGGACTCCAAATTGAGAAGAAACACTTTGTTCTATCTAGTAGATTGGAAGGGTTTCGGTCCTGAAGATCGATCATGGGAACCAAGCAAGAATGTTCACGCCCCGCGGCTGGTAGCTGATTTTCACAAGACATATCCTCAAAAGCCTAGAGAGGGGGCTTTGGTGGGGGGTACTGTCAGGTCCCTGCGGGTGGTGGAGAGTTCGGCACCAAGAGTTCGCTTTAAGATCAAGACAGGTTCCAATCACACGCTTTCTGTCTGTCTTTGGAGGCAACGTGTAGCGCAATCCAGATGCAAAGAGACACTTCCTGATTGTGCCACTGACTAGTTGCTTTAACGCTCTAGTCTTTCCGTGGCGGCCATTTTGTGCGCTCGAGCCTTTTTCTCTGCGCACTTCAACGGTCTAATTCCTGAGAGTAAGACGCTTCTGTTTTAGCGCGTCTTTTCTAAATAATCCAGTCCGTTTATTTCTGGTTCGAGTATTCCTTGTCCCTCAGCATTCACGAGCGCTAGACTTAGTTAGTCTGTTTAGCGCGTTATCGTTCCTGTTCCAGAATTGTTCCCTCAGCAGTTGCGCAGTACCTTGCCTCTCGCTCCTGGTAGGACTCTTCTTCTTGTGTGTCAAAGTCTACTAGAGTGAGGTAAGAGTTCTGCGCTGTTCTAGTTCAGAAGCCAGTTTGTACCTGTGAATATTCATAGCGAGTGTTTCCAAGGCACTCCGACTCTGCAGTTGAATTCTTAATTTGTCTGAACCTGATGAACTACTGTGTATTCGAATGGGCTAACAGCCTAAGGCAGACTTTGAACTACATTTGAGAAAGACTTACCTTCGAGAGCTAGAGACTCATTTGTGGAGTTTTCAAGCGGCAATTGTCCTTCATCCTTCCTGTGCCTAGATGACTTCAAGTATAGTAGTGTATATTCTGATATGCATATTAATTATACAGTATTATACCAACTGTGAATTTGCAGCAGAGGTTAATACTCCAAGATCTGCCTGAACTCAACTCTAAGACTGGATAAAAAGCTACTTATCTGGACTTCCACGTTCCAGACTTATATAAATATATATATATATAGAGAGGGGCTTATGTCCGCACACATTCAGGTACTTGAAAGTAGAGAATAAGAGAGAGTTAGGAGAAGGTGCCAGAATATAGTGGGGAACTGTAGTAATGATTTGCTTACTTTTACAGGAGATGATCTTCCTGAACGAAGAATAGAAGATTATATGTGTGGCAGTCTCTCTGTTTGTTATCCACTTCCCCTTTCCCTTTCATTCCTGGGCTCAGAGTTCTCTGGGTACAGGGGTGTAGGGGAGTTGGGAAATTCTCACCATTAGCAAGAACCTTCTGGTCATCTGCTTCCACGGAGTCAAAGGAATTCAGGTACGCTCTCTGACACATGGACTGTTGATGCACTTAGCCCCTCTCATGTGCTGCCTCAGATGTACCTGCTCTGTGCCATGGACTGTTGATGCACTTAGCCCCTCTCATGTGCTGCTTCAGATGTACCTGTGCCTTGCCATGGACTGTTGATGCACTTAGCCCCTCTCATGTGCTGCCTCAGATGTACCTGCTCTGTTATGAACACTGCCCTGTTGCTGTTATGATACTGCATTGTGCCCTCATGTGCTGCCTCAAATGTACCTGTTCTGTGCCATGGACTGTTGATGCACTTAGCCCCTCTCATGTGCTGCCTCATATGTACCTGTGCCTTGCCACGGACTGTTGATGCACTTAGCCCCTCTCATGTGCTGCCTCATATGTACCTGCTCTGTACCATGGACTGTTGATGCACTTAGCCCCTCTCATGTGCTGCCTCAGATATACCTGCTCTGTGCCATGGACTGTTGATGCACTTTGCCCCTCTCATGTGCTGCCTCAGATGTACCTGTGCCTTGCCATAGACTGTTGATGCACTTAGCCCCTCTCATGTGCTGCCTCAGATGTACCTGCTCTGTGCCATGGACTGTTGATGCACTTAGCCCCTCTCATGTGCTGCCTCGGATGTACCTGCTCTGTTATGAACACTGTCCTGTTGCTATTATGATACTGCATTGTGCCCTCATGTGCTGCCTCAGATGTACCTGTTCTGTGCCATGGACTGTTGATGCACTTAGCCCCTCTCATGTGCTGCCTCATATGTACCTGTGCCTTGCCATGGACTGTTGATGCACTTAGCCCCTCTCATGTGCTGCCTCAGATGTACCTGCTCTGTACCATGGACTGTTGATGCACTTAGCCCCTCTCATGTGCTGGCCTCAGATGTACCTGCTCTGTTATGAACACTGTCCTGTTGCTGTTATGATACTGCATTGTGCCCTCATGTGCTGCCTCAGATGTACCTGCTCTGTTCTATCCAGTGCCCATGCTCCTGGCTACTCTAGGATTGAGCCACTATTATGTGCAATAAAGCAAGTTAATCGTGTGTAGTGGTTTGTCTTTGTCATTACTGGTTGTCTCCTTGCATTGTTGATATATTGGTGCTATCGTAAATGCTGTATCCCCAACATGCCCCTCCCCCTCCCCACGTCACGGCCCCGGCAGGTACTCCCCTTCCGACAGCAATTGGTGTGTTTGCGTACCTGCGTCGTCATCGGCGACGGTCCATGACTTGCTGGTGGTGAAGCACGAAGAGTATAGGAAATGTGTGTAGTGCTGGGTCCATGACGGCGATCTGCCTGTGGTGGGTATCTCTGCAATGTTTCGGCTCTCTGCTGTGGTGAATCCGCCGTGTTCAGGCAGGTTGTTTTTCCGCTGCGATTTCCTGTGTCTTTTCCGCCATTGTGATTTAGAGGACGGTCGGAGACGTCATTCCGTACGGCGGTGTCTCTGGATTGGTTACGTCCGCCGCGGGGTCGGGTGTATTTCAGCGGCGGTGCATCTTCTTCCGCGGCGTACGGAGATTTGACAGTGCTTCCCATCCTAATATGGCGGACGGACTGCCCGCGGCTGGCAGATTGTAAAAAGGCATTTTCCGCCTACTCCAGGCCGGCGGTCGTCCTTCCGTCCGCCATCGTAATCGACCCCTTGATTTGGTTGTGAAGAATTTTGTGTTTGACAGATCTTTATCTAAAGTTTGGCATTTGGTTGTAAATGAATTATCTGTAGAAAATGGAATTCTTTTGAGAGGTTCGAAATTGATCCCTCCAGGTTCTTTAAGAAGAAGATTAATTGAAGAAGCCCATCAAGGTAACTTGGGTATTGTTAAGACAAAGGAAATAATTTGTAGTTCATTCTGGTGGCCAGGCATGGATCTGGAAATTGAAAGAGAGGTGGGAGAATGTTTGCAATGTAAAGTAAGTGACAACATTCGTATTTCTCGTACTGCTCCCATGGTGTGTCGTAGGTTACTGGGTGGTCCTTGGGAGGATGTTGCGATTGATATTGTAGGTCCGCTTTCAGGTGAACATCGAACTCCGTATCTTATTGTGTTGATTGACTTATATTCAAGATGGGTAGAAGTTTCTTCGGTATCAGAGGTTACATCCTCATGTGTTATTTCTTTTCTCAAAGGGATTTTTAGAAGAGAGGAGTTTCCTAAAACTCTTTTATCTGATAATGGACCTCAATTTTGTTCAAGCATGATGTCTGATGTCTGAATTTTTGAAATCTTGTGGAACTGTACGTAAAAAAAATCAGTATATCATCCAGAAACAAATGGAACTGTTGAAAGGTTCAACAGGATTATAAAAGAAAATGTACAACTTTCTAGAGTGAATTCGTTAGATTGGAAGGAGGAGTTACAGAAGTGAATTTTGGCACATAGATTCTCTCCTCAAATGACGACAAAGAAGACTCCCTTTGAATTATTTAAGGGCAGAACTCCGAACACAAGTTTATCTCCAGGTTGGATGTTCTGGGACAAAGGGGTGAAAGATAACAGTATTGGACATTGGAGACTTAGGGAAGAAAGGCTTCAGAGGAAAAATAAAATAAAATGATGAAAGGAAAAGGGTAAAGGAGAGGAGTATAGTAGTTGGTGATGTGGTTAGAGTTAAGGCACCTGTTGGAGCACTATCTTGGTCAAAATATTCTGCTCCTATGCGTATCATAAAGTGTTTTAAGAACTCTGTAAAATTAGAGAATGGTAAGATCTGCAATTTAAATCGTGTTGCTGTTGTAAGGAATGTATTTTAGGTACGAGTTTGCCTAAAAGTGAGTTTTCTGGTTTAGATGTGTTTGATGAATTACATGTCAGAAGTAGTGCTCGGATTAAAATAATTCCTGTCTATTTTAAGGATAATGTAAATTGAAGTGCTTTTGTCATCATGTAATTAACTATGCCTTGCATTCTGTATTACTTTCTTTTATTGTTCTATGCTTTATATTCTGTAATTGTAAAGTTGAACTTTTATTATAAGAAAGAAGATGTGTACTGTCCTCTCTCATCTCTGTTGCTGAGGGTTCTGTGGAACTTCGAATGCTGTTTTAAGTGATGTTCTCTTGAAGTCAGTTACTCCTTGGTAGCGGATGGGTGGGGTGTTATTGAATAAACCTCTGTGCTTACTTATCAATGTTCCTGGCATTTTGTGAACTTTTCACCATGCTAAAAGAATAAAAAGCAATTTGTCAGAAGATATAGCCTGACATTTGATCTCTGTGACAAGATAAAAACCAAGTTTAAAGGCATTTTTATTACTCACACACTTCTGAACTCTAACATGAATCTTTCAGGGGTGCTGCCACACACCGCACACCCTTATTTTTTCAGCACCTATGCTGAGGACTTGTCTGTACCCACGATCTCTACATAAGCTGGATGTTTTTGTTTTTGTACAGGTACTACAAGAATTCAGAAATTATTGCTTCTACTTTAAAAACTGCTGAGATTAAATCATTCAGTTAATCTGTATTAGGCACACCAAATCTTTAATTGAAATAATAATAATGATGGTAATAATAATACTGATGAAAATAATAACATTGATAATTATAGATGTACAGGAGTGAACAACCGTGATGTTTTCCATCATGGTGTTCTGAGTGAAATCAAATAGACAACGTGAGCGAGGTTTGAGTTATTTATGATGTCACTCAGAATCCATAAATTGAAGACATTTGTTGTACTTGTTTTTTATTCATCTATGGATTTATGTTAAGCATGGAAGAGGAGTAATGGGGTGGGGGCATACATTACATGGACTCAGACTCCTCACGATTGTAAAAAAGTACCTGTCCTCTTGCCAGCCACATCCACCACCTTTGTATGTACACTGAATCCTGCCCAAATTAAATGAACACCTGGTATCTTGCAATCTAACCAACCAACCAACCCACACTACCCTCTCCAATTTTCCCTTCCCCAGAAATTGAAAAATAATACCTGCTATGGCACCCACCCCGTGGGTAATTTGTACAAACATTTGAACTGGGGCTCTCATCAGGAGGCAGCTTGCACCAGCCCATTTCTCCTGTTAGCGCCACCTAAAACAGAACCAACTACTAACCATGCGAGCAGGAAGATGATTTGGCGTAATGGCCAAAGCTGCAGACTTCGGAGTTGGGGAACCAGGTTCAAGTCTTGGTGTCAGCTCAACATCCTGTGTTTCTGGCCAAATAACATAATCTTCCCATAAATAAATATGTCCTTAACTGGTGCTTGTGAAATGTGCTGGTGTTGATAATTAGGTGCCTGTGCTGAGCACCGGAAACCACCAGCCTCAAATTAAGCACTGACCCACCTCACCATCACTTAAATCCTTCTTCAATTGCACACTGTGTTCATAAATATATATTTTTCCTACCACCTACCCTAACCACCCTCTCTTATAACCCCCACACTTGCCTGCCAAAATGTAGAAAAAAAATACATAACTGCAAATTAGAACTTATTTAATTTAACTTATTTCCTAACCTCTGCCTGCATTGATTTCTGTAGAAATGTGGTTGCTGTGACAGTAGTTGACCATGTATCAAGCAGGCGCAGCGGACACAGGTAAGAGTGGTGGGTCAATGGAGTGGGGTCGGGCGGGGTGAAGGGGAAGTCCGCAGACAAAGGGATAGGTACAATTAAATAAAATAAAAAAAACACTTACCTTGCGCTTGCTGCATCGCCGAGTCGATGATTTAGCGAGCGCAATGTAAGGCGTTTTATTTATTTTTGTATTCCCCCTACCACTCTTACCTGTGTCGGCCGCACCTGGTATCATGACTTACTTACTACACTTGTAGTTTTTGTAGTACTTATTTGTAGTACATGTATGCCTGTAATGAGGTAATTAGGACTTTCGTTACTTTAGAAGAGTATTTTCTGAATTATAATGGTGTTACTCATTTGTAGGTGTTTTTTCTGTATTAGCAAGTGACTCCAAATCCCCTCTATAACTTTCCTTCAACCCATACATTTTGAGTAATTATTGCCCATCATTTTATCAATGATCTCCATTGTCCCTCCCTTATTTACTACACAATAGCATACTGATGAAGATCAAGGCACCAAGTCACACAGAAAAGGTAGGAGAGGCAAATGGTTGAGATCTCCCCCTGTAGCTTTGAGAATTGCCTTTTGTTGTATGTAACATTTTGAGAATCAGAACCTTAATGACTGACAAGTTGAACAACTCCCATTATCTTATCATAAATTGTTTTTATGGGACCATATGTTTTGTACACACACTTGGTAACCACCCTCTTGAGCTTACTTATAGCATTTTCGAAAACCGCTTCAATCAGTCCTCCTAGGTTTTCCATCTTCCTGTCATGTGATTGTAGTTAAAGTATTTTTTTAATACAGCTTATTTTCCTTGAAGGAAATTAGGCTTAATTAAAAAAAGACAAATATATTTTTCAAACATTTGTTTAAGAGTTGATAGTGGTAGCTTGGGCCACTGTCCACTACTTTGCACATGGGTTACCACCTCCCCTGAGCAGTGGCAACCTATCAAAGGTTTGTGACTGAAACTGTGGTCGCAAACCATTGAAACATAACATTCTGTATCGCAATTTGGTAGGAACACTCTAAATATGCTCATCTATTTTGTGAATAAGAAAGTACGTTTATTTTGCTTGATTAATTAAAACCTTTGCAATAGTGTACATAAAACAGAATACATAAAAACAAGAGTAATCTCATGTTCACAATCAGTTGAGTGTGGGAGGGATGGGCAGAAAACAAATTTAGGAGGCCTACAGCGTTTCTCTATTTTGGCTCTAATTTCTTGTGTAGGCTTAACAGAACAAAATGCAAGAAGTACGTCTTTGAAGGAAAACAAAATAGTCTTGTGGTTGCTGTTATGGTCTCTAGATTCTGCTTCTCCCAGTGGTAACCCTCTTCTTTATTTCTTTGTGTTAGGTTTGGACTTCCTTGGTGCTTCGTCCCTGGTTTTCCAAGAAAAAAGACAGGGAGAGCAAGGTAAGTATAAGGTTCGATGTACTTCCTTTATGAGGGATACAGACCATCACCATACCCATGGGTGTTGGGAAAAAAACAACTCCTGCTATTGTGAACGGTAAATCATTATCCCCTTTCTATTGGGATGTCTAGTTACTCTTATACTGGGTTTCCCGTTTTATTTGCTGGATTGTGACGATGGGGATGTGCACAAGAAGATCATGTGAATTTGTGCTTTAACTATTCAAATATCAACTCTTTATGTTTTGTAACTAACTACACCCCTCTTGCTCTGGGTCTTCTTAAATGTTTTTACTATCTCTTAATATATTGATCTTTCCTTCAATCCTAATCTCGGGCTTCATTATCATCAGGACATCCCTTTTCCCTTCATTTGTATTTGTTTGCCCATTGTATACGACAAATAAAGAAAAGTAAATTCAAAGAGACCTTGAAAGAATGGAAAGAGAAAAGAAAAATGGTCCTATTAGAAAGTTACTAGGCAAGGTTACTTTTTCCTGACACCTCCATTCCCGTAATTAGGACAGTGCCTCTATCTGGCCCCTCATTTCCCACCCATCTCAATTTGCCCCATTTTCTCCTTTCCCAAACCATCCCTTATGTCTCCCCCACCCCTTCAAACACACGTACCGGGAAAGCTGCAACGGCCAGTGAATCACGCTTCCCAGGGCAACCACCACTATTCACTCCAGATTTCTGGAGTGTCGTCGTCTTTGTGGGCTGGTCTTCTTTCTCCATTTCTCCACGTGGCACCTTCGTCGATCTCCATAAAACTGGTCCAGCTCTTCTCTCTCCCAACACTATTCGACTCCATGCACTCTTTTCAGAGTCTTCAGGGTGCTTCCCCCACTTCCCCTCTGCCAATCCACTTGTCAACCACTGGCTCCCCGCCCTCGTTTGCGTCTGTAGCCCTGCCCTCTTCTTTTGTCAGTCGCTGAAGACGTTAACCCTTTCTTCTTGTCTTTTTTCCCAGAGAAATAGTTGCTGGAGCCGATTGTCGTGCTGGTGTGAAAGAGGTGGGTGTGGATTGCTTCAGGTTGTAGAGTTAGGGCTTCTTAGGGGTGATAGATTGAGTTCAAGGAGCGGGACCTTGTCTGTCTGACATCGAGATTGAGAGTTTTGTGCAAATTGTGTTAAAAGGAACTAGACAAAGGTTGTTAAAATAAAAAAATACAACTTAACTGTGCAATTTAGGCAAATAAAGTGTGTCCCATACTTCATAGTATGATAGGATAGGGTATTGCTGTGAAAGTTAGTCTCTTAGTCCCAAATAGTTGACAATTGGGGATTTGTGCAAATTGTGCAGTTGCATGCAAAACAGAAGCAGCTAGGGTTTGTAGGTTACCTTTTGACTATATGAAGTAGACAATTAAGGTGCAATCTGATTCTTTGTAAGAGTTTATTTTTGTATTGTCTCTGGGTATAGTCATTTTTAGTTACGTAGAGACTTATGACCGGTATTGTCGGGTAGCACTTGGCTATTAGAGTTTATTTATTAGATGGCATCCGCAGTGCATTTCGCCCAAGATTCATTGTGTTCTTCAACAGCTTTTATATTTTTCGTCCTTTTTTCTACTTTTCTCGGGAACCTTACCAGATGGAAACTCAGTTGTATGTCCTCTACAGAAAGGCACACTTTTACCGCTTGTCAGCATGTGCATATTCTTTTACAGTTGACAAGTGGCTTCAGCACTGCTCTGCATTCACATAGTAGTTCCCTGCATATGCACAAAAGATGTCAATCAATCAATCAGAGCATTTATAGAGCACGCTACTTACCTGTGAGGGTCTCAAAGCACTGCGGGGGCTGCTACTGCTTGAATAGCCTGGTCTTGAGTAGCCTCTTGAAGGTCAGAAGGTCTTCGGTCTGCCGTAGGAGGATGGGGAGGGCGTTCCAGGACTTGGCGACGAGGTGGGAGAATGATCAGCCACCCGTGGTCGTTCTTCGGATGCGGGGGACAGTGGCGGGGGCGAGGTCGGCAGAGCGGAGCTGGCGAATCCGGGTGTAGAAGGTGAGTCATCTGTTGAGGTATGACGGTCCGGTGTTGTGGAGTGCCTTGTGTGTGTGGGTGAGGAGCTTGAAGGTGATCCTCTTGTTGACGGGAAGCCGGTGAAGGTCTTACAGGTGGGGCATGCTGAGGTGTTCTATGTGTGTTGCAGTTGTTTCAGTAGTTTGGCCGGGGCCCCAGCATAGAGGTAGTTTCTGTAGTCCAGCCTGCTGCTGACGAGGGCCTGGGTGACCGTTCTTCTTGTGTCTTTGGGGATCCACCTGTAGATCTTTCAGAGCATGCGGAGGGTGTTCAAGCAGGAGGATGAGATGGCACGAGAGATGAGTCGAGGATGAATCCCAGGTTGCGTGCGTGGTCGGTGGGTGTAGGTCCTGCACCCAGGGAAGTGGGCCACCAGGAGTCGTGGGGGTGGAGCCGAGGATGAGGACCTCCGTCTTGTCCGAGTTCAGTTTCAAACGGCTGTTCTTCGTCCATTCTGCGACGGCTGTCATTCCTTTGTGGAGGTTGGTTTTGGCAATGCCAGGGTCTTTTGTGAGGGAGAGGATCAGATGTGTGTCGTCGGTGTAGGAGATGATGTTGAGGTCGTGCAGTCTGGCGACGCGGGTTAGCAGGGCCATGTAGTTGTTGAACAGGGTTGGGCTGAGGGAGGATCCTTGGGGTACACCACAGATGATCTTAGAGGCTTCGGATCGGAAGGGGGAGAGTCGGATGCTCTGTATTCTGTTGGAGAGAAAGGAGGAGGTCCAGTCCAGTGTTTTGTCGTAGATTCCTGCATCGTGGAGGCGAGCGCGTAGGGTGCGGTGGCAGACCATGTCGAAAGCGACTGAGAGGTCCAAGAGGATGAGGGCCGCGGTCTCGCCGTTGTCCAGCAGGGCCCTGATGTCATCGATAGCGGCGATGTGGGCCGTTTCAGTGCTGTAGTTGCTACGCAACCCGGACTGAGATAGATCCAGGATGTTGTTCTCCTTGAGGCAGCGGGTCAGCTGTTTGTTGACGGCCTTCTCGATGACCTTCGCCGGGAACGGGAGCAGGGAGATGGGCTGGAAATTCTTGAGGTCCCTCTGGTCTGTCTTGGGGTTCTTGAGCAAGGTGTTGAGTTTTGGCATGCTTCCAGCTCTCCGGGAAGGTCCCGGTCTCGAAGGGGAGGTTGATGGCCTTGCGGAGGTTGGGTGGTGGCGCTGGCTTTGTGCAAGATGTGGTGAGGGCACAGGTCTGACGGGGAGCCAGAGTGTTCAGTTCATGATTTTGATGGTGTTGTCGTCGTTGATGTTGGTCCAGGTGAGCAGGGGGTTGCTGTTGGTGGTGTCTGAGGTGTTGCTGTTGGTTGCCCTGGTGGTCTGGTTGTCGAAGCTGTCGTGGATTTCAGTGAACTTGCGATGGAAGAAGGTGGCCAGTGAGTCAAACAGGTCTTGCGATGGTGGGATGTCGTTGGTGTTGGAGCTGGGGTTGGAGAGTTCTTTCACAATGTTGAAGAGCTCTTTGCTGTTGTGTGTGTTGTTGTTGAGGCGGTCCTTGCAAGAGGTCCTTTTGGCGGCTCTGAGGAGGTGATGGTGATGTTGCATGGCATTCTTATGGGCTGCTTGGTTCTCCAGTCTCTGAAGGTGGTGCCATTTCTTCTCCAATTTCCGGCAGTGTTGCTTGGAGGTCAGGAGGTCCGCGGTGAACCAGCTGGCGTTCCTGTTGGTGCGTCTGCCGGAGGGTTTGTATATGTCTTCCCTTTCCTCCCCACATAGTGGGTAGTGAGAGGTGTTGCCAGGGTGGTATATGGAATACAAAGGCATTTGTCATTGGAAAATTTTGTAAAGGCGGTGCCTAAGTAAGCTTGAGGAGTTGCCTTTGTGAAGCTCTGCAAAGTGAACAAGCCATGCCCCCTTGCTGCTACTGCTGCTTTATCTTCCAACAAGGAGACTCTCCTGATAGTTTTGTTAACACGTTTTTTTAAACTTTCATGTGTCCCCGAGGACTCCCAAAGTCCCCGAAGGCAGAGCTATTCCAAGTAGGCTTCCAGATAGACCCTGGCAGGATAATAATTCAAGCCATAGATGAGCATTTAAGGTCCCTGGTTCCCCTTTTCTGATCTTGCGCCAGCATTTGATGTATGCTCCTTTATGGGCTAACCCTTCCTATGCATTCCGAATTCTGATTTGGGATGGAGATGTGTATCTGGGTAAGCTAAAGATAACTCTAAAGGCTCCTGTTATAGTGGCATCAATGTGACGGTGTCTCTCCCTTTCATGGCCTTGCTACCGTAAATGATTGCCGGAATATGTTTTGCCTGGATCACCTGTAGTATCGATGAGTAGTTTGTGCCAGTAATCTTGTGTTTTAAATTTCTCAATGCCATGTCTGTTGCAATGCCTTTTTTATGTTGTCCTTTGGTGGTGAAAATGATCCTTTGTTATCTATAGTGACTTCCAGTCATTTGTACTCTTGGATAACTTCCAGCCGCTGATTGGCCACATGCCAATGGTTGTCTCCTTTGGCCCTCCATTGGTTAAGGAGAATAACTTTTGATTTATCCAATTTTATGGCCAGTCTGTTTTTGTAAGAGTAGGTTTGTGTTGCATCTAATAAGCATTGAAGGCCAATTGGCGATCGGTGAATACAAGATCATCTTTGTATAGTAAGTTAGAGCTGGTCAGGCCCCCATCTTAGGGGTGTGGGAATTGCACTCATTTGGCCTGGTTGTCATGTCTGACATAAAGAGGTTAAACAGGGTAGGAGGTAGTACTCAGCCCTGTTTCAACCCCATTGTTGTTGGAATCATTCTTGTCAGGTAATTGCCAGCCCCCAGTTTTATTTGCACTCATTTATTAGTAGGCAAGAGAGTTAGTTGTTTTAGGAGGGAAGGTGGAATCTTCAGTTTGGCTAGCTTACGCCATAGTACATTTCTATTGATCGGGTCAAATGCTGAGCTGTAATCAATTAAGCGTACATACAGAAGCTGTTTGGCTGATGGTGTATCATCAATCATTAAGGAGAGAGTTAAAATGTTGGTTGTGGTCCCCATGTGTCTAAAAAAAACCTGTTTGGTTGAAGGCAGTGATTGCATTTTTTGTTGTCCAGTTTGTTAGTTCATGAGAGATGAGTCCAGCGTTGGATTTGACATCACAGTCTATCAGGGCTATTAACTGGTAGTTTTTTGACTCGTTCCTGCTATTCTTTTTGTAGATCGGCATGATAGAGCCACTCCAGGATGCTGGCATTGAATCCGTTTGTATGATTACTTTAAAGACTGGTTTGCGTGCTTCAGCCCAGTATTCCCAGTCAGATTTGAACAGGATAGAGGGTATCCCATTGGGGCCCAGAGTGCCCTCTCTTCTGCCCTTAGTTATTCTTTTAGAGATTGACATAAATTGTCATTGTGGTGGGTGTCGAGTTTTTATGTTCGTTCTAGATTCCTTTTGGCTCTTGTTGGCCCCAAATAGTGTTTGTTTTGATGGCACTAGTAGATCCTCTCATGAAGTGGCTAATAAGGAATGTTGTCCAGGTTTCTTCCGTTAAATGTGAGTCCATCCCTTGGGTCAGAGGATTTAGTAAGGTGTTAATAGTGCACCATAATTGTGAGCTGTTATTGCACTTGATGTCGTGTAGTACCCATAAGCCCACAAGCTCACAAGCCCACATGCTCTCTTCTGTTTCTTTTTTGAGCTGCCAGATTAGTCTTTTGCACGCTAATTTCAGTTGCCTCAGTTCGCTTAGTGTTTTACGTTCTCTTTGGAGTTTTGGTACTGCTTGATTTATGGACTTTTTAAGCTGCTTTGCTTGCTTGTTTGACATAAGCGGATACTCCTCTCTCATTTTTGATGTTTCCCTCTGTCTTGTTTTTTTACTGTGTAGGCTTCTCCTAATGTTGTTGTAAAATTTTCCCTGTTTGCTTGAGAATTGGGTTCTACAATTAGTTTTTCCTGCAGGAGGTTCTTTGCTAAGACTGACAGTCCTTCTAAGTTGTGGGTTTTACATTTAGGCCTTCTGTTATTGGTTGTACATGCTGGACTTAGCATGTTTACTGACTGTGTTGGGGATGCAGCCTGCATGTACATTGTGATCTCTTGTGGGAGAATGTCGCTGTGGGCTGTAGCTCCAATATGATAGTTTCCTACTTTTCTAAATTGTGATTTGGAATTCATTTCTAAACCCAGAATGGAATTCAGTAAGCATTTACCGAATCACAAAATGGGTTTACAACATACAAAAAAATCCACAAACTATTTGCCAACCCTTTTGATTTAGTGAATCACTGGCTTTGCCATCACTAAATAGCTTTGTACATCTGTCCCCCTTTTGTGTTTACTTTCATTGCTTGGTGCATGGTGGGATGGAGCTTTGATTTATTGTTGCTTCAGTATGAAACTAACCCTGCACCCCTATATTTAAGAAGCTCTTGCTGCACCTCCAATCTTCACTTTCCGGGGGAAAACAGACAAACACTTGCTTCTACCTTCCCTCACTACCTCTTTGGGTCCATTTCACACAAAGTAACTATTTTTGTTGTAATAGTGATAATGCCTGCTTAGTTATATAATCCTACCTAATAGCACTCTTTCTCTCAGCAATTACTCCATCTATCTGTAAACAGTCAATTTCTACTCCCATTTCAACACCAGGTAGGAGCGTCCCTGACAACTTCGAATGCCAAAACCAAGCTTCATTCAAAAAAATCCATATTTGTAAATAGGCAGACTACTTATGTTCAGCCTTCCCCTCTTAAAATCATCCTCATTCTAGTCTGTCGCATTAGAAGCTGCCATTGCGGTTTGTAAGATGTGAAGTATGTAAAATGCGTCTGAACTGCTGCCTTGTTTGAGGTCTGTCACCCTGATTCTTGAGTTTCTGGAATTTGCTCAGTTTTTCTATTGTACTTGTTTTTTCATCTGAAGCCTAAGGTACACAGGTGATATATGGGGGCTTAAGCTACCTCCTAACTCAATAGGAATACCTGTATACTTTTCTTGATATGACCTCAATCAATCAATCAAGAAGCATTTTTATATAGCAGCACTGTCACCCCTTAGGGTATCTGGGTGCTGTGTCTCAGTTGAAAAGCCAGGTCTTGAGTTTCTTTTTGAAGTCCACCAGGGAAGGTGCTGTTCAAAGGTGAAGGGGCAGGTCGTTCCATGTTTTGGTGGCGATGTAGGAGAAGGAGTGACCCCTGCTACAGCTACATCGGATGGGGGTGAGGGCGAGTGAGGCGAACCGCAGGTGTCTTGTGGGTAGATTGAAGTTTAGTCAGTGGTTAATGTAGGATAGTCCTTGAATGTGCAGTGCTTTGTAGGCAAGTGTGAGGATCTTGACCTGACATCACTTCTGGATGTGGAGCCAGTGGAGGTTTCTGAGGGTTTCTGAGGTGTGGCGTGATGTGGGTTCATGTGGTGAGGTCCAGGACGAGTCTGGCTGCAGTGTTCTGCATGGTCTGAATTTTTCTGAGGAGCTGAGTGGAGATTCTGGCATATAGAGCATTGCAGTATTTAAGGAGGTTGGTGATGAAGGCCTGCATGATAGTCTCTCTGGTGCTACTTGAGGTCCATCTGAAGATTCTGCAGAACATGTGAAGGATGTGGAAGCGGTGGAGGTGGCTTCGTTGATCAGTTATTTCATGGTCGGTTGGCTGTTGAGGATGCTGCCAAGGTTGTGTACATGGTCAGTCGGTGTCGGTGTCTGTCAGGGTTCTGTTTGCTACCAGCTGTGATCCCATACACAGGTGTTCATCTCAAAGATCTGTACTTCTGTATTGTCAGAGTTGAGTTTGAGGCAGTTGTCTTTCATCCATTTGCCTACTTTCGTCATGGAGTTGCTGAAGTTGGTTTTGGCTTTGGAGGTGTCCTCAGTGAGTGAGAGGATTAGTCAAATGTTGTCTGCATAGGAGATAATGTTCAGTCCTTGGGATCTGATGATATCTGTGAGGGGAGTCATGTAGATGTTGAACAGGTTGGGGGTGAGGGAGGATACTTGTGTACACCGCATATGATGTCCTTGGGTGCAGAAGTGTAGGAAGGCAGCCGGATGCTCTGTGTGCATCGTCAGAGGAAGGAGGTGATCTACTTGAGGGCGTTTTGCTGTGTGCCAATGTCGTAGAGTCGGTTGATGATGGTTTGGTGGGAGATGGTATTGAACTCTGCAGAGAGGTTGAGTAGGGTCAGGGATACCATTTCTCCGTGGTCGAGGAGAGTTCTGATGTCATAGCTGGCAGTGATCAGCGCAGTCTTGGTGCTGTGGTTGGCACTGAATGCTAATTGTGAGGCATCAAGAAGGTGGTTGTGTTCCAGGTATTCGGTGAGCTGTTGGCTGATGGATTTCTGGAGTACTTTGGCTGGGTAGGGGAGCAGGGAGATAGATCAGTAGTTTTTAAGGTCACTGGGGTTTGCAGAGGGTTTTTTAGGAGGGATTCTGACCTCTGTGTGATTCCATCTGCCCGGGAATGTTGCTTTGGAGAGGTGTTA
This sequence comes from Lissotriton helveticus, assembly GCF_964261635.1. Taxonomy (NCBI): domain Eukaryota; kingdom Metazoa; phylum Chordata; class Amphibia; order Caudata; family Salamandridae; genus Lissotriton; species Lissotriton helveticus. Next base: position 1,523,745,246 of record NC_136067.1, on the reverse strand, counting down.
ATGATGCTGGTGAGATCTCTGATTGGGTTGGTTCAGAGGTTGACATGCTCTGTACTTATCTCTGTTCAAATGGCATAAGTAGATATTGACGACTATCATCTGTTCGTCTTTTTTTTAATATCTTTATAATATCTCATTAACAGTCAGAAAACTAGTGTAACAATATTACTTGAGTCAACTTGTAGATCTTTGACTTTCCAAATCAGGACACCCAAGACAGGGTTAATCAGGATTACCCAGCATGATCTTCTCCTACTTCTCAAGGTTTACTCCTCTCAGCTTTTATACTTCTTCCCAGAAGAACAGCAAAGCTGATTCATGATACAGCCTCAGTGAAGACTGTTTCAGGCGATAACAGAATGTTTTATCTCCTAGGGTAGCCTCAGTTGTCTCCATCCTTCAACAGTCCCGTATGCCCAGGTGTATTCTGGTCTCAATCTTTAGAATGTGAAACACTCTTTTTATTTTACTGATGACTCCTAAAACTTTCTTTTCCTAACTTACGTACTACATTTTCCATCTTACAACTCATTATATTTACCAAAATCTCCTGCCTTCACTGAAGACTCATTTAAGTCATTACTCTAATTCTAGCCATTGTGTTGTACGACAGTATTAAAGACAAAATATCGATTTTATAAATCGATATTATGACATACTGCTCTATCTATAGACTTGCCCCCTGTTAACTTATGCAGGTTGTGCTAGTTGTTGTTTACAGTGCAAATATTTGCGCTAATAATTATCACTTCCACTTTAGGGGAGACAAATCATACATGACACTTCAAGCCAGCCATTCCTTCTGTAAATGGGTGTCGTCACATGGCAACTCTGCACGGATTCTTAAGGTCTGTATCTTCAACAGTTTTTGCACCTACGAGTTCTTAGGCATTACATGGCCTACAACAATTTGATAGTTATTCTTACATCATCTAAAAAAAAGTGCAAGATTTGACTTTGATTTCTATGATCCAATTTCTTCATTTTGCTTGTTTTGCCCATTCATCATACTTAAAGGCTGCTTTCTGCAGTCTGAGGGCACTGCTAATCCTTCTAATTGCTTATATTTAAATTTTTATTAACTTTATCCCCAGTAAGGTCCTAATTACGAGCACCGTGGATGGGTAGGTGACATTTCTTGCACCCATAAAATAAGACTCAAAGGGGCAAATTCTTGAGAGGGTTGCTTCACGTTTGCTCCAAGCAACGTGTGGTGCATGCGTGACATGAACCTCCAAGTCAGATTTTTGAAGCCACGCAAAGCCACTTAGAGTAGCTCCAAAAATATGGAGTAATGCAGTGCAGTGCAAATCACTGTGTTGCGTTACTGTGCCCTGGGAAGGCATTCCATGGGTGTTGCATGGGTGTTCCCACACAACTTCCATGGTTTTTGGCACATTTCCAAATTTACAGGACCTTGTAAAACAGAGAGTGTACCAAAATTATACTCCTCCCTAGGAGGGTCGTAACAAATAGAAATATATTTATTTCTCCTTGTTACTTCCTTTTTCCAAGCGTGCTGTGTTTTGGAGCACACATCGACAGAGGAATATGCCTCTCATAATCCTGTAGTCAACACAGGGACCCTTGCACCATAGTACAAGGGAGCCTGCATTGGCGCTAGGCAGCCCATTGTGCACCAGTGCAGGGGGGAAACAGAGAAATGCACTGTATGCCTTAAATTCAGCTCATTACTGCCCTTGCCGAGTGACGCAGTTCAGTGCAGCAAGGTGAAGTGCTCCTGCACTGCACCACTGATTCACATATTTGTCCCCAAGGGTTCAGAATTTAATGAGTGTGACAAATTGTCCCTAGTTTACGTTTTTTGGAGAGTAACATGCTGATTTTGGTGCTTACTGCACCAAAATCAGCTTTTCTCTTTTCAGTTGTTAGGATTCCTGCAGGTATAAGCTGGACGAATTTATCAAAGGGGGCAGACTTTATTTCACCCGGTAAACAGATATGGTCAACTTTAGGGGTGGCCGGAACTTGCGTAGTCGCGCATAGGGATTTGTGCAGGGGTCTTATACTGCAGTAAACTTATAATCAGGGCATTATATGTTTGCACCCATCATCAAACTGTATCTGTGCCTCTTTGATTTCTCTGCCATCCCAAGAAGCTTGATGTGTTGAATTTAAAAAAATCTGCAATTCTCAGCCTACACATGTTTTGCCCTTCTGGGCTCCTTCAGTCCACCATGTTTCTTCGGTTTTTTACTCGAGAATGAGAATTTTGCTTCTGAATAAAATTGATGTAAAATGTCATAATACAAAATACTGGTACAGAGGAATACTAATCTATAGATATGAAAGTCATTTTTTATTTCAAGGGAAGTAATCAACTTAATGTTCTTGAAAATATGGGCATGTATTATTTATGGGATTGTTTAACAATGGTAGAATCTTTCGGGAAATTTCTATCTTATTTAGCTGCCAGATAAAAGAACTGCTTGCTAGGTTTCTGACAGCAGAGCTTATGGGTGCTCTAATGGCAAACATATTTGGATAGTGATCCATCTGCCACTGGACCAGAGGTCAGTGAACATCAGAAGGCCCATCCAATTGAGGGTGCACTTTTTAATGTTTATATTTCCTGCCCGAACCTGCAAAGCAAGGAAAGAAAAACTCAGTTGCTTCTATGTTCAAAGTGAAAACTATCTTAGTGCCATTGATTTTTCATTTTGAAAGAAAGACGACTACTGATTTGTACACATGTTTCTGCCAAACAAAATGCACAAAGGTCGTTGAAACATGGCATCCCTCCCACTGCTACATTTTTTATGAAAGGGGTGCTGCCATGTTGGCATGAGTGTTTCACAGAAAACTCCTCTCCAGAGCAGTAGGGAACTGTAAGCACAATGGGCGCACTGCCAGGATCAGGCATAGATGGGATCTCTGCCAGCCTATGGACTTGGTAGATTCCAATTTGTTCTCACAAATTTTGAGACATAGGTCAACCTGGCTCATGCGTACAGTTTAAAGTTGGTTTGGGTATTCCCCCTGTGAAAAATGTTAACTCTGGACTTTTTTGTTTGTATGCAACTCATTTTCCTCCAGTGGCAGTTTGGCAAGGCGGTAAGGGCTTCATGAGGATCAGGAGTGGGGATTCTTTGAAAAATGTGTTCTTATCTAAGGGACAATGGCCACATTAATCTTCTAGCCCTGTAAATAAATCCAAGTGCCCCACATACTCTATAAAATATTTGAATGGCTAGCCAGGACATATTGCTAGTCAAATGCAATCTAAAACTACTTGCCAAGCTTTAAAATCCTCTTTTATTAAATATATGTCAACCCTAAGGTAGGCCCAACGTAACCCTAAGGACAGGGTGCCATGTAAGTAAAAAGTAGGAGATGGTATGTTCTGAATGTCCTGATACAAACAGCCTATTTCATTTTCACTGCTGTAAGGCCTACCCTTCTTAAAGTCCAGCATTGGAATGCCTTAATACACTTTAAAGCTGTAATTGCTGATCAGAATGGAGTAGCTTTTTCTTGTTTCATATGTTTGGAATGGTAACAATAAATCTTCCTTACTGATGAAGTTGAAAATAACATCACTGTTTTAAAAATGCCACTTTTAGAAAGTGGACATTTGTCTGTACTTACTGCACTTTGTGCCTGACAGCCCGTCTCCAAAACACGTCTGGAATGGGTGTCAGCTACACTTTGTACATTCCCTGTAGATGGCTACAAGCACAGGAAGGTGAGATCCATCTGCATTCTAGGCACTCATCTGTATTCATCTGCTTTCCGATGGGTCTTCCTGTGCAGGGGGGAATAGAAGGGACTGGAACTTATTCTTCAAAAGGTAGTGTCCTGTCCACACACAAAGCACTGATTTACCACTCAACAGGTAGCATGGCAGACAGGACTGAGTTGAAAGGGGTCTTTGTGCACTTTAGAGAACTATTTGTACATCAAGGGCACTTTTGCCTATAACTACTGGGGCTTTGACCCCCTAAATCAGATACTTCTGAACCTTGGACTGAACGTCTGTCAGAAGCACTGCTGTGCTGCTTACAGGACTCAACTGCTTTCTGGAAGGACTGCTTTTCTGCCTATTGCCCTCCCTGCTGCCTGTTGCTCCCTCACTCTCCTGAAAGAGAGCTGAACTCTGCCTTCCCACCAAATAATCTCCAAGGGCTTGCTGGCTTGCCTCCTATTTGCTGAAATCTCAGGGACATAAATGACTCCCTGTAATTCTGCTGGTGCTGCAGGCAGATGCCTTTGGTGAGTCCTACACTTGTCTGAGGTGCCCCTCTCCAAGTTCAGGGCCTTAAAAGTGAGTTCTTGCAGCTTTCTCCACATCAAAGCAGCAATGCCTTTGCGCCAATCGGAACCAATGCCTTTCCTTCATCGCTGAAGCAGTGCCCCCTCAACAACAGCAATTCTACAGCCAGTGCGGCTCTATGCCAATGGATAGCACGGCTTGACCTTGACACAGTGCCTGCATCGCAAAGGGGTTTGACATGGAAGCTTCCATCGAAGTTGTGGATCGGTGCCGATGTTCGCCTCCATCCAAGGATTGACGACGACAATGCTCCTCCTTGTCTTGAGTCTTTGAGGTACTTTGTTAGCAGGACCTGTCTGAGTCCTGTAGCCAACCTGTCCACGATCGCAGACGGCTTGAGCTACATATTTCACTGGTCTAGCATTGATTTCTAAGCATTGCTTTTGCATTTATTCTTTAAAAAATCATATCTTGTGTGTGTGTGTGTGTTGCACAAATACTTCATACATTGCCTCTTTAGATAAACCTAACTGTTCTGTGCCTAGCTACTAGAGGGTGAGCACAGGTTACCTTTTAGTGTGTATCTGGCTTACCCTGACTGGTGTGGTGGTTCCTACCTGGCGTGGATGCATACCTCAGCCAACCAGGAATCAGATTTTTAGCAAGATCAACACATATAAACACTTCTGCCCCTCTCTCACTAAATACTCTTTATTCTCCACTCCCTCGCCAAATGTTATTTGCCCTTTGACCAGTCTGATTACAGGTTCTTCTCTTCTTCTCCCCTCTGAGTGGAGGTTTCATGCCCCATCAGTCTAATTAGAGGCTACACCACTCAACTCGAAAATACTCCCTTTCTATACTGCTGGTCATGCCCTCCACTCTTTCATCACAACTGCTCAGCCTTTTTTTTTACCCCTTTGTGATTTGCACTCATCTAAAGGCTGTGAATATCACCTTTACCTTTCCTACCCCACTTTGCCTCCTGCCATTCAGCAGCCCTGCAAACTTCCCACAAAGTAACCCCAGTAGTGAAAACATGTATAAAGAGCTGCACAGGTCGAAGCATGTACATGTAGAGTCTTACTGCACAGTTTATGGGAATGCATTGATGGTAAAGGTGGCAAAGAAAAAGTATCTATTTCAAAGTTTCATTGAAGAACAAATACTTGCAAATATGATTTTAAGGGTGCCAGAATGTCAGTGGGCAAAACTGAGTGTAAGTATAGTCCAGGCCAAAGATTAGTGGTAGCAGTAACTGGCAACGCATCACAACTGAGGCATAAAATACCTAATGAAAAGGAAGTAGCCATAGCATAATGAGGACAGGATTTTATCAAGTGCAGGAACGGAGGTGAAGGGAGTGACTAATTCCATTTACCAATTTAGTGAGCTATGAACACATCAGCCTGTAAGTGCCTATTACCAATGAAATTGAAAGGTTACAATGTCCTCAGACTGATGGCACTTTGAGCTGTAGATATTTATTAAAACTAAGGAGTCTGGCCATGGGACAAGCACCATAGTCATCTATAAACAATTAGACCTAACAGTGGAACCTTCTTCTTGCCCCTTCTATACTAGCTGGGATCTGTGTGCACCCTGAATGGCACCCACGGTCACAATGCTTGTTCCCTTAGCTGTACTGTGTGTTGAGTCATTAAAACTGGACTCTGTGTTTTACCTACTGGAAATGAAATTGGAATAAAACAGGAATAAAAGAAAAGATTGAATAACATTCTTTAATGGGTGGGAAACATCGTGGTACCGTTACGAAGCAGTTTTAACATCAAAAGTCGTTACAACGACTTTCGCTGGAGGGCGCTCTAGGATAGGGGATAGTTTAATTTACTATCCAACACCTTCCCTACTATCCACGGGGACTGGTGTTGGAATAGTAAATTAAACTATTCACTATCAGCGCCCCCCCTACGCAAGTCGTTGTAACGACTTGCGTTTTTAAAACTGCGTCATAAAGGGACACGTTGTAACGGTACGCGTTTTACCGTCATACATCTTTACTGGATATGGACTTCATAACTGTCCTTCTTGATTACGTTCTGTTGTGTGGAGCACCTGTGCTTTTGTTCTGCACCATAGTCATCTACAATTTTTGGTGGAAGGGTTCCCCAGTTACCCTCTAAGTTTATCTTTTTAGCTCCATGCATCCACAGGTTGCCCAATATATGTACTGATGAAGTCCCACATAGATAGTTGTAAATAACAGCAATCCTAGGGCCAAAACGTTGACGATCTTAACATTTGCATGTACTGTCTGCATATCCCTGAAGGGTACTCAAGAAGAATTACCTGTTACCCTGTACTCACTGGATTCGTAAACCAAACCACTTACGGCAGACATTTTGCAGGAGATTGATGCACTGCTTTTTAATCTTGTGTTTTCAGTCACATTTAATCACTTGCTACACTGCACAAGCAATTTTCTCTTCACACCCGCAAAGCAACATCCAGTTTTCTGTATGTAAATATTCTAAATGTATAGTTGTTTCAGTACATGCAAGGTTTCTATCCATACACAATGGATTTTCAGGGGATCTATATCTTAATTGTACAGTTAATAAGCAACTGTTTCTTTGAACTAAAAGTCGTTCTGCCCCGACAAGGCCATTTGTTTCTTTATTTTTAAACACTAACCGGGTCCTGAGGTTTACTGGTTTACCCCATTGAAATATAATAATTGCACAAAGGAGCACACTGGCCTGCCATGGAGCATCGAGATAAAACTAAGTAAGTTGGACAGTGGAGGGCTGAGAGTGTATATTTCACTAACATAATGTCTGCATCGGTGATGGAATTGTCAGGAGACTCATAGCTGGCTCTAAGTCAGACAGAAGGGGGTCAGGCTAGATATAGATGGAGAGTAGAGACACTCGCATTGTGCATCATTGGAAGTGTCACCAGGCAAGATGCACGAGTGGAGGTATGCTGGGCTTAAGGATAGGGATATCTGGAAAGGTTTGCAGCAAGATCTAAGGACTAAATTGAGGAACAACTGAGGTAGCAGTGGCCTAGAACTGGGAAAAGACATACAGGCACCGATTAAAACCTTGGTAACAGGGCAGTGTCAAGGGCGGAAATATCAGAGGTTGTTAGTGGGAAATGAGGATAGCAAGAAAAGGAAAGGCACCGAAATTGTGGAATGCAGGAAATAAAAGGTCAGATAATCTTAGGATAGAGGGAGAGCAGGTGACTTGGTGACAGCACAAAGTAACAAACAAGTAAGAAACCCAATTGATGAGCAAAACGGGTCTCGGTTGCTTGTGTTCCAGTCCTGGGAGGACATGGCCTGGCAGTTCGGGATAGTTTATTCCTATTGGAGCAGAGTCAAGTCTTATTTGTATATGACTGGGTCCAAACTGAGATTGCATGGTGTGGACTAGGAGGAGGCCCGAGCAATTACCAGTAGATGAGATCAATCAGAACTCATCCTATTCTCTCCCAAGAACAACTCGCTCCCTATTCAACACTTGATCACGGACATTAAAGCTCTCAACTGCTCTCTCGCCATCTCCTCCTCGGTCAAATCCCTCAGCATTAGCATCGATCAAAACCTCAATCTTACTCCCCATATCACAAACTTGGCAAAAGGTGCTCTCTTAACACTACATCACCTTCAAAAAATCAAACCCTTCATTCCAACAGATGACTTTAAATCAGTTGTACAATCACTGGTCCTGTCTAGAATTGATTATGGCAACGCCACTCTTGCTGGCACCCCCAAAGTCCACCTAGCCCCTATCAAATTCGTTCTTAACCTCGCCGCCAGGCTTATCTCTGACTGTAAGGGATACGATCACATCTCCCCTGTTCTGAAAAAATTCAAATGGCTTCCGATCGAAGGCAGATCCACCTACAAGATTGCCTGTAGCACACACAAAGCCCTTCACCAAAATACCCCTTCTTACCTCTCCGACAAACTCCAAAAAGCTGGGTGTACTAGAACAATGAGGAGTACTAACTCTCTTGTCCTAGTCCCCCCTCTGCTAAAAAAGAAAGCAACTCAATCTTGCTCCTTCTCTGGTAACGCCCCTTTCATCTGGAACACTCTTCCCAAAGATCTACGTTGTAACCCTTCTTACCCCTGCTTCAAAAAAAAACTCACGCTTCTCCTTCTCAACAAATATTGGGGTTCTTAATTATACTTACTGTCTCTGGCCACAAACTCCACCTCTATGCACCGCTTATACATGCCCCCCTCTACCTATAATTCACCTCAACCATCCCTTCCACTAATGTTTCGAAACCTCTCGCCTTTTCCATCCACTGACATACTATATAATTCCTCTCAGTCTTCCTGATCTACTATCTTCAATTTGCTACAAGATCTTGAATTGCCAAACTTAATTCATTCTTAAAATTCAACTTCCTTACCTTATTATATCAACTGCACTGAGTTTGGACTGTCTCTATGTTTTAATCAAATCCTGTAAAGCGCTTTGATACTCTTGGGCCCACCTAGCGCAATATAAAACCTTTAAAATAAATAAAATAAATGAATTCTAGCATTTAACAATCTAATACCTTTTTCTTTTTTTTTTGTTATTTTTTTTTTGTCCTCATTTGTGCGATCTTTGTAGTTTTTTGTAAGCCAGGTCACCTCTTGAGGAAAGTGAGCCGCCCAAGGTAAGAGAGGCTAGACCATGTCTTAAAACAACCAACAAAATCTTTTACAATCCACTTTCTCATGGCCACCCTGATGGATCATCGGAGATTAAGTGATTGCATATTGGTGAAATCATTGGACATCCCTTCCTACCCTATGCCATATTCTTATCCCAAAGGTCCCAATATTTCGTTGGTTACACACCCCCTAAGAGTATCCAGTTTCTTAAACTTGTTAATTTGGGAGAGCCAGTCATCTATCTTAGGAGGGGATGGAAGGATCCAATTTCTGCATACGTCACTTCTAGCCAGTAACAGCAAGGTAAATAAAAGATATTTCTGATTCTTATTTAGAGCACTATCAGGATCAATACCATCTAATATACCAAAAATAACATTAAAAGAGCTTACCTTCATGTCAGTGTTTAAGGCGTTGTTAATTATCTTACCAATCTCCTTCCAATAGGTATCGAGATGTGAACATAGATGAAACATGTGGTTATCATTAGCCTTTATTTCGCCACATTTGGGGCATTTCCTCGTCACCTGATTATTTATTTTTGTTAACCTCTCTGGCATCCAGTAGGATCTGTGCAAAGTTAAGAGATGGTTTCTTCTGAGCGGTGCAGAAATTGTAATACACCAAAGAAAAGTGCAGGATACTTGCTATAACTGTTGCAAGTCTTGAGCCGGGAAGATCTTCTTCCAAATGTCATCTGGTGTATTAAAATCTGCTTCGTCCCTTTCGGTCAGGTACCAGTACCATTTCGAGACTTCTTTTGGAGCTGGGTCTCTTAGTGTTTCTTCCTCTACTTCTTCTATTTTTTTTGGCATTTTCTCCTTGCACCAGCTTGCCAGCTGATAGTATTTAAACCTTGAAATGGTAGCATCAGTCCTCTCCAGTAATGCATCCCAGCTTATTAGATTACCATGTTCTATGAGCTCTCCCCATCTCATTATCCTGGCATTTTTGAAAGGGTCTGCGAGGGAGTCCTTCAAGCATTCTGGAGTGCCCAGAGAGTTCCATATTGGGGCCTGCTTGCTGTAGTATGGGGGTTTCCGTATTTTCCTTATTTCATACCATACTTTATACGCTGACTTTAAAACCTTTAACTTTGGGGTGGCCAAACATATAGAGACAAAAATCATTGTTGGTTACGGCTTTCCATTAGGCAGTATAGAAAGCTTGCGGTTTAAATAGTATCCTGATGTTTTTAAAGTTGAAGACTTTATAATATATCATGATTTCTGGGCTAGCTATTCCCCCTCAATTTTTCTTTTGACATCATTTTTTCCATGCTAACACCTCTGACGGCCCAAATAAAGGTGTTTATTTCACTCTGAATCTTTCTTAACTTCTGTGATCTGAATTCCAGAGGGATAGCATTGAAAAGAAATGTAAACTTTGGCAAAATGGTCATTTTGATGACATTAGCTCTCCCTATAAATGTGAGAGATAAACAGTTCCATGCCTTAAAACATTTCCTCATCTATTTAACTTTTAGATCCAGATTCGCTTGGGCTATATCATCAATGTTGCTGAAAATTTCTATTCCTAAGTATTTAATTTTAATATTCGACTTTAGTACTGGTGTCGTGATGTTCCAGTGGAGCACCTCGGTCTTCTGGTGATTTATTTGGTACCCAAAAATACTCCCAAACCCAGCTGAGATAGCCGTTATACTATTAATAGAGTCATTGAGGTTACTTGTATCTACCATTAGATCATCAGCGTATAACGCAACCTTCAAGTTCCATCCATTAAAACTAAAGGGAGTATTATCATGGGAACTCCTTATCTTCTCAGCCAAAGGTTCTATACATAAGTTAAAAAGGTGGGGAGAAAGTGGGCATCCCTGCCTAGTGCCTCTTTTAATCTGGAAGCTTTTTGACAGTTTGCCGTTATTAAGTATTCTTGCCACAGGACATGAATAGATGTTTTTAATAGCTCTCAAAAAGTTATTCCCTACGCCATAAGAAATAATTACTTCCTATAAAATAGACCAATTCACACGGTCAAATGCTTTGGCAGCGTCAAAGTTGAGGACTGCCAAAGGTAATTTTTCTTCCACGGCAATGTCAATTGCTCCAATTAGTTGGTGAGTAAGGTTGTGCAACTGTCGTCCCCTTATAATGCCCTTCTGGGTATCGTGTATGAGATTATTTGATAATGAGCCAAGTCTTCTTGCCAAGATTTGCGTAAATATTTTATAATCATTATTGAGGAGCGATATCGGCCTGGATGATTCGCAATTGAGGGGGTCTTTACCCGGTTTTAAAATTAAACTGATGGTCACCTCATTCCAAGTTAGTGGAAGTGAAGCGCCCTCCAGGTAAATGGTATTAAACAATTCAGCCAGTACAGGAGCTAAAGAGTCTTTTAATACTAAATACAGTTCATTTGGAATAGCGTCTGGGGCAGCGGCCTTTCCTTTTTTTCAGTTTGCTTATCACCTCCATTACCTCTTCTGTTGTAAAAACTGTGTTTAACAAGTCGCATAGATTTTTATCTAATTTAGGGAGTTGTAATTCTCTGAGATATGTGCTTACAGAGGGCACCAGGTCCTCATTATACAATAATTGAAAGAAGTCTACAAACGCATCTTCTATATCAGCCAAGTCTTCTACTCTACTTACGTTGATGCTTTTATTTATTTCTATGATTTTATTCCTATTGGAGTCAGTCTTAAGCTTCCAAGCTAGAAGTTTTCCACTATTTACTCCATACTCATAATTTGAAAAACAACCAGCTTGCCACTTTTTCCTTACTCTTTCCTCCAAGAAGAGTCCTAAATCATTCTTCTTCTCTAGTAGCTCTCCCTTAATCTTCCTTTTTTCTTCCTCCACAGTTTCTAATTCAAACTCGTCCTGTTTCTTTGTTATTTCAGACTCTAACTGGGAGGTTATCTGCATCCTTCCCTTATTGCTGTTTATTGCTAAGCCAATTAAAACCCCTCTAAGCACGGCTTTGTAAGCATCCCAAGTTAGATTAGATGGAACTTCCCCATTTTTGTTCTCCTTAAAGTAATATACATTTGAAGTTTTAATTTTTTTAACTATTTCAGGATCCAATAAGAGAGTACGATCTAGGGTCCATCTTTTCTCACCCTGTTTGATTAAGTCTTGCCTCTAGGTGGACTAACGAGTGGGCTGACAGGTGAGCAGGGAGATGTACGACTCTTTTAACCAGTTTACTGAAAGGTTTATCAACTAAGAAGAAGTCGATTCTAGAGGCATGACCATATTTATGGTTCCTATAAGTAAATTTGTTGTTTAAGTCTCCTTTAGTTTCCCAAATGTTATTTATTTTTAACATTTATAAAGCGCTCTGTAACCCTACGGGCATCTTGGTGCTGAAAGGATGGCAAGTAGTCAGAAGTAAGAAGGCTATTGACGAATTATGAGGCAAGCGGCAAGGACGGTATTGTTACTAGGCAGAATTCTCAAACCTTTGGAAAGAGCCAGGTCTTAACTCTTTTTCGAAACAACATCAGGCTCTGACTGCTCCTGATTTCCAGGGGAAGACGATTCCCGAGACGGGCAGCTGCCACACTGGAAGCTCTCCCCCCCCAGAGTGACCTTCTTTGTCCTGGGGATTCTAGCCAGACTGGCAGATGAGTAGCGGAGAGTACGAGTCGGTTCATACCATTGGAACCTATCCTGGATCAGCTTGGGACCTTGACCATGGAGTGCCCTGAACACTATGCAGAGAGATTTAAACAGAATCCTCTGAGCGACTGTCAGCCAGTGTAGCTCTGTCAGTGCTTGAGTTGTCGAGGAGCGACGTGCTCGACCTAATGCTAGCTTAGCTGCTGCTGCCGCCTGGATAATCTGAAGCCTAGCAATCAGGTATCCAGGGGATTCCAGAAGAAGGGCATTACAATAGTCCAGGCGGCTCAATATAATACTCCTTACTACCGTATTTCGTGCCAGTGCTGGCAACAGTGGTAGCACTTTCCGGCGTCCTCTAATACGGGTGTAACAGCCTCCCACCAGCTTGTTAACATGAGATTCCAGATTTAATTTCTCATTAAAACTAACCCCCAGATTTCGTATGGTCGTCACTGGTGTCGGCATACCATCCGAGGTTATGGGCCAGAAGTCATCTGGCAGGGCTCGCGTGACCCCCCCCCCCACACACACCTTTTCCTGATCTGAGTGAGCACCTAGGGGTGTATCTCTCAGGCCTTCCAGGATTTTGTTTATTTTTTTTGTGAAAGAAGAGGGCCAGTCAATCGCACAGCTCCTGAGTGGGTTTGAATTTACTGTTAGTACATTCAGGATAAGTCATCTCTCTCAGTATCCTGATAAGTTCTCCTCCACTGTCTTTCTGCCATTTTGCAGGACAGCTTGAGATTCCTTAGATGTTCCGAATACCAAGGGGCTGAGGGGCTACCTTTTTTCCTAAAGACTTTATTCGGGGCAAGTTGGTCCAGTCTCCTAGTAATGTGCTCACTGAGCGCAGTATAGTTCTCTGTAACCTGCTTACCAGCATTAAACAGAGTTTCCGTATGGAATAAAGAGCTGCCCGTTTGAGCTTTTTTTTTTAGTCCCTACCAGTCCCGACCTTGGAATGTCCTAGTTTGTCTATCCACAGGTCTTGTTTTATTCATATTTGGAACACTAAAGGTGATCAAATGGTGGTCTGTCCATCCCATCGGCAGGGTTTCCCCCATAATAATGAGGTCTTCCCTGGCGTATACCAAATCTAATATATGGCCTCCGGTATGGGTTGGTGCAGTCACCCATTGTTTTAAACTCAGATTAATACATGCCTGAGTGATGTTATCAAAGGCTGTGTCCATACTTCCGTTAGCCTATAAGTTAAAATCCCCCATGACTTACAATTTGCTATGGGAAAGGGCCAGATTGTTAATCCCCTCAACCAGTTCTTGTTGTTGTAGAGCATTAATTGCCCCTGGTGGCCTACAGCAGATCACGCCCATGAGGGAGTGGCCCGGTTCCTCCTTCAGTGAGAAGTCAAGAAGCTCCGCACAGGTGATCTCATATATATCCAGTGGCACAAAGTCCAACTCTTCTCTAAAGATGATTCCAGTGCCACCTCCACGACCCTTAACTCTGGGTTTATGCCGAGCCTTGTATCCACTGGGCATGCCAATTCAAGCTCCACCTCCATCCCTACCACCGTCCAGGTTTCTTTCAAAAACAGAGCATCAAGATTGTGTGTCTCTATAAGTAACTGGGTCTCGGTCGAATGTTTAGGGAGTGATCTTACGTTAAGCAGGCCACAATATAACCTGCTCTTCCTCGAATAAATCGAGGGCCGGCCCTATCTTTTTCTTAGACATCAGTTTGGTGTGCCCATTATCCTTAGACAAGGACTTACAATGAGGATGATTGATGTATCGACAAGGTGCCAGTCAGTTTGTACAGGAGGCTACATGACCTTGTAAGTAATCGCTAGTTGACAAACGGGGGCAAGTTATCTCTCCTCTCAGCGGGGCAAGGCTCATAAGGGCATCCCTTGTATAGTGTATTCTCTCCAAGGGGCAAGAACTAGGGGGACTGGCCCTTGGCCTGGCACGGACGGGCGCAGATGGGCTTGCCTTTGGCGCGCCTTCGGCGTGCCATCGGCGCGCCCACTGCGCATGGCCGGCAAGCCATCTGTCTCTTATGTCAATGTCCCTGGAAATGAACCTAGCAAGGGGGAGGAGCTATGTCCCTCCACTCAATCGGCCTGAAAAGACCGCGGTGTACCGGGGACCAACTAAGCCCTGCAGCAGGTAAGGGGGAATGTGCGCAACAAGTAGTGCAATGTACTTTTTTTTTTAACGAAACAATGCAGGTTTAAAAAACAAGCAGCTTCAGCAGGTACAATGTAAGAAAAAAAGCAGCTTCTTACTCGCGGTGCACCTTGCAATCTGAGCGCGGCCGGCAAGCCATCTGTCTCTTATGTCAATGCCCCCGGAAATTACCCTAGCAAGGGGGAGGAGCTATGTTCCTCCACTCAATCGGCCCGAAAAGACAGCGGTGGACCGGGGACCAACTAAGCTCTGCAGCAGGTAAGGAGGAATGTGTGCAACAAGTAGTGCAATTTACTTTTTTTTTAAACGAAACAGTGCAGGTTTAAAAAACAAGCAGCTTCAGCAGGTACAATGTAAGAAAAAAGAGCAGCTTCTTACTCGCGGTGTGCCTTGCAATCTCCACCAACCCCAGATCTTCTCTTAATCTGCTTACCCACTCCCTCCTTTTAGGAAGGTTTAATGCCCTATTTGGTGGATGCCTATCCTTTGTGGGATTTAATCATATATTAAAGTCACCACCAATTATAATCGGAATGGTTATTGTAATTAGTTGTGTATATCAGGATTGTGGGGTCATCCGTGTCACTTTGCCACTGGACTCAAGCAAGCCGGGCTGAAGACGGCTGAAATGCCAGAAACCGGTCCTCGGTAGCTTGTTTCCGGTCCAGAGAAGGCATGGCTTGGCAGTTCGGGCTGGACTGTTCCCATGAGGCACAGGGTCAGACTGATTTGCATATGGCCATGTCTGAACTGGGGTGGCAGAGTGGGCTAAAGAACGGTGATGGATTAAACCCAGATCAGTTGACTGGGGGGGAGTGCTTGTATTGTCAACGCTCTGTCCATCATTCCCTTTGGTTTTTCTTTGTTCGCCATAAGTTGGCAGGCTATGCTCAGACGTGAGTCCCTTGCTCACTTTGCCACTGGATTCAAGCAAGCCGGGCTGAAGACGGCTGAAATGCCAGAAACCGGTCCTCGGTAGCTTGCTTCCGGTCCAGGGAAGGCATGGCTTGGCAGTTCGGGCTGGACTGTTCCCATGAGACACAGGGTCAGACTGATTTGCATATGGCCATGTCTGAACTGGGGTGGCAGAGTAGGCTAAAGAACGGTGATGGATTAAACCCAGATTAGTTGACTGAGGGTGAGTGCTTGTATTGTCAACACTCCGTCCATCATTTCCTTTGGTTTTTCGTCATCCGTGTTAGGGCCATAATACCCTACAACGGCTAAGAATATATCACCTAACTTAATTTTAGCTATAGCCCATCTACCTTTTGAGTCTATGCTACTATCTGTTAAAACTATATTTGAATGATTTTTAATAATGATTGAAACACCTTTAATGTTGCATGACTGGTTTGTACCCACACTATTCACAATCCACTTTTCATGTTTTGTCATTTCATACCATTCTTCTTTAAGGAGAAGGGTTTCTTGAACTATAATTATATCACTCCTTACTAGCTTAAGATATTCAAAGATTTTTTGGCGCCTTTTTCTTGTCCTCAGCCCATTAACGTTCCATTACATGATTTTTAAATTGCCTAACATTGTAAGATACAATTCTCCATTTTACTCTTATCCGGCTTGCTAACTACTTGTAAACTGGACAACATATTGTTTTCTTTTTTCCCAAATGCACCCCACCTAAAATAACTTTATTTAAAGTGTTTACAAAAAAAAACAACAACCCCTTATCCCTGTCCCCACCCTGGTGAACCCTCCCTACAGTCATCGGGCAAACTTGTTACCCAATTTGAAGTTCCACTAATGTGAGCTGTAAAATGTATTAAGTGTAATTACTTTGTTTAGCTTTTATTTGTTCTACGAGTGCTTCTACATCTTTCGGCTCACGAAAATTATAGGTCTGGTTATCCCACATTATGCGCAGAAAAGCCGGGAATTTCATTTGAACTGTTGCATCCTCACTTCCCAAGTCTGGCATATACTTTCCTAATGCCCATTGTCTATCTGCCGTTGCCTTGGAAATATCAGAACAAATTTTATAGCTATACCGATCCTTTAAAAGGGTGCCTGCTTTCAAGGCCATGCTCAGAACATTTTCCTTTAAGGTATTATGTCTTAAAATTAACAAGTACTCTTCTAGGGTTTTTCCTCGCTTTGTTTTGCCTGAAAGGATCCCGGTGTACCATCTGTATATCTTCGTTCAGGATATGTTCGTCTAACTCGGAGGGTTAAGTAGTTGGATTATATAGGTCCTGATGTTCTGTCCCTCGGAGCCTTCAGGAATGTTAAACTGCCTTAAGTTGTTCCTCCTTTAGTTATTTTCCATGGCCTCAAATTTTGTCTCTCAACTCTTTTTCTGTTGATCTTATTTTTCCAATTTCGCTCTGACAAAAAGTCACCTCTTCTCTGGTTTGCTCTAAGGTGTTCTCAATAGACACTACTCTATCGGCTAGGGCATTGAACTTAGTCTCTAAAGCTTCACAAGTCATCTGGATTTTTTCTTGATTTCTTTCAGACTTAGCGAAGCTGAGTTTCATTTCCATAAAGAGTGACTCCATCATGTCGTCCGACTCAGGTTGTACAGGCATCTCTGCGCCCTGCTCCTTGTTACCCTTTGTCTGATGTTGAGATTCCTCGATCCCCCGTGTCTCCTCCGTATCTTTAGCAACCTCGTCCCCAGGATCGTTAGACATAAGGACTTGATACCTATTAGGGGATTCCATTTTGGGTGAAGTTGAGGGGGATATAACTTTACGTTTAGAGGGAAGTTTCTCAGTTCAATAACTCGTGTGGAAGCAACGTCTTATCTTGAACTCTGAAAAAGGAGCGAAGAGATGGAGTAACTTTTAAGTTTGATCCCTTCTTTTGTTGTTCTTTTTTGGCTGTGTTTGTGGCTCTAGTTGAAACTACTGCTGCTATGCTCCCTTTTCTATTCTGCTCTCTATACTTTTTTATCAAAGATTGTCCCTATATCTCCTTCTGTTGTACACCTAACTTGTCTCCTGGCCTGTGCTTGCGCCCTCTCCTCTTCAGATCTAATTGTTGTGAGAGCAGTAATATCTTTCTCTGTGGGTAACAGCTCTAAATTCTCCCGTTTATTCCTCAGCGTATAACAGAGGGAGTCGTTACCCTCAATAGAGTCTTCCTCAGGCAGAATTATAGCTAGTTTATTTTTTCCATTGCAATTCCCTCGTTGAACCAGTGTCTGTGTTTGAGGGACCTGTGTAAATGAACTTGATATATCCCCAGAAGACACTGCTGAATTAGTGCTAGAATTTAGCACTAATTCAGCAGTTCCTGTGATGTCATTGCGGTCAAAGGATGTGTTATGTCATTTCCCCTATCCCTGGTATTTTGATGAATCAGTGTACATGGTAAAAATCAACAGGATGAGAAATACCCCAATGAGACTATGGTAAACATAAGCAGGATATTAAATACCTCAATATGTATATGAACTGTGCTTCTTCAGATGACAAGAACGCATTTTTCTAAGGCCCTTTAATTAGCACTGCATGATATGTGTGAGTATCAATAAATTATTGTAATTGTTCCTGAACGATATTACCCCTATATTGTTTGTTCATTTATTCAGTCTTACAACTGATTTGGGAACACTGTGGGAAACAAAATTGACGTTTTTTTCGTTTAAACAGGTGGTTAAGAGGATCGCTAAGAAACACTTGTTCCTCAACGACAAAATAACCTTCAGCGCCCGAACCCACGCTTGGATGACTATCAAATCATACATAAAGCCCACACCAGCAGCTTATTTAGACCCTGCATTCTCGTTGTTCATCAAACGTAAATTTCTCCACTTAAGGCTGGGCAATCTTCCCACAAGATCGGACCAACCAAAATGGAGACCACAAGAAACAACAGAATGCGATCTTTGTGGTGCAGGCAAACAAGATATTATTCATATAGTTTGCATCTGTCCAGCTATGTATCAAGGTCGGCAGCATTGGCTAAAGGATAAGCTCAACGAGCAAGGAGTACGCACCTGCCGGACTGCGATAGTCCAAATCCTATGCACAGCGGATCCACAACTGATTTGCAGATCAGTTAAATTCCTGGACAGTTTTGTGAAAAAACGAGGCCTATTGTCATAGTCCCGATCTTCATCTTGACTTAAGATCTCTGTTATTAAAGACAATGTTGTGCTTTGAATAAGTTTACTGAAATTTACGACAGACTCTCGGCCACACAGATTTTACCCTTTTTTTGTTTTGTTTTTTCTTTTTTTATTGTAGCACTAAAAGCTTGTTTTAAATATTGTGGAATATTATACATTGTAATGGTTTTAGTTAACCAAACAATAAAGAATTACTTACTTACAGTCTTTCTTGGGTGATGCTAAACACCCTGACTTTTCAATCAATCGATTTTGAATTTTTGTTGAGTTTAAATTATGATTTATATTTCCTACCAAATGTAAGTGTAATTTTAATTTTTGCATTAGATATTTTCAATCACAGCACTTGCATTAGGGAACGCACACTCAGACAACATTACCTTACTAATTACTTAGCAAGAGATTTTTTAAACAAAGTACAAGTTGAACATAATTATCATCCTGTTTGTAAAGTATACTTCATTAGCCCTATTTGACAAACTCTTTCCTTTCATGCCTTTATGTCATTCCACAATATATTCCCTAAAAACCTTCCTAAGCCACATTATCGTTTTAATGACTTTTTATGCCCCCTCATCTTCCAATCTTCTCTTGTGCTTATTGACTTTAGAAAGAACTAATAGTCTCTGTGGGCTTAATTAATGTTGAAAGATTGTGTTTTTAAACTGGATAACTTTAAATGAGCAACAGCAATGAACACTGCAGTAGCAGTGTGAGCTTGTTTGAGAATTGTAGGTTGTAAAGATACATTAAATGTTGCTGCGCATAATATCCTATAAAATGTTTATTTCGCTTGTCAAAATATTGAAATAAATCCCATATCACAAAATCTTTTGTGAATGTTATACATGTTTCTAAATGTATTCAAGCAGTATTATATATTTATTTAATGGCAATGAAAATTAATAGCGGAATACAATCCTTCTGAACAAATGTACACAACACCAGGATTTTACCCTGCAATATAAAGAAGATGTTCCTTTTGTTTAACTTAAATGCCACAATAACACACTTCTAAAAACGACCCAAACAAAAGTAAGCATTTCACAGAACAATAACCATGAAGAAAAAGTTATTTTTCTCTGAATGAATTAGATTGAATACATAGAGGACACATATTACAAAACCCTGCCCTGTGGTCCAGCATTGTCACTGAAGAGGTCTGACAACATGATAATCAACTATGAAGACAAAATCTGAATGATTTGCACTGAAAGAGATAATTTTTGGATCATAAATGCCTGGGAAGGTAACTTTAGTGCTTGTAAGGAAGTCATTGGCACAGCAATGGCACAATTGGTGCAGGGGGGGTCCCAGGGGAGCCGGGCGCGAGCCAGTCTCCTCCTG
This sequence comes from Lissotriton helveticus, assembly GCF_964261635.1. NCBI lineage: Eukaryota > Metazoa > Chordata > Amphibia > Caudata > Salamandridae > Lissotriton > Lissotriton helveticus. The sequence goes on along the minus strand of NC_136067.1, from coordinate 1,523,725,178 downwards.
GAATTTTTCGCACAGTGGAGCGGCCACACAGGTGCAGAGGCAGGGGTAATTAGTGCAGTAGGTGCGCGGGGGGAAGGTTATTTATAGAAGGCTGGTGGGGCCGGAAAGTAACTGTGCCCGAGGAAGGCGGGAGGAGTGGAATTTAGTTTGTCAGCGGTGCACGTGGAATTATGGAGGAGGTGGCTGTTTGTTTTTCCCTGCTGTTGGTGAAGGACGAGGAGAGCTCGGGGGGAGCAGCCGCGGTTCTGGAGCAGGTTGAGGCGGGCCAGGAAGTACAGGGGCTCCACACGCAGCAACTCCTAAGGCCGTGCTTGTATGTGCTGTTGCTGCCATTTTTGAAAGTGAGCAGAACGCTGCAGTGGGCTGGAGGGGGGGCGGCGGCCTGTCGGAGGCCCTCTGGGTCGTCCGTTGTTCATTTTTTGTTCATTTACTTTAATGCGTTTTTCTGTGGGGCGGACTTTGCCTGAGGGTGTCAGAGCGCTTCGTAGTGGGGAACGGTAATGCTACATGAGAAGGACATTACTGGTGAACGAATTGCAAACGCGGACATTAAGTTGCATGAGGCTAAGGTGACAATTGAGAGCAAACAGGATACAAGAGGTAGCGGGGGGGGTGCTTTACAGGAGGTCGGGGTGACGTGTGTGCAGGTTACAAAAGCGTGCGGAGTACAAGTGGAATATATAGTGTGCAGTGGATGGCAGACACTCGGGCACAAGAACGGACGTTGCGTGGTTGGTGGTGGCACTTGTGCAGGTATCTAAAGCGGGCAAAGTGTAAGAGGTAGCAAATGGTGTGTTACAAGAGACAAGTGACATGGTGTTCTTTGGGAAAAGAAGCCATAGGGGCAGGTGTACAGAGAGCGAGGTGGCGTCAGCTCTAGCTGAACATGTGACAGTAAGTGACTGCAGCACGGGGGATTTACCATACTAATTTCAGCATGGCTGGGCATCTAACCTACTTAACGTACAGGGGCATACATAATTATCGAGCCCTGCCACAGAGTTTCATTAGGGATATTCCTGGGCTTTGGCTAGTGCAGTTTTGACCGATTGCCCCCTTGGGGGGTTGCCGCAGGGAGGGGAATTTCCAGACCAGGGAGGGCTTCTAATAGGTCAGGCCTCTGGTGCGGGGCGGCGTGGTGAAGCAGCCTGAGTTCCTAATGATGCAGAGGCAGTGCATTGGCATATCAACTCACAGCGCAGTGGGTGGTGCAGAAGCCCGGTTTGCATAAAAGGTTGGCCCTGGTCAGGTTACAAGGCAGTTGGTTCGTTCTTGCCATGTTGCTGGGACAGCAGGGAGTGAGCATGGGAAGGCCAATTCAAGGGGTCGGCTAGGACTGTGCAGGTAAGTCAGAGGGTAAGGGTGGGTAGGGGTGACAAGTCCAGTGAGGTGCAGGGTCTTAGGTCTGTGGGTATGCAGAGTCCATCGGGTGCACAGGAGTCGGGTCTGAGCAGCCTTCAGGGAAAAGTGACAGTTTCATCTACAGGGAAAGCGACTGGCATCAGGATGTGGCGGACGGAGCACGCTGCGGCTCCGTATCGGGGGGATATCAGAGGGAAGGAGATTTGGAGCGGATTTTCCCTCTCATGCAGTCAAAACAAAAGCTACAACAAAATATTCATTGGACGTTTTTATGATGGGGGAGTTGGTGATGGGGACATGCCAGAGGAAAGCAAGGCAAATTCTGGGGAGACGGGGTAGATCATTGGGAGCACGCTGCAGCTCCGTTTAGGGGAAATATCAAAGGGAGAGACATCTGGAGCGGATTTTCCCTCTCATGCAGTCAAAACAAAAGCTACCAACAATATTCATTGGCAGTTTATGATGGGGGAGATGGTGATGGGGACCTGCCGGGGTCAAGTAGGGCTATAATTTTGGGGGACGGGGGGAATCATTGGTATATGATGATGGAAGTGATGATCTCGAAGAAGTGGTATTGAGAGAAGGGGACTGTGGGGATTATGTTTCTGAATTTCGTTGGGGAAAAAGGGATGTCTCAGGGCAAAAGCCTGTTATTAGTTTTTTGCAGAAGTCAAGTGCGGACCAAGCAATTGTACGGGGATAAAGATCTGCCATTCAACAACAGGATAACCCTCAGGAATTTTGCAAGTGAGCATCTCAGTTGCAAACAAGTAACAGTGCGCAGTTTGGCAACAGGGGGACAAACACGGAAATTCACCAGGTATATTTGGGTTGGGAAGGTTTGGGCACGGATGTTCTTTGGCTTCGCGGTATATTTCAGGAGGAGGTAAGGGTTGGGGGTGACTCTGCCAAAGCTGTTCAGGAAGACTAAGCATTGGGAAAAGAGAATAAAGACACAGTAGAGGTAGATAAGAATATTCTCGAGCAACTGTCTTTCAGGGGGTTGGTATACCATTAGACTCTCAATTATCTGAGAAGACCAAAAGCAGACTTTGGTGTCTTATGTTGGGGAGGTTTTTAGGCTGTACATCGCGTTATTCAGGACAAAGATGGCTCAAAGGAGGTGGTATGGGATTTGACAGGAGATCCAGGGGCCCAAACAATGGTGTTTGGGGGCCCGTTGGAACTTCGACAGAGGTTTTTGCAGTAGGCAATTCTGCAGGTACAGGTATGAGTGCTCCCAAAGTGGTGGCAAACATTACTCGCACAATGTTTTCTGAAGGTCAGTGATTTGGTGTTCAACGTAAGGGGGCAGAGTTGTAGAAGTCAGGCTTTCCATTTTGTACCAAAGGTCTCATAACCCAATTAGGTTGGAGATCTTGGCAAAATGCCTGGGAGACTATCTCGACACTGAGGCAGCATCCAGATTATTTTGGGGTTTCAATGGCGGCTTACGATAGCATACCAGGGTCCCCGTCGGAGCAGGCGTTATGACAATTCTAAGTCAGCGAAGGAGTTTCCTAACGGGTTGTGCACGGAAGCTACGCGCAAAGGTAGACGCAGGCAGAGTATTTCCTACCAAATGTAAGTATAATTTGACTTTTTGCATGAGATATTTTTAATCCCAGCACTTGCATTATGGAATGCACAGTCAGAAAACATTACCTTACTAATTACTTAGCAGGAGATTTTTAAAACAAAGTACAAGTTGAACATAATTATCATCCCGTTTGTAAAGTATACTTCATTAGCCCTATTTGACAAACTCTTTCTTTTCATGCCTTTATGTCATTCCACAATATATTCCCCAAAAACCTTCATAAGCCACATTATTGTTTTAACGACGTTTTATGCCCCCTCATCTTCCAATCTTCTCTTGTGCATAAATGCCTTGGAAGGTAACTTTAATGCTTGTAAGGAAGTCATTGGCACAGCAATGCCACAATTGGTGCAGTGTGGAGGTCTCATTTAGCCTGTAAATGGCTTGTGCATGACTGGAGCGTTTGCTTTGCCAAACGGGTGCTGCATATCTTAAAACGTCCTGTATTTATTTGTGTAATGTTGTTGACCTGGCAGATCAACTGTTAATGCACTTTGCATAAGATTCAGGAGCAAGTTATGAGTGCCTGTTATGTTATCAATGGAATGTTAACGGTAAAGTTTAGAGAATGCGATGCAGTTAGTAGCAGGAGACTGAAGTGACAGAAGCGAATAAGGGATAGGAGCCAAAAGCTATTCACAGGTAACACTTACAGAAGATTTGTACGGATAGCCCCTAGAGTAACTTACATTCACTTACATCCTCCAAAGGTTTCATAAGTATGGGAGGTGGGTTGTACGATGTAACCCCGAATGCATTTACCCTGCATGCCTTTACAACGAAGTTGCTACCTAGACTGCAATGTTACCATGCATTACTTTACAGCGGCTTGGCTTGGAGGGCACTGGACTTTGGAATAGTATACATTACTATTCCCACTCTAGTCTACACAACAGTAGGGAAGGGTTGGACTTAAAATCCAACACCAGTCCAACAATGCTCCCCCTAAAGCAAGTTGTTGTAATGGTTAAAGGAACGTGTTGCAACGTTGCAGTCTGGTTAGTGACTGCATTATAAAGGTATGTCATTGTTCTGTTTGCAGGGTAAAAGATGTTTCCCTTGGAGGTGTAACTGGAAGAAGGTTGAAGGAGCACGGTAACATAAACAAGAAAGAGAATACTGTAGGAGACACCTACAAACACTTATCCATAGATTCAATGGATCTGCAGCGACCAATATCTGGTGAATGTAAATAATATTTAAGTTGTAGGTGTTGAGAAACATACTTAAAATGCGTTCTGTAAATTAGGCACATATATATAAATATTTTAGCTCAGCAGAGTGTGGCCTGTTTATTTTCAGCTAGTTAAAAAAGTGTGTTTTACAACCCCAGAAAATGATGTGAACAATTGTTTATTTGTCCGCACTGGGCAACTTATTTTCTTCTCACCAATGATATCTTTTTAGAAAAAAATATTGAACCAGCAGTAAGAAAAACTGGAAAACCGTAATTCATAGAATTGTCAATTCATTGATTTGTAAATAAATCTGCAATTTATGAAAAATTCAATAAAGTAGAAGGAGGGATACAAAAATATCTAGGGATGGAGCTAAATGCACAAGCCTCAAATCATTCCCTCAGTGCTAGGAAGAGGAAACCAAGGACCATATTATCAAGAACGGCGATAACATTATCTCCGTTTCAGTGGCAGGAAACTGCTGCTAAAGCGGCGATAAGGGACTTGATAATATGCCCTTGTGAATTCCCATAGAAGCCCAGGTTCTGGTGTGAGCCTGGGCTTCTATGGGAATTCACAAGGGCATATTATCAAGCCCCTTATTGCCGCTTTAGCAGCAGTTTCCTGCCGCTAAAGCAGCGATAATGTTATCGCCGTTCTTGATAATATGGCCCCAAATTGTTTATTTGGGCTTCAGTGGAAACCCTTTCTCAAAGTACCACAAAACTGTGTTAAATCCTTGATTGAGTATAATGTAGCTTTTTCATCCGCTTTTCAACGATGTAAATATCCCTGAGTTTTTGCATTGAGGAATAAAGAGTGGGGTGGGTAGTATTCAACCAATGGTAAGCTATTTGTAGATGGGAAATCAGACCTACCATGAATAAAACATTATTATGGATTGTATTCTTGGTCCAGAACATGATCTGCAAGGTTTTAGGCAGAATATGTGTATCACAGGCCAAGGGAACTCTGTTAAAGACATGTTTCCAACAGTGCAAAATGAGTAGTAGAGGAAGCAAACGTGCACCACATCTACATTGTTAGAGTGGGCCCAAGTGAATTAACTAGATGTGTCTTCTTCAGAACTCCATCTAAGGGTCGTAGCTGCAGTAGTGTAAAAATTAGCAATGATGTAGTCCACATTTGACCCTAGTGATAACCTAATGTGCCATCATAATAGAGTTCCCAAAGCATTCAGGATTATTATCCCTACAGCAGTAAAGGACCACTACCTGGCCAATCTTTATAGCGCTACTATGGAGCTGATAGAAAATATGAAATTCTAATGAGTGATATTGTTAGAAATTTGAGTCCATTACCTGGTTAAATAAAAAATCAACGTTTGTATCAATGTCGAGGAAATACTCTCAGAACTGCAAATATTTGAACAACAGAGAACAAGAAACATTATATTCATCTTGAATCGCCTGAAAAGATTTAAGGGAGCCAGGAAGAAATAGTTAGCAAATGGATTGTAAATTAGGAACAGACCTGGAAGATCCATGGTGAACTCAAGAGAATTCAGATCATATTGTGTTATTATATATAGGGAATTATCCAAGTAGCTCAGTTATGTTAGAGTGTCCCTCAAGCAAGACAGATGTCTGTTAGATCTTTGATGAAGCGGATGCCACATGTGACTGGTGAACCAGAACAAAATCCAGTGCGCTGGAGCCTTGAGGTATATGTCTAAAAAACAGAAGTTAAAAAAGATAATGAATTGACAGTGTCAGTCTTTTAGCTGATGTGTCCCAATAATAAAGATAAATGTATGGTAGTGCCCAGTCTCCTCTGATTAGAGGGAGCTGAAGGAAGAGGCGTGAGTTCCAAGGTGTTTTGGGAGTCCCGAAAAAGGAAACCTGCACTGACAAGTACAGGAAAGGCCCTAAATATGTACAGAATCTTTGATCAGAATGATTAAGCCAAGTAAGGAAAAGGCTCAGGAAAGAGGGAGGTGTTCCCATTTCTTTAAGAGAGTAATGGCAGCTTGGAGGGCAGCTTCATAGTTGTTGCATTTCAGGTTATCATAACAATGTCATTACGGAGATCCCCAAAAACTTTAATTTATTGACCAAATTTAATTTAGAATTGAATCTTTAGAGGAATAAGAGCCAGCTAAGAGTGTTTGTCTTTTATCTTTATCAAATCTGTATTGAGAGAAAACACCAAATTCCTGTGCCTCCTCTTCTATTGCTAGCAGAGCATCTCATTATTGAGGAAAAGAAATGAGAGCCTCATCAGCAAAGAAGAAATAGAAGCATCATCAGCATAGGCCACTACTTTCAATTGTTCACGAGAAAGAATGATTCATAGCATTGCACACGTCTGTTGTAGGAGCAGTAATAATGGCACCATATACAGAACATAAAGAAAAGGAGATAGCAGACAGCCATATTGGGTACCTCTTTTAATATCAAACAGTAAGAAAATTGTCTAAAAATGTCTTAGGTAACATGGAGAAGCCGATATAGGTCCTAGATCCAACTCACAAACTGGGTAATCCAAACCAATGCATCACTGACTAGAGGAGTGGCCACGCCGCTAAGCAAATCCCTTTTTGGCTTCAAGGGCCATGAAGAACTGTGGATTTGCATGCAGAACAAAACTGGTTAGTAGGAAGAAACTAAATGTGTGTGTGTGTGTATTAGCTTTATTCGATATAAAAAATATCATGAAAGCATTTACAGAATAAAACAATACCATGATAAAAAAGAACATACAACATGAAATTACACACGTATTATAAATAAACATATATCAATCATTAAAATTCATCAAATCAGATAACCCCATTAAAAGCAAGAATATAAAAGGGGTTAACTCCCAAACATCAGAAGGATAAAACATTTCATTCGGGGATATACTACAAAAGAGATAATGGAAGGGCCAGGGGGGAATGGGCCAGAATATCATGCTGGAAATTCCGCTTCAGAACCATAAGGCTGGTGCACATTAAAAATTTAAATGATACCTTTAACCATAATCAATCAGCACATTAGAGAGTAGAAGCGCTATGCGTGAGTAGATTTAAAGACTGTAGTTGATCTCCCCCACACCAGTAAAGACAGTGGTCTTGATAGAGTTTCCAAATATTTTGTTTTGTCTAATCTTAAGCACATTGCTGAGACACTTAAACCACATCTCCTGCTCCTCCGACCAGCTCTCAGGAATCCTGCTGTGCAGGACCTCCAGGAGTTACCTGGAGGGCTTTTTGGACCCCAAGGTCCCTCAGGAGTAAAGTGGACTTCATCTCCCAACCAGTAGTGTGCCAGGTGGTGCATTTGTAGAGTGGTGGAGAAAGGGGGCTTGGCCTCCAAAGACCTCATTGCAATACCTCTGTGTACGATTTACTGGAGGTAACAGAAGGGATAGTTGTCCCCCAAGGACATCCTTGGGAGGGTCAACTACCCTTCCTGTTACCTCCAGCTTCACTTAAATCATGGTGTGGCATTTCCTGCAAAACCCTGTGCATTTCAGGGATGCTAGATGAACTTCTTTAAGGGTCAATCTCTTTAGCTACTGAAACCAGAAACAACATTATAGTTTATTAAACAACACAATTAGCAAGCAGTTGAAGCATATTATTAGTAAGGCAACCAATATCAAATGATAGAAAACCTAATAAAATCAAAGCATCTTCAAGTCAGTGTGGAACAACTATTATGATATAGTCTAATCCTTTTTTTGAACTGGAACATACATGGAACATAAACACTTCGGGGTATATTTACAAGATTTGCCGCTAACTAGAGTTAGTGTTAGTTAGCGTCAAATTTTGTAACGCTCCCTATCGCTATGTATGTACAATACATCGCTATAGGCAAAAGTATCAGCTACCCGTGGCAAAAACCGCTGCTAGCAATAGCATAAAGGTGATAACATGTTTGCTGCTAGCGAGAGAAAAAAGACGAAAGGCCAATTAGAGGCAAAAAACTCACGTTAGTCTGCCCAATGGCACTTCCCTGCCTCTAGAGGCAGAAATTGCCTATAAGTCCACAACCAATAATAAAAATAAAATAAAAACAATGGAATGCAGAAGGGAGCAGTCAGGCCAAGTTCAGCCCCCCCCAAACCCCTGAAAAGTCAGGATGACCAGCCAGAGTCTGAGTGGAAGAAGCTCAAGACCTGGCTGTTCGAGCAGTAACGGCACCCCCCCCCCCCCCTCAAGCGCCTTGAGACCCGACGGGTAGGTAGTGCGCTATATAAATGTACTTGATTGATTGATTGATTGAAAATGCAGATTCAGGGCTCCATTTATGAAGAGAGGTGCATCGCTGGGGAAAACCAGTAATGCATCACTTTTTATATCGCTTTCACTGCGACACCATCGTAGCCGAAGCCTGGAAGTGTGGACAGTCCACGGGGCCGGAGGGTTCGCTTGGCCTGCGTCTGAGGCCCGAAGTGGAAGGCAAAGGTGCTGTGGAGCTGCGGCCTAACGGTGGAGGCGGGCCACATCGGGACAAAGCCCTTGGGCCGTGGTGGTAGACATTGAGGCATTGGTGATCGCCCTTACATGGTGATGAATTCTGGCAGGTCCCATGGAGACACATTGCTGACCTGTGTGAGAAGACCGCCTGGTGCCCTTGGAGCTGTGATCGGTAGAGGTGCTCCTGCGCATCAAACTAGGGAGGTCGGCATTGCATAGCATGCAACACCATTACACCGGGGTGCACGGAGCAGATTGCCAATGGTAGGATGCACCTCTCTGCACCACAGGCTGGAATATGTAGCATTGCCTGGATGCTGTGGGGGGTGAGGCCGCTGAGCTGGGCCAAACTTGTTTGGTGGGAGTGCTGCAGCTTCACGTTAAGGGGCCCTATTGCATCACCTGCAGCTGTAGGTTCCCCAGTGGACTTGGCGGTGACTGCTGTATCCAGGCTTGTGAAATCTCTCATGGCTGAGGCTCCTGTTAGCTGAGTCAGATATTCTGAGAGGGCACTGTGGATTGAGCACTGGTGTCAATATCCAGGTGAGGAGAATGTGGGAGACAGAGTGGAGGAGGCCAGGGGGTTGTGTTGGGCCCAGGCCTAGCAAGGAGTTTAGGGCACAATGTGCTCTGAGCAATCACTGCGCTGCGGAGAACGCTCATTGCTGAGGACACCGCACAAGACTGGAAGGGGACTCCACTAACTGGCTCAAGTTGCAGAGATCGGCCATTGTTGGCAGCATTTGCAAGCGGCACGGGGGCCGGTTCAGGCCCAGGCCCTTGGGTTTGCAGGTTGGTCCACCGTTACTCACTAGGGAACTGGGAAACATGGAATCTGGTTGCTACAGTTAGATCGGAAGATGTAATTGGATAGTGCTGCCTTTCCTTACCCCCTGGTAGTGAGCTCCTGGGTGTACGGGGGACTATCCATTTGTGGACTTGCTCTTCCCACAGTGCTGCGCCATCTGGTAGTTGCTGCTGCAGTCCCCATCTGCTACTGCTGGTTCCTCTGACCCAGAGTTCAGGTGTTTGAGACCCTCCTCCCCACAGGCTACTGCCTGCATGTTTGAAATGGCCCTTTTTGCGGGGTTATCCCCAAGCTTTTTACTTCTTCCTCCTTTATTTTTCCTGACCCGTAGTTGTTGGCAATAGGGCTCTGGGCACTTTACCACTGCTGATCAGTGCTAAAGTGCATATGCTCTCCTGTATAAATTGTTATTGTGATTGGCAATCCATAATTGGCATATTTGTATCACCAAATAGTCCCTAGTAAAGTGCACTGAGTGTGCCAGAGCTGATGATACAAATGCTACTAGTAGGCCTGCAGCACTGATTGTGCCACCCACATGAGTAGCCCTAAAATGGTGTCTCAGGCCTGCCACTGCAGTGCCTGTGTGCAGTCTGTGAACTGCCATGTCAACCTGGCCAGTGTCTCCACTGACAATGCCTAATCCTTCCCTTTCTGTACACATTGGACACCCCAATGGAAGGCCCACGGTACCCCCCTGGGCAGGGTGCAGTGTATGTGAAAGGTAGAGCATGTACTAGTGCAGGTGACATGCTCTGGTGGTGAATGGCAGCCATTTTCATTTTTCACTATTGTAAGGCTACCTTGCCCATATGCTATCATGGGGAATGCGGCTACAGTGGCTACCAGCATATCTTCCCATAGGAGCAAGGTAGGACATAAGAGTCTGGTATCCCGGAACTCAGAATTTAATAACACATCTTTTATGAAAGGTGGATTTTAAATCTTGTGTTTGAGAACAGCACTTTTAGAAAGTGGCTGTTCTCTTGTCTGACCTTTCTGTGTGCCTTGGCCTGTATGTGAATTGACTGTCTGGTTTGTGAGTGACAGGGCTGGGGGATTCCAGGAGACAGAATAAGTCCGCCCAGTGGTGAATAGAGAGATCTGCATCTAGATGGGAGGGAGAAGTTGCACCTGGGACCTGATTAGGACTGTGCCTGCCCCCCACAGTGCTGGCTCCACCCCGTGGGGTGCGTCTGATGTCTCTGCCCTGCACTGTGAAAGGAGAGAATGAATCATGTCAACAAAGTGCTCCAGGGCTGTGCTTTCCCTCCACAATACTGGCTCCACCTCCTGTGGGGCGTATGATGTTTCTGCTCTGCACTGTGAAAGGAAAGAAAAGGAATCATGTACACAGAGCGCCCCGTCAGTGCGAGGAAATTCCCGCAGCCGCGAAGATCGAGATCGTCGCAGCGCCTGTTGCCACTGCAAGAACCAACGCATCCTTCGATTGCCGAACGTATCTCTCTGGTGCGGGAAAAGTACCATCGCTGCAGGTATCATCGCAGAGCCTGTTGTCGCTTGGTGAGATCATCGCACCACTTGCTTGTGGACCGCATCACGTCGCTGCGAGTATCGTCACAGAGCCATCGCATTGAGGGGCTGCGAGAGGAGAAGATCGAAGCTGCGCCGCGCATCGCTGCTGCACCTGAGATAGTTGCCGTCCCGAAGATCGTCGCATCGTGCCTTTGCGAGACACTCCCTACGGAACCTATGCACCGGAATCCATACAAGGTATCACCTCCCTCCCCATACAGACCGGATTCATCTCAAAACGCCCACTGCGTCCAGCGGGGCTGTCGCATCACCTCCCCAGGGTCTCAGGAGTGACGCATCGCTTGTTTTCCACCACACCAGTTTCTGTTTTGGAACTTTGTCGCATCTAAAGGTACTGTTGGCTAAATGTGACGCAAATGTGAACTATTTTCACGCAACTGTGGATTATTTTAACGCAACCTTAAGAATTCTTTTGAAACCATAATCTTGAAATGTGTATGTTGGATTTTTGTCGTTTTGGTCTTGTCTAGTTTAGATTAAATACCTTTATTTTTCTAAACTGTTCTGGAGTCAGTTTGTGGTGTTTTCACTGTGTTACTGTGAGTGTTGGTAAAAATACTTAGCACATTGCCTTTGATAAGCCTGACTGCTTGTGCCAAGCTACTAAGGGGGTGAGCAGGGGTTATCTAAAGAGTGCATCCTTCTTGCCCTGACTAGAAGCAAGGGTCCCTATTTGGACAGTGGTACCTACCTCTGCCAACTAGAGACTCCCAGGTCTAACACTGCACCTCATTGTTGGTGCTCCAGTGGTAGGGTGTCACTGCTCTGCTGCTTGACTGCCTTCCAGTACCTATTTTCTGCTATTTCTGTTCCTCATTCTGTTCTTCTCTGTTCCTTTCTAACTTTGGCTTTGTATTTTTTCTGTGCTTTGTTTTGATTTGTCTTTCCGGTGCTTTAAGACACTTCATTTTTTTCTGTCCTCTCCCTCGTTGATGCTGTGATCCCCTGCAGTTCCTCCTCCTCCTGTGTCCTTTCCCATGTTTCCCACCTCCCAGCTGTCTAACCTCCCTGCAGCACTACTTGATGGTGGCTGCTGTGCGGCCATGCACAACAGGTGTGGCACTGGTGGCTGAATGCACGCCAAAGGCAAGCCCTTCTACCGGTACCTGCATGGACCGCGTCCATTGCCAGGGACCCTGCCTCCCGGATACTCAACCACTATGAAACCTGCACCCTCCTCACCCTCAACCCAGTATGCCATGTCGCCTGCCATCTAGAATCACTGAAGAATACTCTTGCACCCTTCACTGCCAAAACTGAATACACCTCTTCTGCCACATCAACACACCAGCGCCTCTTGCCACCCATCTAACCAACAGCTTACCTGACCAGCTCAACTACATCCTCCTCAACGTGTGGTCCCTCCAGAAACATGCTACAAAAATCTGGTATGTCCTCTGTGCCAACTCTTGAGACATAAGCTTCTTCAAGTAAACCTGGAACAACATCTACTCCAGATTGGACATCGCCCCCTCCCCCCCCCGCCGGCTACAACATCACTCGCAAGGACCACTCCAACTGCCCAGGAGGAGGCATTGCCATCGTCTACAAAAGCACACTCCGACTGAACACGCACTCTAATGACCCAACAGCGACCATGGAACATCTCCACTTTCAGATCCAGACCAAGCCCAAAACCACTCTCAGCAGGCACCATTGTCTACAGGCCCCGACCTATGACCCTCCATTCACCGATCCCATAGTAGACCTCATCGTACCCCAGGCTCTCCCATCACCGACTACACCCTACTTGGAGAACTCAACTTCCACCTGGACAACCCCATAGACCAGAACACCACCACCCTCCTGGAGAACCTCACACGCATCAGACTCAAGCAGCTAGTCATCGCACCCAACCCACATAGCCAAACACACGCTCAACCCCTTCTTCTCCACCAGTGGTAACATTTAACTATAGCTACACCACTAAACTCTACTGGACCGACCATCATTGTATACATCAAGCCTTCACCATGCCCACCATACACCACCGCCATCATTGCCCCCTCCCAGTCGCAGCTGGATCAAGGCCACAGAAGAACTTCTCATCAACCCTAGGAGAGGAGTTGGCCTAACGGCTAGGGCGGTAAACCTCAAATTTGGGGAACCAGCTTCGAGTCTCAGCAATGACGCTGAACATCCTGTGATTCTGGGCAATTCACTTAATCCCTCATGCCTAACAAAATGAATGTGTCCTCATGTAACGCAACTGGTGCTATGTAAAGCACTCTGATAACCGATAACTTTGGGTCAAGTTTGCGCTATATGAAACTCTATTAATAAAATAATTTTTTTTTTTTTTAAACCTCAGCACCACCACTCCGCTAACACTTACAGACACCAATACTGCAACGTGCAACCTCCACCAATGGATCTCTAACTGCGCCAACACTCTCACACCCCTCAAGAAAAAAACAGGCAAATAACACTCCAAGAAGGCCAACTGGTTCACTCCTGCCCTCCACTAGTCCAGACGCACCTGCAGACGTCTCAAGAAGAGATGATGCCACAATATCAATAAACCCAGCAACACAGTCACCCTTGCACCATGGCACAAGAGTGCTTGTGTTGGCACATGGCTGCCATTGTGCACCATCATAGGGAAAAAATACATGGGGTCATATTCATAAGCCCCTTCAGATAGTTTAACAACGCTGGTGCGTCATTTTAGTCATGTACTTGCAGCATGACTTTTGCATCAATTTGCACCGCATTTGCAAAGTGACACATCTAGGCATATGCGTGACCTTGCGAAGCCCTGTGCCACATTATACCTGTGTCAGGTATGATGTATGTAGGGTGGGAGCTCTCATTCAACGAAGCCTCGAAGGAGTGGCACAGTGAAGTCTCTCAGATTTCACTACGACAATTCTAGGATGCCACTGTGTCAAAACCTTAAGCCTGACTCATGGCAGGCGTTAGGGTGACTCAGTGCCATAGGGATAGGCTGGCCCCATGCATTGCTGGAGTTGCATCATGCTTGCGATACAACTGCATCAATGCATGATTTTAGTGCTGACAGATATGTCAGGATTTCATATGTATCTGTCATTGATTGAGGCCTGGAGCGCTGTACATTAAATACAGTACATCCATGGTGTCGCAAGGAGGGCTCAGCGAGAAGGGTTGCAACACTGTTTTGTTGCAGCGATGCAACACTTTTCATGAACGAGTGCCAGGAATGTGCTCTCTCATATTGATAAGGCGCATCCCTGACCTTTGTGTTGGTGCAGAGCAGCGCAGCAATATTCCTTGCAGCGCTGTCCAGCACCCATACATTTTATACGTGGACCCAATTGTTTGCACCATTTTTAAGACCGGCAATTTTTTGGCCTTATAAACTCCCTCTAACTGGACTCAGAAGCAGTTTTGGGGTGTTATCGACGTACAGGAATTTCACTGTAAATATCGCAAAGTGTGGCTAGCGGCAGTTTTAACACAGGAAAACCTACCTTGCATCTCATTTTCGTTAAGTCCTGCTACCAGAAGTAGCCATCCTGAAGATTCCCGTTTACGCTGGAAAAGTGCTGCTAACTGCAGTTAGCGGCAACCTTTAAATAAAGGCGATAAAAAAATTGACACTATAGCGGCGTTAAGTTCTTGTAAATATCCCACTACATTGTAAATGGCCATGCTAAATCTTTTTCCCACACTATTCAAAGTGGGGTTTGGACTGGGCTGCTAAAAGTGCATGTACATCAGTGTGGCCAAGTCACACTTAAAGTTAATGCACTTTACAGAGTTTCTCACGTGGTAACCTACCCAGTGGTTATCCCTGTCAGATTAAAAGATACACCATACCATGACGCTGCGTGAATCAAAAACCAAGCATCCTATTCGACTGTCTAAAGTTGAGATGTGAAAAAAATATTCCTGGACACTGTCCAGGAGACTGATGCACTGCTCATTCACTCAAGTGAGTGTGAATCATGAATCTTCTATAATAGATACTGTATTTTACGTGTGTTTCGTCAATTAAACATATTCAACATGCAATTGTGAACAATTCAAAAGAAACTTCTCCTTGGTGATCTGTTGCTCATTTGTCGTTTTATTCACATTCTTATGAGATTGTTGTAACTTCACAAATTCACAAGTTGTGGCGACAGTGTTGCTTTAAAAATCCCAATGCATTTCGGGCTATAAAAGTTGAGATGTGCCATTGAGCACTATATTGGAATCACAGACTCTGTAATTCCTAAAATGAGTATTAAAAAGAGATGTAGGGATAACCCTACAGAGCATCAAGGATGCTAAAGTCTGTAATATAGGAAATGAACTAACATGTAAGTGTGTGGTACATAAAAGGCAATAAAGCTTCTTAAGTAAAATCTGTGGCAATGTATATCATGCTGATCATATAACCTTTGTTCTACCATGCTGCTCCAATAACCTCTACAAAACCTCAGTGAAGGGTAGTTCCTGTGTCTATATGGAAATCTAATGAAGCTGGTTCTAATATACAAAAACCCAGGTGACCCCCACTTGCAAAACCAGGCCGTTTTATGATAGGCACTTTTGATGTTGCTTCAATACATTCTGGGCCCTTGCCTGTCGCGGGTACTTGGGCCTCCCACAGGAGGGAGACACCATTTTTATCGGGAGACCTTGGGGAACGCTGGTGGTAGGAAATTTGTGTCAGCTTGGTAATACCACAACTTTCCCACACATAAATGTGCGAAAAAAGTGATTTTTCAGCTAAATTTGAGGTGTGCAGGGGATTTTGGGTAAGAAAACGTTGGGGATCCATGCGAGCCATACCTCCCTGCAATCCCCCAGCTGTCTAGTTTTCAGAAATGTGAGGATTTTGTAGGTTTCCCTAGCTGGCCAACGAGCACCGCCTCAAAAACCCTGGTGACCCCCCCTTGCAAAACCAGTTAGTTTTGTGATACACAATTTTGATGTCGCCTCAATACGCTTTGGGCCCTTGCCTGTCCCAGGTACTTGGGATTCCCACACGAGTGAGGTACCATTTTTATTGGGAGACATGGGGGAATGCTGTGTAGAAGGACATTTGTGGGTCCATGCAGATTCCAGAACGTTCCCACAACAGGATTGTGAGGAAAATTCTTTACAAAGTTTGAGGTTTGCAAGGGATTCTGGGTAACATAACCTGGTGCGAGCCAAACAAGTCACCCCATCCTGGATTCCCCTTGGTGTCTAGTTTTAGAAAATGTTAGGTTTCCCTGTGTGCCAGCTGCGCTAGGGCCCAAAAGTCACAGGTAGGCACATTGCTAAAAAAAAAGTTGGTGCTTAGTGGGCTTTCTGCCGCCCAGGGGGGATCGGGGAGGGGTGTTCGCCCCAAAATGCCCCCAAGGGGTGACTATTTTTTGTGGGGGTGGGGGCATTGGTATGCCCATTTTGGGCAGCCCCCACCCCCATGCATAAAAGAAGCCAGTGTAATCGCTGCCACCTATTGGGCTTTCTGCCCCCCAAGGGGGCAGATCAGGGGCCACTGCCCCATCTGCCCTGCCAGAAAGACTGCAATTTCTCTGGGGGGTATTGTCATGCTCACTTTGGGCAGCCCCTACCCCAACGCAAATAAAAAAAAATCCCTGGTTTCTAGCGGGACTTTAGATTTGGGCTACAACTCCTATCTGCCTCCCGGGGGAGCAGAAAGACTATCTTTTTTGTGGGGGGGGGGCATTGGCATGCCCATTTTGGGCAGCCCTAACCCTAATTCAAATTGCCCAAACAATAATCCCTGGCATCTAGTGGGCTTTCTGCTCCCCGGGGGTATATTGGGGCTACTGCCCCATCTGCCCCTCAGGAGGGCAGAAAGGCTGTAATTTTGGTGGGGGTATGGGGGCATTGGTATGCTCATTTTTGGGAAGCCCCTACCTTAATTAAAATTGCCCCCAAAAAATCCCTGGCGTCTAGTGGTCTTTCTGCCCCGGGGGCAGAGTGAGGACTACTGTCCCCATTTGCCCTGTAATTGTGGCGGGGGCATTGGCATGCCCATTTGAGCAGCCCCACCATAATTACATATGGCAACAAAAAAATCCTTGGAGTCAAGTGGACTTTCTGCCTCCTGGGAGAGCAGATTGGGGGCTACTGCCCCCATCTGCCCCCATTGGGGGCTCAAAGGCTATTATGGTGGCAGGGTGAGGGCATTGGCATACCCATTTTGGGCAACCCTCACCCTAATTACACATAGCAATGAAAAATCCCTGGCGTCAAGGGAGCTTTTTGCCCCCTCAGGGGGGCAGAATGAGGGCTACTGCACCATCTGGTCCCACGGGGGGCAGAAAGGTTGTAATTGTGGCAGGGTGGGTGCATTGGCATCGCCATTTCAGGCAGCTCCCACCCTAAAAACAAATGCGCAAAAAAAATTCCTTGGTGTTGGGGGGCAGAAAGGCTATAATGGTGGTGAGGGTGAGGGCTTTGGCATACGCATTTTGGCCAGCCCCCACCCTAATAACATATGGCAACGAAAAACTCCCTTGCGCCAATTGGGCTTTCTGCTCCCCCGGAGGGGCAGAATGGGGGCTACTGCACCATCTGACCCCAGGGGGTGAAGATGGGGTCAGAAAGGCTTTAAGGGTGGTGGGACATTGGGTTACCTGTGCATTGGGGTACTCGTTTCGGGCAGCCCCCACTGTAAAAACAAATGCACAAAAAGAATCCCTGGCGTTTAGAGGGCTTTCTGCCCCTCCCCGGGGGAGCAGATTGGGGGATACTTCCCCCCAGGAGGGGCAGAAAGGCTGTAATGAAGGTGGGGGAATGGGGGCATTGGGGTGCCTGTGCATCGACATGTCCGTTTCGGGCATACCCCACCCTAAAAATAAATGCCCCGGGAAGCAAAAAGACGGAATTATGCCTATTTTTTATGGGGGGAGCGGAGGCCCTTGCCCAAGGGGCCACTCCTCCTTCCCTGGTGTCTATTGGATGTATTCCTGCTAGGGGGTCGCCTTCCTGGGGCGATCACCCCCAAGCAGGGATCCACTGGGGAGGGGTACCATTGGAAAGGGGAGATTCTCCCCTTTCCAGTGAAACCTCTCCTGTCTTTCTACGTGCTCAGCTTGTTTTGTGCAGCTACTTCATTTGTTCATTCTTCAAAAAGCACCATCGTATTATCATGTGTGCTGGATGTTCCGGACAAAAAAGATCTGCTTGAAAATCTAAATTATCAAGAGCAGCAATTGTAAATCCTTTCCTGGTAAAGTGGCTTGGAAGTGGTGTGCTTACAGTTTCACAAGATTTTACAGCATGTTCTGATAAAAAGTTCCTGCTCCATACTATGTCATTATATTTGTTGATACACCAATCATATTCATTGAAGTGATTAGCTCTCGACTTTTGCACTTTTCATAGATTGCGTGGGTTGTCATCATGTGTGGCGGAGTTTTCTTTTTGTCGTGATGTAATTCATAAAACATGATTTGGAAAAGACAGTACAATTGCACAGAATAAGCCTGTCGGTTCATGGGATTGTCTTGTATTTCTTTGCTTATATCTTCAAAGCCATCGTCAATGTTGTCGGATTCTGTTCCGAACTCAAGAACTATAGTTTGTAACAGTTTTTCTTTGCTGATATTAAACAATGATATAAAAAATGTTAAGCCAACATGAGGCATGCTTGTTGACTCCCATGATTTGCAGAGTTCTGGGTTATCACAAAATTTGTCATTAGTTCCAAAATCTAAATCTTTCAGGACAATTCTTAAAATTATTCCTGCTGATTGCACTGCATCCTGTGATCTTATTTTAGCAGCAAGAACTTCAGAAGTCAAATAAGCTGAGAACACCATAAGTGACTCGTTCTTTTTGTTAGACTGTCAAAAACAGATTCTGTCATTGTACATTCTCACCAGAAAAATCTTAATTTCATTATTATGGATCAATACAGTTTCATCAATGTTGACCATTATTTCTCTGATCTCACTGAGTGTGGACCCGTGGCCAGTTTTAAAGAGTGGCTTTAAAACTTAGGGCCATATTATCAAGAAAGGGCGATACATTATTGCTACTTTTATCGGCAGGAAACTGCTGCTAAAGCGACGATAATGGGCTTGATAATATGCCCTTGTGAATTCCCATAGAAGCCCAGGTTCTGGTGTTAACCTGGGCTTCTATTGGAATAGAAAGCGACAATAATGTATCGCCCTTTCTTGATAATATGGCCCTTAAATAGTTTTTTCAAAGAGTGCAAACTTAACTGAAGGCTGGCAGGTATGTTGCTGCTGGGAGTTCATTGAGCATTCATATTTTCGAATGTATGCACGCTTCAAATACATTCACCTCATTGTTAAGTGAAGCTACTTGGCTGAAAACCTCATCTTGACAGAAACTAGCTGCAGATAAAAACATGGTTGCCCTTTGAGACTCACATACTCTGTTCTTTCATCAATCCCTTTGGCCCTTGAGTTTAAAAGGCAAAGTTAAGTTTTCAGTTTAAAAATGCTCTGCTAGTCTGCAGTGGCAAACTGGGAGATATGTTTTCACATCGTCACATCGAGGCTGGCACAATAAGTGCTGTAGCCCTCTTGGGACACTTTTACTTACAGGCTGCAGGTACGCCTGGCACCATATAGTAGGGACTTATAAGTAAATAAAGTTATACCAATTGGGTCAATCAAACATATACTTTAAAGGGTCAGAGCACCGGCACTGAGGTCTGGTTATCAGGCCTCAGTGCACTTTCGGAGTTGAAAATCCAGCAGCATCAGTCTAAAACTTTGAGGGTGATCATGCAAAAAGCAGAATTTCCTTACAGGTCCTACCCAGATTTTTCTTTTGGACAGTTAGTTCGGAAACATTCTGTTAGTTGATTAAGGTGTCATTTTCATAACCCACAGTTCTAATTTTTTCACTGGACTGAGATAGTATTATTGGTATTAGTTTTTATATCTTTAAATTGTGCACAGATCTAAGACAACTCATCCACACATTTTAGACTCATCATTTTTATGAATTATTCTGCAGCTTAACTGTCCTTAGTTTTCATTTTCCATGTGTGTCCTGCTTGAGAATGATGCCATATTGTTGTTAAAGTGTTGGTTAAAATTTAGATTGGATATACCTATTTACTTTGCTCACATCTAAAAATTTCCTACACATTTGTGCATATGATAAAACCACTACAGAACATACGAGTGAATGCATTTTACTGTTTGTGCACCCATTTTATTGTGACATGCAGTGAGGAGGAGTAAGTGTTGGTTTGTAAATGTGTGTAACTTGTGCACATTCAAAGCGCAGTAGGGGCATATGTATGAGAGGGTAGTGAATGTGCAAGACATGTGTGTAATGTAGTAGTGGGTGACATTCACTGGGGTTTGTCTACATTCCCCTGCATGTGAGTAGGTTTGTGGAGTTTACTAAGGAGAGTTGTTGTCTACCGGATGTCCCTTAGAAATTGTGTGGTCCTGCAAATGTGCCCTGGGTTTTAATTGCCAAGCTCCCATTGAGCTGCCGGACCTAATTGTAGCATCTAGGACTGTATCATAATGCTGTGTGTGCCACAGAGACAGTGCACAAGGGATCTGTGTGCTACTTTTTGGTGCCCAGACATTAATCTGAAATATCTCTGAGTTAATGCACGGTTTTCTGAGAGTAGAGTTTGAAAACAGAGGACAGTGATTACCTCATTGTGTTTCCTAGCTCTACTGTCAGATCAACATGCAGTACCTAGCTGATATTTTGAAATAATGTATGCTATCAATATGACAAAAAGAAATTTACAGATCCTTCTGGTCTCAGGAAGTCCAGAACACAGCATCATGATAAAGCCCCAGGCGTTCTCCTCCTTAAGCATTTGAAGATGTTCGCTGAGCAGCTCTAATGTGTCCTGGAAGCAGTTTTGTATGCATAGGCGGTCATTCAATTATCCGAGATAAGTGTGATGGTGCATATGGACACCTCTGTGCTGCAGATAATATGTTACTTTGAGTCTTGTTGGTTCAAGAAATCCTCCTCTAACAGAGATGTCCTTCACAGGCCATTTCACTCAGCCGGATGGTTAGGGAGGTTGCAATTTGGTAAACAGTAGATGGTAGAGGCCTATTTCTCACCTTGAGATTCCTATCTCTGCAATTCCGAACATAAAATTGGGATTGCTGATTGGTAAGAGTAGGATCTAGGATCTCTGAAGAGGGTAACTGTAGGGTGTGTGATGAGGGTAGCTGAGGCTTGCATAGCTGGACCATCTCTCTGTTACTTTGTTCCATACATCTAGAGACATGCATTTAAAAGCTACCCAGATAAGAAATGCTGGTTACAAACCTTGATGGGATGGTAGTTCATGATACAATTAGCCAACAATATTCAGGAGTAGGGGCTCCTTACTGGACAGCATTTCAGTATCCACTAGAGGATGGAGTGTCATCTATAGCCTTCCTTTTCTTAAGTGCTGTAAATGAGAAAAACATATCTGTGACTGGCCACGAAAAAATCAGGGCACAATGTTGTTTGACCTTGTACGAAATGTCCAGAAGGAGTTCCATGAAGAAGTGCTGAATAACTAAAAACATGTACAGTCTTTTTCTAAACTAATACTGTGGCACAAAAACAAATGTGCTGTGTGTAAAGTGTACAAAGTAAAGTGGCCTACAACCTACAGTGAGGCTAACATAGGGGAGTACCACAGTGGGCCATCTAGGGTACTCACAAAAATTTAACACATATGGTTCAGCCTCCATGCCACAGACTGCTTCACCCTAAGCAGCACTCACATCCACAGACCATCAGGACAGGGCACCATCTTCATCAACACCATCACAATCTTTGTTGCACCACTCGCCCTCAGTGTAAGCAACTACATCCTGCATGGAGATGTGAACTTTCAATTGGAAGAGCATGCTGACTGACAAGTATTGGAAGAATGCTCTCAATACCCAATGACGTAAACACAGCAACAATCACCCCAAAGCCTTTAAGAATTTCAACAATTTGATCATCGCCTGCACTGACTCCCTTGCCCCCTCAGAAGGTTTAAGCCGTACTCCTTCAACACTGCTGATGCACCTGTATTGAGTAGATACGAAGAGAGCAATTGCAACGCAACGCCGCAGCAGCTGAGGACGAAGACTGCGAGCAGCCCTGTGGTGCCGTGGAGCTGAGGAGCCTGTGGAGCCCTGTGGAGCCCTGTGTCCAAGCCCGAGCCCAAGCCCGAACTGGTCTAAACGGGCGGAACAGCGGAATAGCCGTAGCGGCCCCCTGATTCCCGGTTACCGGCATCTAGCATCTGGCATCAGGGCGGCGGCGGTGGCGGTGGCTTCCAGCGGCGGCTTCCAGCGGCGAGGTGAGGTGAAGACGGGTGGGCAGAGGAGTAGAGGTGTGAGGACAGAGAGCGCCCTCGGCCCCGCCTTGCCTTGCCTTGCAGAGCCTGCCATCGCTTTTGCCTTTGCTGCAGCCTGAAGCGTTCAACAGGACCCAGCGGGACTCAGGCGGGGTCTATTCAGCAGGTCCCCTCTACTCTCCACTCTGCATTTCTTTACTTACCGCCCAGTACTTTGCGCACATTGCTCAAGATGACAAGGGATTCGATAGACAGCCTCTGCGCCTGACCCTCCGCTCCAGCATGCGCGACAACTTCAGTTTCGCGTCTGCTCCCGTTCCCCTGCCTCCACCCCGATCTTACCGCCTGCTATAGTAGGGGACAGCAGGGGGGAGAGGGGGGTGTGACGGCTGGCTGTATGTGGAGCCTGAGCCTGGGAACTGTTGGGCGGCATCAGCGAGCATCACCGGGAGGAAGAAGGAAGAAGGAAGGAAGCTTTTCTCCGGTTCAAAAGTTTTCCGCTTGCTGATTTTTAAGCAGCAGCACAGAGAACCAACAGTGGAACATGTTGGTGAGCCTCTGATCTTCTGACCTCTTGGACCCTGATTCTTGTCCCATTCAAGAAAGGAGAAACTCTTGAAGCATCCCCAAGCAGTGACTTAAGGCAAACTCATGAGGTCAGGTAGGACTAGGGGGTCTCCGGAGCCAAAGATGAAACCGAAGGCAACAAAAGGAAACAAACTAAAAACAAAAACACACCCAAGTGCAACACCCAGCATTGAGCCGAATCTCATTACAACAGAGCAGGAATCAGTCACGATCCCTGAGATCCATGAGATGGCAGCAATAAAACCGCAAGCCACGAAGAAGTGTAACAAACCAAAGATCTACACAAAGTTCAGCTTTCTAAGGGACGCGGGTTCAGCCCAAACCTCTCGTGCAACGATCACCTGCAAGGTTTGCAAACCCCACTGCTACCGTTGCCACCGCTACCATCAGATCCGCCACCATCAATGTCAGCAATGACCACAAGCCCCCCTCCCCCACAAAAACCAATGGAACAACGGCATCAAGGCGGGATCTCGAGGCACAGAAACATTAGCACAGCTCAGAGGACCCCACCTGTAAATGAAAAGCCCCATGATTCTATCCTCAATCTGCAATCACCTCCTGCCCACCAGGCTGGACAGGAAATATGCAGCCTGAGCAACACCGAGAGGACCCCACTGCCTGAACCCATAATCGACAAAAAAACTCCCGCAGCATTATACTTAGGCGACAAAGCAGGCAATTGGCCATTCCAAAGGGTACCTGGGGCCGCTCCATCCTCAGAAGCAGCAGTTTCCTCCAAGGAAACATTTCTTAGCCCTAGGCCGAGCACACAAACAACGAGCCACAGTACACCTATCATGTCGGCAAACTCAACAACTGGAAGCGTAACACCTGGCAGATTCGGAGGTCCATGGCCTAGCCGACGTACTGATCAAATCAGGAAGGCTGGGTGAAGGTGCTCAGGACCCTAGTCAGGAAACCGATGGCAGGTCAACGGTGTCTTACCTTAACACACTGGAATGGGAAGATATGCTTGCAACCTATAACCCAGAGGTCAAACAGCACCTCCAATTTCACCAACCCCTGACAGCCAACAACACCAACACCAACAATACCAACAATACCAACAATAGAAAAAATGAGATAGAGCCTAAGGAAGACCAAAACTCCGGCACTTGGAACTCACTGTTAAATACAATCCAGCTAGCTGTCGAAGCCCTCCAATACCAATCAGAAAAAATGGAGCTACAATTAACCCTCCTTAACACACTGGCAGTTTTCACAGCCGGCATCGATGACATGCTGGGCAACTTGAACAACCTGATAACGAGAGCACAAACAAATACCTACCTCAGCTGCAACTGCAGCCAGGTAGTGGACAAACTAGTTACATTGCCCTCAATGCTAACAGGCCTCTTAGGCGACATAAGTAACCTACATACACAAAACGCAATAAGAGATCCGGGTTCCAATAAACTCGAAGAGGGAGAATCCAGGAGGGAAACATGAGTACAAGGCCAAATGACCATCTTACTGTCAAAAACGAGGAGACAATACAGCCGGGGTTGGCAATCCAGCTAAAACTCAATGCAAAACAACGTCGACAACAAAAAAGGAAAGGGCGCAACCAAAAACCACAAACAGATACAATAAAACACTTTTCCATTTTTACCAGTACAAAGGTAAAATGCTCGGCTAACAAAATCAATCCAAGCCCAACAGACTGGACAAACCAAATCGCAAACAGCGTAACCAACAGCAAAAACTAAACAATTACTCGCCGGATCAGGATGGTAAACAGTCCAAAGACTCTCCAGTAGGAAACCAAACAAAACAAAATGTTGCACAAAAAAAAAGGCAACGACAATCCAACTATGAGTGTGACACTCAAAGACAGGCGAGAGAACCAGCACCCCCAAACAAGGAGACTGCTTCCCTAGGGCAAGCACCTGGTGATACAGCAAACCAAGAGGCACTAACAATAGCAGGAACTAAGCAACTATCCATCTCAAACCCCCATGAAGGAGACATAAAAAGAATTACTGGTCCAAAGCTAAGTTCAAACCTTGAAGATCCAACCAGGGACACAGCACTAACGACAGCGTACTCCATTCCGAGCCAAACAGCGCAATCATCAGCAAAAAGTCCACATGATACGGGGGCACTATCAAAACAAACTTCCTCATCTAAAACAACAATACATCCCCCCGCTATGCCCCAGAAAGCAATCACCTGGCATCCCATGAAGTACGTTCAGGTGATGGTCCAATAGCCAAAGCACATCATTCACCAACAAAATCTCTGAGACAAGGAAGCATCCAACAGCCGACAGAGGTTCTGTTTTTTCATCCTGAATATATCTCAAAAGGGCAGCAGGACGTGCTAAATCGCAGCAACATCCTCAGACTAATGGAATCCATCACCAAATTGGGGGGGGGGTAAGCACAAAGGACTTAGGGCCAGATTTAGGAGGCCATTTACCGAGTGGTAACAGCCGATTTCGGCCGTTACCGGCCGGTAAATGGGTATTTGGGATGTAGGGGCATCATTTTACAGATTCGGTAAATTTACCGAATCGGTAAATTTACCGAATCTGTAAAATACCGAATCGGTAATTTTACCGATTCGGTAAAACCAAGATGTAGGTAGCACTGTGTACAGTGCTACAGGCCTTCAGAATTCGGTATTTTACCACACAATCCTATTGTGTGGTAAAATACCGAATTCAGGTGTGCATGCACATCTGTGCATGCACACCTATGCCATGTGACAGACAGACATGCCCTTAGGGCATGTCTGTGTGCCACATGGCGCACATGCCTATTTTCGGGGTGCTAGAGGGTGTCAAAGTGACACCCCCTGCACCCTTGCTGGAATCGGTATTTACCGATTCGGTAATTACCGAATCAGCATTTCCCATTGATTCCTATGGGCTTCACAGCCCATAGGAATCAATAGGAAATACCGATTCGGTAAATACCGAATATTTACGAATCGGTATTTCAAATTCTGAAAATACCTACATCTCCCCCCTTCATATTTACCGAATCATAAATACCGAATCGGTAAAATTCGGTATTTATGAATCGGTAAATACGAATTACCTACATCTAGCCCTTAGTCTTTGTAGAATTCTTACCCGCCACCAACCCACAAAGCCCGGAGGCTACCAAGACAACCTGGACCTCGAGCAATATCGTATATCTGATTTTAACGGAAGCAAATCTCTTCAAAAATTGGGGAACTAAGTTAGCCCCCCTACAAAGACCAGCCTACCCTTCGCCATTTTTGAGCAGGACAAGTCCGGTACCAAGGATACACCAGGTCCAAATCTTCAGTGTCCTCAAGGATGCATTGGGAAGCTCACCTGAAAGAAGCAAGAGCAGCCCCTGGCAGCGACCAGTACCACGCCTACCAGCAGCACGCCCAATGGCAGCAGCAGGCCCACACTTAGCACCACTCCCGAGTAGGTTGAGCCCAGTGCCAAAGGGGCACCAGTCTCGCACTTTTAGTACAATTAGGACCATACGAGGAAACTCAACAAAAGGTAGCACAAGCAGCTTCCAAGGTCGGCAGGCAGAAAGCGCAATGGCGGAATCAGAGCATAACCAAGTTCCAACAAGGGAAATACTGTCCCGAACCATCTTTATACGCCCCAAAGAGGCCTGACGCTACCAACAAACCACAGATTGCAGCAGGGGAAGGGATCTAACCATAGGCATCTGCTCTTGGAACATTAATGGCCTCAACTCAAAAATGGATGATCCTGAGCTCCAGCATTATATCACTCTCTTTGACATTATAACGCTGCAAGAAACTTGGCTCTTGCTCCTCAGCACCTCCCGGGCTGCACCTGCTTCGCCACAGCAGCAGCAAGGACCAGCAGATTTGGCCACCATTCAGGAGGTTTGGCAACCTACGTCTCTACTACAGCAATATCTTCAGCAACCCTTATGGATGCATCCACATCTACAATATTAGCTGTAAAGATAATCAATCAATCAATCACAAGAATTTGTATAGCGCGCTACTCACCCGTAAGGGTCTCAAGGCGCTGAGGGGGGGGGGAGTCGCTATTGCTCGAACAGCCTGGTCTTGAGTTGTTTCCTGAAGGAGAGGTGATCCAGGGTCAGCCGTAGGTGAGTGGGGAGGGAGTTCCATGTCTTGGCTGCCAGGTAGGAGAAGGATCTTCCTCCAACGGTGGATTTCCGAATTCGTGAGACGGATGCGAGGGCGAGGCTGGCGAAATGGAGCTGGCGGGTGGGTGTGTAGAATGTGAGGCGTCTGTTGAGGTACTTCGGGCCCGTGTCGTGGAGAGCCTTGTGTGCGTGGGTGAGGAGTCTGAACGTGATCCTCTTGTTGAAGGGGAGCCAGTGCAGGTCGTTCAGGTGGGCAGAGATGTGGCTGCTGTGAGGGATGTCCAGGTTGAGTCGTGCTGAGGCGTTCTGAATGCGCTGGAGTCTTTTCTGGAGATTGGCTGTGGTTCCAGCGTAGAGGGTGTTCCCGTAGTCCAGGCGGCTGGTGACGAGGGCCTGGGTGACCGTCTTCCTGGTTTCTGTGGGGATCCATCGGAAGATCTTTCGGAGCATGTGCAGGGTGTTGATGCAGGATGATGAGACTGCGTTTACTTGCTTGGTCATCGTGAGGGAGGAGCCAGGATGAAGCACAGGTTGCGTGCGTGGTCCGTTGGTTTGGGTGTGCTGCCCAGGGCAGGGTGCCACCAGGAGTCGTCCCACGCGGAGGGAGATGGTCCGAGGATGAGGACTTCCGTCTTGTCTGAGTTCAGTTTTAGGCGGCTGATCTTCATCCATTCTGCGACATCTCTCATTCCTTCCTGGAGCTTGGCTTTGGCGGTGTTGGGGTCGTTGGTGAGGGAGAGGATTTGCTGGGTGTCGTCGGCGTAGGAGATGATGTTGAGGTTGTGTCGGCGGGTGATGGCTGCGAGAGGGCTCATGTAGGCGTTGAAGAGGGTTGGGCTGAGTGAGGATCCTTGCGGGACGCCGCAGATGACTTCGGTGGCCGCGGATCGGAACGGGGGGAGACAGACTCTCTGGGTTCTTCCGGCGAGGAATGAGATGATCCACTCCAGGGCCGCTCCTTGGATTCCGGTGTTGTTGAGGTGCTGTATCAGGGTGCGGTGGCAGACGGTGTCGAAGGCTGCTGAGAGGTCCAGGAGGATGAGGGCAGCCGTTTCCCCGTTGTCTAGCAGGGACCTGATGTCGTCGGTGGCTGCGATGAGGGCGGTCTCGGTGCTGTGGTTTGCTCGGAAGCCGGACTGTGAGGGGTAGAGGGATCCATTGGTCTCGAGGAAGGCGGAGAGTTGTCTGTTGACGGTCTTCTCGATGACTTTGGCTGGAAAGGGAAGGAGCGAGATGGGGCGGAAGTTCTTCGGGTCCGTGGGGTCCGCGGTGGATTTCTTGAGGAGGGCGCTCAGCTCGGCGTGTTTCCAGCTCTCTGGGAAGGTGGCAGATGCGAAGGAGCTGTTGATGATGTTCCGGAGTTGGGGTGCGATGATGGAGTCGGCTTTGTTGAAGATGTGGTGTGGGCATGGGTCGGTAGGGGAGCCGGAGTGGATGGTGTTCATTGTGCGGGTGGTGTCTTCGGTGCGGACCGGGGTCCAGTTGCAGAGGGTGGTGGAAGGGGGCGCTGGTTCGGCGGTTGGGTGCGTGGTTTGTGCGCCAAAGCTGTTGTGAATGTCAGCGATCTTGCGGTGGAAGAACGAGGCGAGAGAGTCGCAGAGGTCTTGCGAGGGAGTGATGTCGGTGTTGCAGGCGCTCGGATTTGAGAGCTCTTTGACGATGCTGAAGAGCTCCTTGCTGTTGTGGGTGTTGTTGTCCAGTCTTTCTTTGAATGATGTCTTCTTAGTGGTGCGGATCAGCTGGTGGTGTTTGCGGGTGGCGTTCTTGAGGGCGGTCATGTGTTCTGCTGTCTGGTCGTGGCGCCCGGTTTTCTCGAGGGTACGGCAGGTTTTCTTGGAGTTTTTGAGGTCGGTGCTAAACCACCAGGCTTTCCTGCTGCCGGGTCTGCTGGGAGGGTTCTTCAGTGGTGCGAGTTCGTCGGCGCAGTCGGTGAGCCACATTGTGAGGCTGCGGGCTGCTTCGTTGGGTCCGTTGTGTTGGCAGGAGGGTTCTGGCTGAGGGATGTGGTGAGCTGGTTGGCGGTGATCTTGCTCCAGCTTCTGTGGGGAACCTGCTGCGGGTGGTGGTGGGTCGTGGTTCTCCTGAAGTTGAAGTGGACGCAGCTGTGGTCTGCCCAGTGGAGTCCGGTGGAGTAGCTGAAGGTGATGTGCTTGCTGGAGGAGAAGACGGGGTTAAGCGTGGGGCCGGCATAGTGGATGGGGGTGTTCACCAGTTGCTTGAGTCCGAGGTTGGCGAGGTTGTCCAGCAGGGCGGCGGTGTTGCAGTCCTTGTTGTTCTCCAGGTGGAAGTTGAGGTCCCCTAGGAGGATGTAGTCTGAGAAGGTGAGGGCGTGCGGGCTGATGAAGTCTGCGATGGCTTCGCTGAATTGAGTGCGTGGTCTCGGGGGTCTGTAGATGAGAGTGCCTCTGAGGGTGGTCTTGGGGTCAGCGTGGATCTGGAAGTGAAGGTGTTCGGCTGCGTTGAGGCTGTCGTCGGAGTTGGTCGTGATGCGGATGGTGTTTCTGTGGAAGATGGCGATGCCTCCGCCGGTTTGGTTGACGCGGTCCCTCCGGGTGATCTTGTATCCGTCCGGGATGGCTATGGCGATGTCGGGGGCTGAGGAGGCGTTCATCCAGGTTTCCGTGAGGCAGGCGACATCTGGTGAGGTTGTGTCGAGGAGGTTCCAGAGTTCCACGGCGTGCCTGTGGACGGAGCGGGTGTTGAACAGGATGCACTTGAGGTGGTTGTTGCTGGTGCTCGGTTTGGGTGCGGTGCAGGTTAGGAGGCAGGTGAATCGGCAGGCTTGGCAGGTGAAGGGTCCGTGTGTGCGCCTCGGGGTAGCTTGGTAGGAGGTGGCGTTTCGGCCGGCGTTGAGTGCGTGGAGGGTGGCGGCGTCGTAGGTCCGTCGGGTGCGCTGTCGTCGTTACGGACCAGGGGTACTGGCGCTGGGCGCGATCCAGGCATGGACAGGTGTAGACAGGCTTGCCTTTGGCGCGCAATCGGCGTGCCCGCTGCGCATGACAGCTGCACGTACACGTGGACTCCGCCATACGTAGCGCAGTGGGAGGGAGGAGCAGCTGGGAGGCGGGAGCGGGGTGGCGCAGGGAGGGGGAAAGGAACAGAAGGACAAGGGGGCGGGGCCGCAGGGGAGCAGCGGCAGGGAGCGGGGAGGGGTCCGAGGCGGGAAGCGGTCCCGAGGGGCCGAGAAAGGCGAGCAAACACAGGGCACAAAGCGGGCAAGATGCAAAAGGAGCAAAAATAAGAACAAAAAAGGAACCTATTGCACAGGGGCAGCGGCGGACACGCGGAGGAGGCAGGGAGGCCGGGCACACTCAGGGGGAGCCGTGCGGCGAGTGGAGCGACCGTCGTAGACCAGGGTCAGGTCAGGTCAAGATAAAATTAGTCCTAGTGAACAAGGAAGAGGAGGTTTGCATAATTACCGCATACGTCCATCCCAATAACAGAGCCAAAGATTCCTCCATAATTTCCAACCGTCTGGCTGAGTATGTTACCCAGATGGGAAAGCCATTCTTCCTTCTGACAGGGGACCTAAATCAAGATCTTCTAGGCTCATCAGCAGGAGAAGATGAACTGGCCCTAAACAGAATTTACACCATACCAACGCAAAGTGCCCCACTACACAGGAGAAAACGTTTAAACAACCATTTTCTCTACGACCTAGAACATCAAAACCTTCGGGCACTGAATGGAAGATTTCTGTCAGACTCTCATCCAGTAGAATCCTTCTACTCGACCACAGCAAGCTCCATCCTGGACTACACTTACGCCAGCCTTGCCTTATTCCCATACATCATGGGGTTGAGTATGGGGGACAAGGGAGAAAGCAATCATCGCCCCCAGGAATGTCACATAACATCAAAAACACCAAGTTCAATCACGCCGAATACAACGCTCGGGGTGATATACTCTATTTGAAAAAGGATCAAATGCACGTCAGCTAATTCGACCACTCTGTCTGAAGCTGCACTCCAACTATACAACACTCAAAACTCAACTGCTGTTGGGCACATCACCTATTGGGAGCTCTACATGGGAAGACTGCTAAAAGAACTCGCACCCAAGGCTACCCCAAAAGCCAACCCTCACGAAAAGTGCAGTACAAACAACTTAAAGAAAGAACAGAGAGCACAACTTAAGACACTTAAAAGATGTCTAAACCGGACATTACGGAAGCTGAGATTAGCCCCTAATAACATCTACGCACGAGCGGAGCTGAAACACCAAAGGGCTGAGCTCAGCCGAACCAAATGGAATATTAAAAAAGATGTTGAAAACGAAGTCTGGGCAAAATTACTACATGACACCAAAACTAACAACAGTGCCAGTTTTTGGCAATCAGTGAACAGGATTTGGCGCCCACAGCACAAAGAGTTAGGATCTCATATTACGGAAGAGACTTGGATTAACTACCTCTCCAGCCATTTCAACGACCACACAGAGTATGCAGGAGTTAAAAAAACGAACAACAGGAGCATAGAGCCAGATTGCGAAATGCACATGCCTGAGATATTGGGTCAGGTCGATCAAGGCCCACTCACCAACTGCCAAGACACCGCTAGAATCCAGCAGACAGCCCTAATCAAACAGCGGATAACCAAAGGAAGGAAAGAAGGTGCTCCAGGAACGAACGGTATTCCACCAGCCCTTTTTAAAGCAAAAAACACAGAGTGGGCGGATATCATGCAAACTATTTTCGGAAGTTAGGCTTCTAAATAGAAATCCCAGAATCCTGGAGGGGGTCCACGATCGTCCCTATCTATAAAAAAGGAGACAAGATTGACCCAAACAACTACCGACTAGTGGCCCTCCTTGACAACGAGGCGAAATACTTTGCGGGCACCATCCTAGAGGTGATCACTCTTTGGGCTGAGACAAACCTGATTATACCATTGAACCAGACCGGCTTTCGGAAAAACACCGGTACAGCAACCAACATCCTTGCCATCTCATTAATTATCGACGCAGCTAAAACCAAAAAACGTCCGCTGCACTTGTGCTATATCGACTTCAGTGCAGCATTCGATAATATCGAGAAAGGCAGACTATGGGGGAAATTGGAACAATGGAGCTTACCATATTCGACTCTAAATATGTTGAAGCTTCTGCACGCTGACACCTGGGTGCAGGTAAAATTAGGAAGTGGCTCCCATCAGTCCGCAAAAGTTTGTACCACTAAAGGACTCAAACAAGGGTGCGTGCTTGCTCCAATATTGTTCAATCTTTTCATTGCGGATTTACCAAGACCATTCGACACCTGCAACTCCCTCTCCCCGAGGTTGGGAGGGAAAACTCTGAGCAACCTTCTGTATGCTGATGACATTGTACTACTTAGCAATACCTATATTGGTCTCCAGCATCTTCTGAGGGAAATGAACATTTATGCAATGGAAAACACCTTAAAAATAAATCTCAGCTAGACTCGCACGTTATCAATCAACACCAATAAAAAACAACAGAAGACCTGGTCTCTTGGGGGTCTAAAGATCGAGTCAGCCAGTGAGTATAAATACTTGGGAGTCATATTCGACAGAGAAGGCTCATTTGTGCAGCAGAAACAGGAAACAAGAAGGAGAGAAGCATTGATCGCCGTGACGTTGAAAAATCTAGCTACCCAATTGATGGGATCGACCCTGACCCCTTATCTGAAAGTTATTCAGGCGAAGCTGCTTCCCTCGTTCACCTACGGCAGCGAGGCCTTGCGGGGAAGAGACTCCAAAAACCTGGACCACATACAGGTCAAAGCCTACAGAACACCTTCCCGGCTCAAATAAGATTGGAGTTTGGTCTGCAAAAACAAGTTCTAGCCAGGCATGGAGCATACATCATTTGCTGCCACAAACTCAGATCCGCCACTACAGAAACATGAAACTCTTTACTATGGCAGGACATACAAGGCAGGGACGCCTTTCAGGCAAGAACCTACTTGCAGGCAGCGCTTGAAGTTACAAAACTCCCCGCTCCTTGGAACATGCAACTTGGGCATATTGCTTTTAAAAAACTAGTTTGGAAAAACGTTAAACCACTTTCCCTACTAGAGGACAAGGTTCTCTTTTCCAAAAGATCTCATGCATGGATGACCCTCAACACGTATACAGTCTTGGCACCACAAACATATTTTAGCCAGGGTTACCCAAAAGCAACAAAAATGAGGTTCCTGAAATATAGACTAGGAATTCTGCCAAGCACAGAGCATCTTCCACCATGGCTCAGGATAGACAGCAACGAGCTCTGCCCGCTTTGCAACTCAGACAAGGGGGACATTCTCCATGTCACTTGTCTTTGTGAAGAACTCCATCAAGCACGCCAATTGCTCCTCAAGGACCAGCTTAAGCAAAAAAGGATCAGCACCAGAAGGCAAGCGGTGCTTGCCTGCTTGAATCCTCTAAACACTAAACTGAACTGCAGGTACGTCAAATTCCTCGCGATGGTCGAGCAAAGAATTCCAAGACTGCCAAAACTGGAGATTAATAATACAGACACAGGTTATCATGCAGACGGTCAGAAGGAAGCAAGGGAACCCACTGTCCAACCCTTGTAAAAAGGCGCACTGACAGTCACACTGTACTTTTATTTAATCACATGCCTAACTTTTAACGGTTTTAATCTATGATATTTTATGATCCTTTTGTAATATGCTTTGCACTGGTTTTAATTAACTAAGCATAATAAACTTTACCTTACCTTACCTTACCCTCAAACACAGCAATACAAGAAGATCTAGCTCTCAGAACAGAGAATGGAGGAACACGGACTGACAAAACACAACTGCAAACAACTGGAGCACGTATAAACAACGAGCCAGGACAATAGAGGCAGGAGCACATTCAAATCTGCCCTGAGATGCTACCTTCAACTGACCCGGACTACCAAACATGCTGCTGTGTTGGACTACATCAATGTCAGCACCAACAAAAGCACATAAATATTCACCATTATGAAGGATTTGGCCTCACCAACAGATGCCTTCAACTTGATTACTGCCTTGCAAGACCTCTGCAACAATCTTTCTAAATTCTTCAGTAACAAAATCACCATAATTTGCAGGTTCTTCAACCAGTAACCGGACCTGACAGACTTTGCCAAATGCCTCCTGATCTTATCCAAAGAACAAATGCTAACTACATGGTTCATCATCACCCCAAAAGAAACCCCCATCACCATGAAGCCCATCCATTCAGGGTCCCATCGGACACCTGAACACACGAAACCTACTCCAGACACCTAAAACCCATCAACAACATGTTCACACTCATTCAGAATGTCTCTCCCTCTTCAATGACATTCCCAAACCTTTTTGACCTCTTCAACTCTTGCCAACTATGGACCGACCTCCCCGCAACCTTTCCTTGCCAAGGTCTTAGAGAAAATATTCAACAACCGCCTCACAGAAAACCTCAATGATTGCCAACTCTCAACATCACTCAATCTCATTTCAGACCGAACCACAGCATGGAATGTGCCCTAAAAGCTGCCACAGATGACAGTATCAAGAACCTTGACATGATGGTCCTTATTCTCCTAGACCTCTCTGCAGCATTTGACAAGTTCTCCCTTCCCATCCTCATCCAATGTTTACCTGGCATTGGAATCCAAGGGTACGCACTGAGATGGATCTGTTCCTACCTTTGTGGAAGGTTCAAGTAAGTTGGCCAGTAACTGCACACCTTGGATGCCGTGATCTCATCTGCATGGTTCTGCAAAGATCTTCCCTGAGCCCCACTCTCTTTAATCCACACATGATCCCTCTAGCCAGTTTCATCTGCTCTTACAGCAACAACATCCTCACCTACTCTGACAACATGCAACTCATGCTCTCCCTTATGTACAAGATGCTAAGGACCTGAATTAAGTTCAATACCCGTATGACTGAAATCTGCAACTGGAGAAGACAAACTCTCTAAAGCTGGATACAGCCAAGACCAAAATGGTGATCTTCAGTCATCATCGACATTAAACTTGATACAAACATCATTATCAGCACCGTCACTACCTCCTGATTCCACACATGGAGATGCAGAAGAAAACTTTAAAATGGCTCCTAATTGGCACCCAGAAAGCTGGCATGCATGCCCAGGGGACCCTGTGCGTTGACTTGTGCATCAGAAAACAGCCTGAATTTATCTGGAATGTACTTGCACTGAGCCCAGTCACAATATTCAGCAGTTCTTTTCTCTCAAGCCTCATGCAACATATTCTTCCTCAGCTGGTGTTGATGCAAATCTGAAAGATCTTCTCTGGAAATGACCAGGGTCGAGGTATGTATGGTGAATAGGGAGCAAAGTCCATTCCATCCGGTGATGAGCTAAGTGAAATCAAACTAGCCACACTGCCAGTTAATACCCATCCGTGTGGAGGTGCCCCATTGCATGTCTGGAATGTGCAGTACTGTACTGCAGTTCTCATTTTTTATTAGTGGGTTGGTTCCTTTTCCTCTGAAACACAAAGAATACAGTGAAAGTTTCAATACAATGTTTTGATCCTCCCATAAAAGACTTATATTCATTTGTACCATCGAGGTGGATGGCGCTACACTGGAATTCCATGCCCAGGGTGTTAGACTTGGCATCTTTTGTGTGGTTATCCCTAACTTTTTGCCTCTACCTCCTTTATTTTTTACACTGTGCCATATTATGTTTTGCTGGTTTAGACCCTTCGGGCACTTTGCCACTGCTGACCAGTGCCAAAGTGTGAATGCTCCCTGGAAAATTGTATGTAATTGATTATCCATGATTGGCAGATTTGTGTTACTTGTAGGTCCCTAGTAAAGAGCACTACCTGTGCCAGGGTTGGTAACTCAAATGCTACTAGTGGACTTGCAGCATTGGTTGTGCCACCCACACGAGTAGCACAGAAATAATGTCTCGGGCCGGCCACCGCCGTGCCGCGCACAGTCTGTCTAGTGAACCGACGACCTTGCTGGTGTCCACACCCAGCAGGTGTGACCCTCCCTTCTCATGCATGTTAGTCACCCCTATAGTAGGCCCGATGTACCTCACTGGGTAGGGTGCAGTGTGGGAGGAAGGCCGGACCGGTCCTAAGTGTGGGAGACGGGTCCTGATAGTGAAAGGCCACCAAACGATCTTTTCACTATGTAAATGTAAATTTAGCACCAATGATGTCTGAGACTATAATGTGCCTAGGGAAATTAGGGTCAAAATGAATTCTCAATTTATGTTAATAATATTAGGGATATCGCCATCAGTAATTTAACTACATTTAATGAATGAAAGAATTTACATAGTTGTTACTAGGAAGTTTTGGCCTTGATTAAGCCTTCCTGGAACTAGATTGGACACCTAAGATCTGTTTTAGGTAACATTAGCTAAAGGAAATATTGCATATTTTGTTAGGAGCAGACGGGGATATCACTGTTTTGTTGAGAAATAATACCTTTGAAGGAGAAATGCAGGGTGGAGTTTATTCAAATGAATATCCTTATCAAGGGGTGCAGCATAGATACCAGAGAGTAGATAAGTGTATGGTATCAGTTTTATTGTTGCACAGTGTTTCAGGATGAATATATCAGACATGCCCAAGGAGAATCTCATGTTTCCACTAAGGTAGAAGATGTTTCCACTAACGTGGAAGATAAAGGGATACATTTCTCAATTTTAACCTACATAAATATAATTATTTGCAGCAGTATATATATATATATATAAATCCAGCCCGTCTCCAATGTGCTTGCCGCACAGAAAGGCACGCAGACAACGAAATTAGAACTCCGAGGCAAGTTGTTCTTAAAGCTGCTAAATTTATTTTCACAACATGTGGATAAAAGCTGTCATCAGACGCGTTTCGGGCACGTCCGTGCCCTTGCTCACTGATAGTGGACAGACGGCGTACACACATTTTTAAAATCAAAATGCTACTCATTTCGCGCCAAGACTCAGTGATAGTAAAAAGAGTGGAAGGACTACCTGAATACAAGTACTGCTGTGGGGATAAAAATGTGGGCGCCATTTTGTAACGATGCATATACTTTTTCTAAACCAATATAAAGGGTATAGCAAATAAACCTCGTTTCAACATATTAAAATACCAATATAATATTATAAACATTATTTAATTCTGCACAAATGCCTAGACTATGCATATATTTAATATCATAATGCGATATCGAGGTACTACCCTTGTGTTAATACTGTTAATAATATGCGCCCGCAATTACCCAAAGAGATGTATGTCTGCATTCGATACTACAATACAATCAGTACCAGTACGGGAACCATAACGGGAATATGAGCCCATATCACCGTATCAACTGTAAACAATTTCCATGTACAATGACATTAATTTCATTGAAAAGGGAAAAATGTGCAAATAGTCCATGCAAAGAATTGTACCTATGTGCAAATACGCCTATGTGCAAAATTATCCATACATTGATCAAATTCACCTTCTTTTGAATAAAACTGATATATATGCACCCAAGTACAATAAAAACATCCTGCATACCCAAAGGCTATAGAGTTGGAGATGAACCTCCTGCTTAAAGTGCAAATGCAAACCATACACAATATATATTAGATGTTGGGGCAACATAGATTAATGCCCTATATTAAGAAGAACAAGTACTTAAAAATGTACAAAAATTCCTATGCTCGGCTTGCTGTGCAAATTGCAACTCAGGGGTACAATACAGTGCTCCTATATCCCTCATATATTATATAGCAGGTAAATGATTGTACTAATGGATGTTTCTTATGCATCAATTATGGACAAAGACCACAAAAGAAGAATTCCCTTATGATACCCACTGATTACTGTACCGAAAACAGACATTGATATATGTATCGTAGTACTGCCCTCCTATCTCAGCATGTCTAAGATCCCGGCTGTGTGTGAAGATTATTTGCATAATATGTGTGTCGCAAAGCTGGGTGCTCTAACTGTGAATTGAATGACTATGAGAAAAAAAAGGATATAAATCTTATTGTGAAAAAGTGCTCGTGCATAATGACATAACAAGTCTATCAAAATCGGCTGTGGGGGAATTTAGGCCATCTCACAATTTTAATAATGTATACATTTAGATGCCCAAATGCTGCTGCGGAGTCATGCTGAATACAGAGTCTCTAACAAATGACCAAAACCCTCATGGTGAATGAGTCTTGCTAGGGTCAGGATCATAGAAAATTATGAAGGTCTTCTCCCATGTTGAGGCCTCCCGGACTCTTACTGTTGAGTAATACAATGTATCGTGACTCCAATTGCCGCAAGTTTTTCTCGTAGTCACCCCCTCTTTTATTGGGGACCACCGCGTCTATGACAAAATACGTCAAGTGAGCCAGATTTTTATTATGCATAGATTGGAAATGTCGAGCTACCGGGTAACTCTGATCTGCATGCATAATGGCACGCAAGTGCTGTAAAATACGCTGGTGCACTGGTAACTTTGTGCTGCCAACATATTGTAAATTACAGCTACATGTAAGGACATAGACGGCAAGTTCTGTGCGGCAGGTATAGTGGTCACGCAAGGCTATGGGGTTGGCTTCAAAAGGAGTTACATAAGATCTAGTGTTAACTCCGAAATTGCAGGCTCTGCAAGAACTACAGCGAAAGAACCCATTGCTGGGGGATAGCCAGTCTTTGGTCTTGATGGTTTCTGGACTGCTACTGACCAAGTCATTTCTCATGACATATGCTCGTCTAAATGTGACGGTTGGCCTTTTGGGCATAATGTCTCTGAGAACTTGGTCTGTCAAGATGATGGGCCATTGTTGCTTGACAATCTTGGTAACTTGTCTCGCTTGGCGACTGTAACATGTGATGAGCCTAAGAGCATTGCTGTCTTCTGTTTGTCTAGCAGTTGCTGTTTTCTCCCTGTTGGCGTTCAACAGTTCCTGTCTGCTCAGTGAATTGGCTTTCCTCATGGCTGACTCAAGCAGGGTTGGTTTATAACCACGACTGATGAGCCTTGCTTTAGCTTCCTGCTGACATTTTTCCCTTAACATAGGGCTGCTGCATGACCTATGGATTCTCAGGAACTCCCCATAGGGGATGCTCCTGATGGTATGCTGCGGGTGAAAGCTTGCCGCATGTAAAATTGAGTTGCCTGACATTTCCTTCCTAAATAGGCTGGTGACAATCTCCTTGTCAATGATGTCTATTTTTACATCTAGGAAGCTGGCTGTGGTGTTGCTGATGTTGGCTGTGAACTGGAGATTTAGTTGGTTAACATTAATTGCCTGCACAAACAGCCTAGCAGATGCCTCTGTCCCTCGCCAGACGATACAAACGTCATCAATATATCGCCAATACTCATCACATTATTTAGCCAAAAATCCTCGTGTTCCACCCTGAGGACGTGTTCCTTCCACCAGCCTACGTGGAGCCCCGCGTAGCTGGGGGAGAAACACGACCCCATGGCGACGCCCCTCACTTGTTTATACTCTTTGTTGTTAAACAGGAAAATATTGTTGGTTAGACATTTCTCTGTCATGTGTAATAACATTTTACTGTGGTTATATAATTCAAAAGGGCGTCTGTCTAGATAATATTTCATTGCAAGAAGACCATCATTATGGGCTATGCTTGTATACAGAGTCGATATATCCATTGTTATCAACAGTAACTCGTCAGACCAAGTACAATGGCTCAATCGATACAAAAAGTCTGTGGTGTATTTAATGTAGGCCGGTAGTGCGACCACATATTCCTGTAAGAAGAAATCGATGTACTTTGATGTGTTTTCAAACACACTGCTTATAGCGGACACAATTGGCCTTCCAGGCACTGGTGACTGTTGTTTGTGCACTTTGGGTATGAAGTACATGTTTGGCAAGACAGGGAAATCTTTTTGAAGAAATTTAAATTATTCTTTGCTCAGGAGGCCTTCACGTTTCCATCTATACAGGTCTGAGCGATAGGAATCATTGATCTTTCTTGCAGTGGCCATGTCAATCTTAGAATAACAGGAGATGTCTCCTAAATGCCTGTTTGCCTCCTCAATATACTCTTGCTTGCCCCACAAGAGCACATTGCCTCCCTTGTCCGATTTATTGATCACAATTTTTTTGTCATCCTTCAGTTTTTTCATAAGGGAGGTATAGGGTCGTGTTTTATCGTTGGGTTTGTTACGAGACTTCATGGTCTTACTTTGCAAAATTTTGATCTCCTCTATTACTCGATCTGCAAAAACGTCTATTGCATCCCGTGGCATGCTCGGATTGAATGTTGACGATGGTTTAAACGGGCTCTCTGCTGGTTGATTGATGTTAATCCCCTCCTCCGTATCCACTTCTTGAGTGCTGTTATCGCTGTTATCATCGTCTCTCAAATCTTGTAAATCCCGCAGAAGCCCTACATCTCTTGTTTGCACCCCAGTTCTCTCTGCTACTGGTGCGACCCCTGATTTTTTCTTTGCTTCCAAACATGTTTTCACCGCATAGTACTTTTTTAGTTTTAGTTTTCGTATGAATTTGAAAATGTCAATCCGGGTATTTACATAGTTGAAATTACTCTCCGGACAATAGGACAAGCCAAGAGCGAGTAGTTGTTTCTCTGCTTTGCTGAGGTCTATGTCGGTGAGATTGATTATTGTGTTCTCGTCTATACTTTCTTGTTCTTGTTGCACCAGAATCTCTTCTGTTGCTTTCCTTTTTGAGGCTGTGCACCGGCGTCGCTGTTTCCGTCGTTGGTTCCGCCTTTGCCTTGATTCGCATTTGGTTTCCTTGGACGAAGCGACACCTTGCGTTGCAATCTCACGTACTCCATTTCTTCTCCATGGGTCAGTTGCCCCAAATCCCCTTGTTTTGCACCTGAGGTGCCTTCATCCGAATCTTCTTCACTTGGGACTAAACTCGCGTCTGAAATTGACGCTTCTGGGTCACTTATGCCTACCTCAGCGTGCTGCACTGTAGCCATTGGTTTTGGTATGGTAGTGCTGCGTTGGTTCCTTAGATGGTCGAACTTGCGCGCAAAAGTGTAAATGCGCCCTTGTTGGTAATCTTGCTGATCACGGGCAAATTTATATGCTTTGCGCGTCTTTTATTACGCTTTCCTGCTTCCTTAAGCGTTCTTTCATTTCGCTAATTGTTTTGTCAATGTACACTCTGTCTTTGTTGTAC
Organism: Lissotriton helveticus; assembly: GCF_964261635.1. Lineage (NCBI taxonomy): Eukaryota > Metazoa > Chordata > Amphibia > Caudata > Salamandridae > Lissotriton > Lissotriton helveticus. Next base: position 1,523,684,260 of record NC_136067.1, on the reverse strand, counting down.
ATCTCTTTGGAAAGTTCGTTATTGATACGCACTACTTCATCCAGATTAACTTGTCGGTCGATCTTAGCATACTGTACCAATAGGCAAAGCAAACGCATTGAGGCTTCCAAGTTAGATTCGGCCCAGTATTTTAATAAGAGGGGGTTGGGGTTTTCAAAACTAGGCACCAACATGATGCGGAGTCCGCGTGGAACCCGCCCAACTTCTTTGTATTTTTCCAGAGATCGTATCTCCCATCATTTGGTGAGCTCCCCTCTACTGTTTTTTTCTAAAGCCTTCAGCAGCGTTTTGACATCAGAATTTTCATTTACATCCGTTTTCTTATTGTGAGATTTGCCTTCTGCCCCCACCGTCGGCAAATTTTGAAAAAGCTCCTCAAAAGCCTCCTCACGCTCCCGCTCTTCAGACATTCTACCCACACAGTTATGTTATTTGTTATTTCCGCAGATATAAGGGGTGTAGCTCGTCAAACACAACCTCAACATTATCTCATACGCCGACGACACCCAGCTGATACTCTCCCTCACCAGAGACCCAGCCACCGCCAAACTCAACCTCCAGGAAGGAATGAAAAACGTCACTGAATGGATGAAACTCAGCCGTCTGAAGCTGAATTCAGACAAGACGGAGGTCCTCATCCTCGGACTATCCCCATCCACCTGGGACAACTCCTGGTGGCCCACAGAACTGGGCACCGCACCGCCACCCACTGACCATGCACGCAACCTAGGATTCATCCTGGACTCCTCTCTCACGATGACCAAGCAAGTCATCACCATCTCATCTTCATGCTACAACACCCTGCGCATGCTCCGTAAGATCTTCCGGTGGATCTCCACTGGAACTAGAAAGACGGTCACCCAGGGCCTCGTCACCAACCAACTAGACTACAGGAACGCACTATAAGCAGGAACCACAGTCAAACTTCGGAAAAGACTCCAACGCATACAGAACGCATCCGCACAACTCATCTTTGACATCCCCTGCCACAGCCACAAATCAGCTCACCTGAGAGACCTGCACTGGCTCCCCGTCAACAAAAGGATCACGTTCAGGCTCCTCACCCACGCACACAAAGCGCTCCACGACATAAGTCCAGAATACCTCAACAACCGCCCCACGTTCTACACTCCAACACACAAACTCCGCTCCACCAGCCTCGCCCTCGCCAACGTCCCACGGATCCGCAGAACCACCGCCACCGGAGGAAGATCATTCTCCTACCTGGAGGCCAAGACGTGGAACTCCCTCCCCGCCCACCTATGACTGACCCAGGACCACCTCACTTTCAGGAAACACCTCAAGACCAGGTTCTTCAAGCAGTAGCGGCACTCCCCCCCCACCCCCTCAGCACCTTGAGACCCTCAAGGGTGGGTAGCGCGCTCTACAAATGTACTTGATTGAGCTGCAACCAGGGATGGCTATCCAGCATCACACTACTTTTTTGTTTTGGAGGGACATGACCCGACGAGAAGGCTTCTCAATGTTTGAACAACTTTGCAGGAAAGGAGGAGGCAGACTAATGCTAAAAATTGGAGTCCAAGGTGAGGCCAGAACTCATCGAAATTAGTATAATCAGAGGGTGTTGAACGGGGACAGTTGGTTGTTCAGGTGAACCTCCCCTCTCGAATAACTTGGTGCCGTGCAGCTGTTCACCACCTGTTGGATTTGTGTGGAGGAGGTAATGAGGTCTTTGCTATCCCTAGCATATGGGAAATCTGGTACTGGACACCTGAGGACAGCTTCATTTTGGAACTAAAAGAGAGCCTTCATTGCTTGGAGGCTTCTGGCATTTGGGGTTGCTGAGGTTGGAACCACAAGGCACATAGACATTTTTGTCCTAGGCTGGAGTCCTGAGAATGGGGTCCTTTTCACCTGGTAATTGGAACCAGCCTCAATTGGACTTGGGTGAGGGGACCTATGTGCATTCCTTTCAAGGACTGGGATGGGAGCTGTGCTGCCCCCTTTATTACACTTCCCTCCCCATTGGGGGAGGTCAGCCAGCTCGCCCTGGGGGCTCAACAGCAGAGTGGGGCCTAGGCTCCTGCAAGCACCCAAAACGATACATTCTGGTGCAGATTCACAATCGAAAAAACTGCACAGCAGCCCTAAGTTTGTTGAACGCAAGTTAAGGGATTGAAATCCTAAGGTTGTCTCACTAGTCTTTATTTTTTAAAATAAATGTTGCAGTGTGTGTGTGAAGTCTATGTTGTTCTTTGGCGGTTTTAACTTACTGTGGATTTGTGTTTTGTGTTTGCGCAAACAAAGGCATTAAGTCCTCAGACAGTTTACCCCTACCTGCTGTGGTTGTGGCCCCAATCCTTGTTGGCCTAGCTTCACTGTCTTTTGCCGCTGTTGTCACCTGTTTGGCCAACCCCCCTGATCTCTGTTTTGGTGGTGAAGTGGCTGTCTGATTTCCCTGTGGCTGAGTGTAAGGTGCATCTGGGTTACCCTAGGCTTGGTTTTGGGGATGGCAATTTTTCAGTGAGTGGTCCATGCTTATCGATATTTGTTCATGACAGGCTTTTAGGCAGCACCGGTCATCCATGTGGCCCATTCCGTGGCAATAATACCATTCTCTGATGTCTGGCTGCTGCCAACCTCCCTGAACTCAGCCATTGTAACCGGGCTGAAACCCTCTGTGGTTCTGTGGTGGAGCCTCCTTCAAGACTGTTGCCATTTACATGCTGCTCGGCTAACACAGCCCCCTCAAGGGAAACAGCCCAAAACGCAAGGTGGACACACCACATTTTCACAGTGAAAATTGCCTACCTGTAGGTTTTAAACCCTAACTCTGCCGGCACCTTCAGAAACCTAGCAAACCTATACATTTTTAAAAACTAGACACCCAGGGAAATCCAGGACTGGGTGACTTGACTGTCTCTCTCCAAGTTATGTTACCCAGAATCCCCTGCAAACCTAAAAAAAGGACAACAAAATGCATTTTTCTCGCATTTCTGTGGTGGAAAGGTCTGGAATATGCGTGGATCCAAAAAAATTCACCCACCCCACGTTCTACAAAGTCTTTCAAGAAAAATGCTACCTCACTTGTGAGGGTAGGCCTAGTGCCCGCGACAGAAAAAGGCCAAACCTCAAGGTGGACACACTACATTTTCACTGTGAAAAATGACCCTTTTTTTTTAAAAGTGTCTTGCTGTAGTTTTTGAAACCTAGCTCTGCTGGCACCTTGGGAAACCTAGTAAACCTATACATTTTTGAAAACTAGACACCTAGGGGAATCAAGGATAGGGTGACTTGACTGGCTCTCACCAGGTTCTGTTACCCAGAAAAACTTGCAAACCTAAATAATTGTAAAAACAACATATTTTCCACACATTTCTGAGGTGGAAAGTTCTGGAATGTGCGTGGATCCACAAAATTCCACCCATCCCACATTTCCCAAAGTCTTCCAAGAAAAATGGTACCTCACTTGTGTGGGTAGGCCAAATGCCCGCAACAGCAAACATCCCAAAAAGCAAGGTGGATACACCACATTTTTACAGTGAAAAGTGACCCTTTTGTGCCTACCTGTAGTTTTTTTAACCCTAGCTCTACCTGCACCTAGGGAAACCTAGCAAACCTATATATTTTTTAAAACTATACACCCAGGGGAATACAGGATGGGGTGACTTGAGTGGGTCTCACCAGGTTCTGTTACCCCTAATCCCTTATAAACCTAAGAAATTGTTAAAGAAAATACATTTTCCTTACATTTCTGTGGTGGAAAGTTATGCAATCTGCGTGGATCCACAAAATTCCACCCACCCTGCATTCCCCGAAGTCTTCCAAGAAAAATGGTACCTCACCTGTGTGGGTAGGCCTAGTGCCCGCGACAGGAAATGGCCCAAAACGCAAGGTGGACACCCCACATTTTCACAGTGAAAAGTGAACCTTTTCTGAAACGTGCCTACCTGTTGTTTTTAAACCCCAGCTCTGCCGGCACCTTGAGAAACCTAGCAAACCTATAAAAATTTTTAAACTAGACACCTCGGGGAATCTGGGATGGGGAGACTTGACTAGCTCTCTGCAGGTTCTATTCTCCAGAATCCTTGCAAACCTAAGAAATTGACAAAAAACAAATTTTCCTCACAATTCTGTGGTGGGAAGTTCTGGAATCTGTGTGGATCCACTAATTCCACCCACCCGCATTCCCCAAAGTCTTCTGAGAAAAATGGTACCTCACACAAAAATACATTGAAAAAGTTATTTTTTCAGCTACATTTGAGATGTACAGGGGATTCTGGGTAAGATAACGTTGGGGGATCCATGCAAGCCATACCTCTCTGAAATCCCACCCGTGTCTAGTTTTCATAAATGTGTGGGTTTGGTAGCTTTCCCTAGCTGGCCACTGAGCACGGGGCCAAAAACCAGGGGACCCCCCTTGCAAAACAAGTTAATTTTGTGATAGGCAATTTTGATTTTGCCTCAATATGTTTAGGGCCCTTGCCTGTCACGGGTACTTGGGCCTCCCACACGAGTGTGGCACTATTTTTATCAGGAGACCTGGGGGAACGCTGGGTGGTAGGAACTTTGTGTCAGCCCGGGAATGCCACAACTTTCCCATACAAAAATGTGTGGATACAGTGATTTTTCATCTAAATTTGAGGTGTGCAGGGGAATCTGGGTAAGAAAACGTTAGGGATCCATGCGAGCCATACCTCCCTGCAATCCCCCAGCTGTCTAGTTTTCAGAAATGTGTGGATTTTGTAGGTTTCCCTAGCTGGCCAACGAGCACAGGCCCAAAAACCCTGGTGACCCCCTTGCAAAACCAGGTCGTTTTGTGATACACAATTTTGATGTCGCCTCAATACGCTTTTGGCCCTTGCCTGTCGCGGGTACTTGGGCTTCCCACACGAGTGAGGTACCATTTTTATCGGGAGACGTGGGGGAATGCTGTGTAGAAGGACATTTGTGGGTCCATGCAGATTCCAGAACGTGCCCACAACAGAATTGTGAGGAAAATTGGTTTTCTTCACAAAGTTTGAGGTTTGCAAGGGATTCTGGGTAACAGAACCTGGTGACAGCCAAACAAGTCACCCCATCCTGGATTCCCCTTGGTGTCTAGTTTTTAAAAATGTAAGGTTTGCTAGGTTTCCCTACGTGCCAGCTGCGCTAGGGCCCAAAATCCACAGGCAGACACATTGCTAAAAAAAAATTGGTGCTTAGTGGACTTTCTGCCACCCTGGGGGGGATCTGGGGAGGGGTGTTTGTCCCGAAATGCCCCCAAGGGGTGAGTATTTTTTGTGGGGGTGGGGGTGGGGGCATTAGTATGCACATTTTGGGCAGCCCCCACCCCCATGCATAAATCTCTGGCACCTATTGGGCTTTCTCCCCCCCAAGGGGCAGATCAGGGGCCACTGCCCCTGGTAGGAAATTTCTGTCAGCCCGGGAATGCCACAACTTTCCCATACAAAAATGTGTGGATAAAGTGATTTATCAGCTAAATTTGAGGTGTGCACGGGATTCTAGGTAGTAAACGTTGGGGGATCCATGCGACCCATACCTCCCTGGAATCCCCTGGGTGTCTAGTTTTCAGATCTGTGTGGGTTTGGTAGGTTTCCCTAGCTGGCCGCCGGGCATGGGTCGAAAAACCCAGGTGACCCCCACTGGCAAAACCAGGCCGTTTTATGATAGGCAATTTTGATGTTGCTTCAATACATTCTGGGCCCTTGCCTGTCGCGGGTACTTGGTCCTCCCACAGGAGGGAGACACCATTTTTATCGGGAGACCTTGGGGAACGCTTGGTGGTAGGAAATTTGTGTCAGCCTGGTAATACCACAACTTTCCCTAGCATAAATGTGCGGAAAAAGTGATTTTTCATTTTTCAGCTAAATTTGAGGTGTGCAGGGGATTCTGGGTGAGAAAACTTCGGGGATCCATGCGAGCAATACCTCCCTGCAATCCCCCAGCTGTCTAGTTTTCAGAAATGTGTGGATTTTGTAGGTTTCCCTAGCTGGCCAACGAGCACCGCCTCAAAAACCCTAGTGACCCCCCCTTGCAAAACCAGGTCGTTTTGTGATACACAATTTTGATGTCGCCTCAATACGCTTTGGGCCCTTGCCTGTCCCGGGTACTTGGGCTTTCCACAATAGTGAGGTACCATTTTTATTGGGAGACATGGGGGAATGCTGTGTAGAAGGACATTTGTGGGTCCATGCAGATTCCAGAACGTTCCCACAACAGAATGGTGAGGAAAATGGGTTTTCTTTACAAAGTTTGAGGTTTGCAAGGGATTCTGGGTAACATAACCTGGTGTGAGCCAAACAAGTCACCCCGTCCTGGATTCCCCTTGGTGTCTAGTTTTAGAAAATGTACAGGTTTGCTAGGTTTCCCTGTGTGCCAGCTGCGCTAGGGCCCAAAAGTCACAGGTAGGCACATTGCTAAAAAAAAGTTGGTGCTTAGTGGGCTTTCTGCCGCCCTGGGGGGATCGGGGAGGGGTGTTCACCCCGAAATGCCCCCAAGGGGTGACTATTTTTTGTGGGGGTGGGGGCATTGGTATGCACATTTTGGGCAGCCCCCACCCCCATGCATAAAAGAAGCCGGCATAATCGCTGGCACCTATTGGGCTTTCTGCCCCCCAAGGGGGCAGATCAGGGGCCACTGCCCCATCTGCCCTGCCGGGGGCAGAAAGACTCGGATTTCTCTGGGGGGGTATTGTCATGCTCACTTTGGGCAGCTCCTACCCCTACGCAAATATAAAAAAATCCCTGGTTTCTTTTTTTTTGGGGGGGGGGGGCATTGGCATGCCCATTTTGGGCAGCCCCCACCCTAATTCAAATTGCCCAAATAATAATCCCTGGCATCTAGTGGGCTTTCTGCCCCCCGGGGGGCATATTGGGGCTACAGCCCCATCTGCCCCTCAGGGCGGCAGAAAGGCTGTCATTTTGGTGGGGGTATGGGGGCATTGGTATGCTCATTTTGGGCAGCCCCTACCTTAATTAAAACTACTCCCCAAAAAATCCCTGGCGTCTAGTGGTCTTTCTGCCCCGGGCGCAGATTGAGGACTACTGCCCCCATTTGCCCTGTAATTGTGGCAACAAAAAAATCCCTGGAGTCAAGTGGACTTTCTGCCTCCTGGGAGAGCAGATTGGGGGCTACTGTCCCCATCTGCCCCCCATTGGGGGCTCAAAAGCTATTATGGTGGCAGGGTGGGGACATTTTGGGCAGCCCTCACCCTAATTACACATAGCAACGAAAAATCCCTGCCGTCAAGGGAGCTTTTTGCCCCCTCAGGGGGGAAGATTGAGGGCTACTGCACCATCTGCTCCCACGGGGGGCAGAAAGGTTGTAATTGTGACAGGGTGGGGGCATTGGCATCGCCATTTCAGGCAGCTCCCACTCTAAAAACAAATGCGCAAAAAAAATTCCCTGGTGTTGGGGGGCAGAAAGGCTAAAATGGTGGTGAGGGTGAGGGCATTGGCATACGCATTTTGGGCAGCCCCCACCCTAAAAACATATGGCTACGAAAAATCCCTTAGGTCAAGTGGGCTTTCTCCTCCCCCGGAGGGGCAGAATGGGGGCTACTGCTCCATCTGATCCCAGGGGGTAAAGATGGGGGCAGAAAGGCTTTAAGGGTGGTGGGGGAGTGGGGGCATTGGGTTGCCTGTGCATTGGGGTACCCGTTTCGGGAAGCCCCCACCGTAAAAACAAATGCACAAAAGAAATCCCTGGTGTTTAGAGGGCTTTCTGCCCCTCCCCTGGGGTGCAGATTGGGGATACTGCCCCCCAGGAGGGGCAGAAAGGCTGTAATGGTGGTGGGGGAGTGGGGGAATTGGGGTGCCTGTGCATCGACATGTCCTTTTCGGGCATACCCCACCCTAAAAATAAATGCCCTGGGAAGCAGAAAGACTGAATTATGCCTATTTTTTATGGGGGGAGTGAAGGCCCTTGCCCAAGGGGCCACTCCTCCTTATCTGGTGTCTATTGGATGTATTCCTGCTAGGGGATCGCCTTCCTGGGGCGATCACCCCCAAGCAGGGATCCACTGGGGAGGGGTACCATTGGAAAGGGGAGATTCTTTTTACGTGCTCAGCTTGTTTTGTGCAGCTACTTCATTTGTTCATTCTTGAAAAAGCACCATGGTATTATCATGTGTGCTGGATGTTCCGGACAAAGAAGAGCTGCTTGAAAATCTAAATTATCAAGAGCAGCAATTGTAAATCCTTTCCTGGTAAAGTGGCTTGGAAGTGGTGTGCTGTCAGTTTCACAAGATTTAACAGCATGTTCTGATAAAAAGTTCCTGCTCCATACTATCCGCTATATGTATCAACAAACCATTTTGCATTTCCTAAATAGCGAATTTTAAGGAATCGCTATTTAGGAAATGCAAAACGGTATGTATGTACAAAATCGCTTTCCAATAGCGATTCCTTAGCATTCCTTAATTTGAGATTAGCAAATTGTCAATCGCAAATTACCCCTTCATTTCCATGGGCCAGGAGGCCCATAGGAATGAAAGTGCAATTTGCAATTAGCAATTTGCTGATCGCAAATTAGGGATGTTTCCAAGGGTGCAGGGGTGTCTCAAGAACACCCTGCTGCACCCCTGAAAAAGACATTTGGGGGCATATGGCGCACATACATGCCCTAAGGGCATGTATGGGCGTCATATGTCACCTTTGGTTTTTATCAAAAAAGATTTTTGATAAGAATTCGCAAATTACCACCAACTAGAAGTTGGTGGTAATTTGCTAATCCTTAATGGCATTTATTGCATTTTATTTGTTTGATACATTGCATTTAAGGAATCGCAAAATTTGCAATTCCTTAAGTGCAATCGCAAAATAAGGATTAGCAAATTTTGCTATTCCTTATTTTGCATCAAACTAGTTTGATACATTCCATTTGTCTAATTAGCATTCGCAAAGGCCGAAATTCGCAGAATTTCGGCCTTTGCGAATGCTAAATAGCTTGATACATATAGCGGTAGGTCATTATATTTGTTGATACACCAATCATATTCATTGAAGTGATTAGCTCTTGACTTTTGCACTTTTCATAGATTGCGTGGGTTGTCATCATGTTTGGCGGAGTTTTCTTTTTGACTTGTTGACTTCCATGATTTGCAGAGTTCTGGGTTATCACAAAATGTTTCATTAGTTCCAAAATCTAAATCTGTCAAGACAATTCTTAAAATTATTCCTGCTGATTGCACTGCATCCTGTGATCTTATTTTAGCAGCTAGAACTTCAGAACTCAAATAAGCTGAGAACACCATAAGTGACTCGTTCTTTTTGTTAGACTGTCAAAAACAGATTCTGTCATTGTACATTCTCACCAGAAAAATCGTAATTTCATTATTATGGATCAATACAGTTTCATCAATGTTGACCATTATTTCTCTGATCTCACTGAGTGTGGACCCGTGGCCAGTTTTAAAGAGTGGCTTTAAAACTTAGGGCCATATTATCAAGAAAGGGCGATACATTATCGCCGCTTTTATCGGCAGGAAACTGCTGCTAAAGCGGCTATAATGGGCTTGAAAATAGGCCCTTGTGAATTCCCATAGAAGCCCAGGTTCTGGTGTTAACCTGGGCTTCTATTGGAATAGAAAGTGACGATAATGTATCTCCCTTTCTTGATAATATGGCCCTTAATTTGCTTTTTCAAAGAGTGCAAACTTAACTGAAGGCTGGCAGATATGTTGCTGCTGGGAGTTCATTGAGCATTCATATTTTCTAATGTATGCACGTTTCAAATACATTCACCTCATTGTTAAGTGAAGCTACTTGGCTGAAAACCTCATCTTGACAGAAACTAGCTGCAGATAAAAACATGGTTGCCCTTTGAGACTCACATACTCTGTTCTTTCATCAATCCCTTTGGCCCTTGAGTTTAAATGGCAAAGTCAAGTTTTCAGTTTAAAAATGCTCTGCTAGTCTGCAGTGGCAAACTGGGAGATATGTTTTCACATTGTCACATCGAGGCTGGCACAATAAGTGCTGCCGCCCTCTTGGGACACTTTTACTTACAGGCTGCAGGTACGCCTGGCACCATATAGTAGGGACTTATAAGTAAATAAAGTTATACCAATTGGGTCAATCAAACATATACTTTAAAGGGTCAGAGCACCGGCACTGAGGTCTGGTTATCAGTGCACTCTCGGAGTTGAAAATCCAGCAGCATCGGTCTAAAACTTTGAGGGTGATCATGCAAAAAGCAGAATTTCCTTACAGGTCCTACCCAGATTTTTCTTTTGGACAGTTAGTTCGGAAACATTCTGTTAGTTGATTAAGGTGTCATTTTCATAACCCACAGTTCTAATTTTTTCACTGGAGTGAGATAGTAATATTGGTATTAGTTTTTATATCTTTAAATTGTGCACAGATCTAAGACAACTCATCCACACATTTTAGACTCATCATTTTTATGAATTATTCTGCAGCTTAACTGTCCTTAGTTTTCATTTTCCATGTGTATCCTACTTGAGAACGATGCCATATTGTTGTTAAAGTGTTGGTTAAAATTTAGATTCAATATACCTATTTACTTTGCTCACATCTAAAAATTTCCTACACATTTGTGCATATGATAAAACCACTACAGAAAATACGAGTGAATGCATTTTACTGTTTGTGCACACATTTTGTTGTTACATGCAGTGAGGAGGAGTAAGTGTTGGTTTGTAAATGTGTGTAACTTGTGCACATTCAAAGCGCAGTAGGGGCATATGTATGAGAGGGTAGTGCATGTGCAAGACATGTGTGTAATGTAGTAGTGGGTGACATTCACTGGGGTTTGTCTACCTTCCCCTGCATGTGAGTAGGTTTGTTGAGTTTCCTAAGGAGAGTTGTTGTCTACCAGATGTCCCTTAGAAATTGTGTGGTCCTGCAAATGTGCCCTGGGTCTTATTTGCCAAGCTCTTATTGAGCTGCCGGACCTAATTGTAGCATCTAGGACTGTATCATAATGCTGTGTCTGCCACAGAGACAGTGCACAAGGGATCTGTGTGCTACTTTTTGGTGCCCAGACATTATTCTGAAATATCTCTGAGTTAATGCACGGTTTTCTGAGAGTAGAGTTTGAAAACAGAGGACAGTGATTACCTCATTGTGTTTCCTAGCTCTACTGTCAGATCAACATGCAGTACCTAGCATACATCATTTCAAAATATCAGCTATCAATATGACATAAAGAAATTTACAGATCCTTCTGGTCTCAGGAAGTGCAGAACACAGCATCATGATAAAGCCCCAGGCGTTCTCCTCCTTAAGCATTTGAAGATGTTCGCTGAGCAGCTCTAATGTGTCCTGGAAGCAGTTTTGTATGCATAGGCGGTCATTTAATTACCAGAGATAAGTGTGATGGTGCATATGGACACCTCTGTGCTGCAGATACTATGTTACTTTGAGTCTTGTTGGTTCAAGAAATCCTCCTCTAACAGAGATGTCCTTCACAGGCCATTTCACTCAGCCGGATGGTTAGGGAGGTTGCAATTTGGTAAACAGTAGATGGAAGAGGCCTATTTCTCACCTTGAGATTCCTATCTCTGCAATTCCGGACATAAAATTGGGATTGCTGATTGGTAAGAGTAGGATCTAGGATCTCTGAAGAGGGTAACTGTAGGGTGTGTGATGAGGGTAGCTGAGGCTTGCATAGCTGGACCATCTCTCTGTTACTTTGTTCCATACATCTAGAGACATGCATTTAAAAGCTACCCAGATAAGAAATGCTGGTTACAAACCTTGATGGGATGGTAGTTCATGATACAATTAGCCAACAATATGCAGGAGTAGGGGCTCCTTACCGGACAGCATTTCAGTCTCCACTGGAGGATGGAGTGTCATCTGCAGCCTTCCTTTTCTTAAGTGCTGTAAATGAGAAAAACATATCTGTGACTGGCCACGAAAAAATCAGGGCACAATGTTGTTTGACCTTGTACGAATTGTCCAGAAGGAGTTCCATGAAGAAGTGCTGAATAACTAAAAACATGTACAGTCTTTTTCTAAACTAATACTGTGGCACAAAAACAAATGTGCTGTGTGTAAAGTGTACAAAGTAAAGTGGCCTACAACCTACAGTGAGGCTAACATAGGGGAGAACCACAGTGGGCCATCTAGGGTACTCACAAAAATTTAACACATATTGTTCAGCCTCCATGCCACAGACTGCTTCACCCTAAGCAGCACTCTCATCCACAGACCATCAGGACAGGGCACCATCTTCATCAACACCATCACAATCTATGTTGCACCACTCGCCCTTAATGTAAGCAACTACATCCTGCATGGAGATGTGTACTTTCAATTGGAAGAGCATGCTGACTGACAAGTATTGGAAGAATGCTCTCAATACCCAATGATGTAAACCCAGCAACAATCACCGTAAAGCCTTTACGAATTTCAACAATTTGATCACCGCCTGCACTGACTCCCTTGCCCCGTCAGAAAGTTTAAGCCGTACTCCTTCAACACTGCTGATGCACCTGTATTGAGTAGATACGAAGAGAGCAATTGCAACGAAACGCCGCAGCAGCTGAGGACGAAGACTGTGAGCAGCCGTGTGGTGCTGTGGAGCTGCGGAGCCTGTGGAGCCCTGTGGAGCCCTGTGTCCAAGCTCGAGCCCGTGCCCCCTTTTCCAGGTTTTGGGGACAGTAAGGGAGCCCGGGGCCCCTGCGGGCTGAGACAGGAACAGTAAAATCGTGGCACCGATATAGGAAGAGGGAAAGTGCCACCAGATAAGGAGCAGGAGAAAGGAGCAATTATAGCCCTGGAAGGACAGGGACGAAGGGCACCTAGAGACCTTGTCAAAGCCTGGTGCCTGATCCTGGAAGCTACCTCCCCCCCACTTTTGCACTGAAGAAAGGATGTAAGGGGGAGCTTTGCTGGACAATTACAATTATAGACTACAAAGCATAGAGCTAATGCAAACTGGTGGCAAGGAGGGATAAAGGCACAACAGAGGATCCCTTACCCGTCTGATGTTGTCTCCCCGGCTTCCTGCCTAGCTGACCTTGGATGTGTTACCTTGCCCATGTGGTTCCACCCTACCCTGGATCCTCCTTCTCGTTTTCTCCTTTTGAAGCCTTATACCAGAGCTCTCACTGCAGCTCTCCGTTTCCTCCCAGATACACCTGTCAGACATGTCCCTGAAGCTCACTTTTCTCTGCTGACTCTATCTAAGCTAAGAGCTAAGAAGTATATACTTTTGAAGATCCTACCTCCATCTGAACTGAGATAGATACCCGAACTACAGAAAAATAGGTGCCTCGGCTGCTCCCACACGAGTAAAGAAAGTACTGCCCACAAGGGACAACAAATGATATATAACTGGGGAGTGAACAGTGGAAGCCCCGACGAAATGAATGTACCAACTGGCGACATATATTAAAATCGAGAATAGTCCCCGCAACTACATTTTTTTGATACTTTTGGGGCAAACCTTTTTTAGACCTAACAATAAGGAAAAGGTATTACCCTTATGCAAAAGAAACTGGACAAAGCCAGGTGTTCTTAAATTTAAGGTACCCTGTACACACATAAAGAGAATAGAGTGTAACTCTTTCTGGTCTGGTCCTGAGGAAGGTGGTTAGACTCCGCCGAAATGCGCGTAGACCTGGCGTGGATACTGCACAAATAATATCTGTGTAACCTCAGTCTTAGAAATGTTTTTTTGAGTCTGGAAATTGGTCAAGTGGTATGAATGAGTAAGTGTGTATGTTGGTTGGTGTGTGACAGACAGGGTACTAGGTTTTTATTGTTAAGCACTTTATTGTTAAGCACTTTATGTTCTCAATACATAGTATTCACACTGTAACTTCTATTATGAATTGGATTTATATGAATGTTTGTGAAAAAATATGTTCTTAAGTAAAGAAAAAAATGGAAAAAAACCTTTTTGATAAACTAATGAAAAAATAAATAAAATATGTAAAATGAATGAAGGGATTATTGTTGTACCTGTATTGATTTGAAGGTTTTTGGTTCAATGTTGTGAGTTTTTGCCACAGAAGAAATTATAACTTGACCATGGGGGAATCTCATTAGTATTATTTGTATGTTGTCCTCTCTCATCCCCGGTCATTTAAATTAATCATAGAGGGGGTCCCAAAATTTATGTGATCAAGCCCGAGCCCAAGCCCGAGCCCAAGCCCGAACTGGTCTAAACGGTCTAAACGGGCGGAACAGCGGAATAGCGGTAGCGGCCCCCTGATTCCTGGTTACCGGCGTCTAGCATCCGGCATCAGGGCGGTGGCGGTGGCTTCCAGCGGCGGCTTTCAGCGGCAAGGTGAAGTGAAGACTGGTGGGAAGAGGAGTGAGGACAGAGAGCGCCCTCGGCCCCGCCTTGCCTTGCCTTGCACAGCCTGCCATCGCTTTTGCCATTTCTGCAGCCTGAAGCGTTCAACAGGACCCAGCGGGACTCAGGCGGGGTCTATTCAGCAGGGCGCCTCTACTCTCCACTCTGCATTTCTTTACTTACCGCCCAGTACTTTGCGCATATTGCTCAAGATGACAAGGGATTCGATAGACAGCCTCTGCGCCTGACCCTCGGCTCCAGCATCCGCGACAGCTTCAGTTTCGCGTCTGCTCCCGTTCCCCTGCCTCCACCCCGGTCTTACAGCATGCTACAGTAGGGGACAGCAGGGGGGAAAGGGAGGGGTGACGGCTGGCTGTCTGTGGAGCCTGAGCCTGGGAACTGTTGGGCGGCATCAGCGAGCATCACCGGGAGGAAGAAGGAAGAAGGAAGAAGGAAGGAAGCTTTTCTCCGGTTCAAAAGTTTTCCGCTCGCTGATTTTTAAGCAGCAGCACAGAGAACCAACAGTGGAACACGGTGGTGAGCCTCTGATCTTCTGACCTCTTGGACCCTGAGTCTTGTCCCGTTCAAGAAAGGAGAAACTCTTGAAGCATCCCCAAGCAGTGACTTAAGGCAAACTCATGAGGTCAGGTAGGACTAGGGGGTCTCCGGAGCCAAAGATGAAACCGAAGGCAACAAAAGGAAACAAACTAAAAACAAAAACACACCCAAGCACAACTCCCAGCATTGAGCCGAATCTCATTACAACAGAGCAGGAATCAGTCACGATCCCTGAGATCCATGAGATGGCAGCAATAAAACCGCAAGCCACGAAGAAGTGTAACAAACCAAAGATCTACACAAAGTTCAGCTTTCTTAGGGACGCGGGTTCAGCCATCTTCTCGTGCAACGATCACCTGCAAGGTTTGCAAACCCCACTGCTACCGTTGCCACGGCTACCATCAGATCCGCCACCATCAATGTCAGCAATGACCACAAGCCCCCCTCCCCCACAAAAACCTATGGAACAACTGCATCAAGGCGGGATCTCGAGGCACAGAAACATTAGCACAGCTCAGAGGACCCCACCTGTAAATGAAAAGCCCCATGATTCTATCCTCAATCTGCAATCACCTCTTGCCCACCAGGCTGGACAGGAAATATGCAGCCTGAGCAACACCGAGAGGACCCGACTGCCTGAACCCATAATCGACAAAAAAAACTCCTGCAGCATTATACTTAGGTGACAAAGCAGGCAATTGGCCATTCCAAAGGGTACCTGGGGCCGCTCCATCCTCAGAAGCAGCAGTTTTCTCCAAGGAAACATTTCTCCGCCCTAGGCAGAGCACACAAACAACGAGCCACAGTACACCTATCATGTCGGCAAACTCAACAACTGGAAGCGTAACGACTGGTAGAGCTCTACCCCTTACAGATTCGGAGGTCCATGGCCTAGCCGACGTACTGATCAAATCAGGAAGGCTGGGTGAAGGTGCTCAGGACCCTAGTCAGGAAACCGATGGCAGGGCAACGGTGTCTTACCTTAACACACTGGAATGGGAAGATATGCTTGCAACCTATAACCCAGAGGACAAAGAGCACCTCCACGTTCACCCACCCCTGACAGCCAACAACACTAACAATACCAACAATAGAAAAAACGAGATAGAGCCTAAGGAAGACCAAAACTCCGGCACTTGGAACTCACTGCTAAATACAATCCAGCTAGCTGTCGAAGCCCTCCAATACCAATCAGAAAAAATGGAGCTACAATTAACCCTCCTTAATACACTGGCAGTTTTCACAGCCAGCATCGATGACAAGCTGGGCAACTTGAACAACCTGATAACGAGAGCACAAACAAATACCTACCTCAGCTGCAACTGCAGCCAGGTAGTGGACAAACTAGTTACATTGCCCTCAATGTTAACAGTCCTCATAGGCGACATAAGGAACCTACATACAGAAAACGCAATAAGAGGTCCGGGCTCCAATAAACTCGAAGAGGGAGAATCCAGGAGGGAAACATCGGGTACAAGGCCAAATGACCATCTTACTGTCAAAAATGAGGAGACAATACAGCCGGGGTTAGCAATCCCGCTAAAACTCAATGCAAAACAACGTTGACAACAAAAAAGGAAAGGGCGCAACCAAAAACCACAAACAGATACAATAAAACACTTTTCCATTTTTACCAGTACAGAGGTAAAATGCTCGGCTAACAAAATCAATCCAAGCCCAACAGACTGGACAAACCAAATCGCAAACAGCGTAACCAACAGCAAAAACTAAACAATTACTCGCCGGATCAGGATGGCAAACAGTCCAAAGACTCTCCAATAGGGTGAACAACCTTTACAACGAAACTTTTTACAACGCACTACCATTACAACGCGGTCATTACAACGCAAACCATTACAACGCATTGCACTGGGGGGGCGCTCTAGGATAGGGAATAAGTTTAATTTTCTATCCAACACCTTCCCTAGCGACCACGGGGACTGGAGTTGGAATAGAAAATTAAACTTATCACTATCCAGCACCTCTAAGCGCTATGCGTTGTAAAGGTTTGAGATGTAAAAACCGCATTGTAAAGGCAGGCGTTGTAATAGCCTGCGTTGTAACGTCATACATCCCGTGCTAAATCGCAGCAACATCCTCAGACTAATGGAATCCATCACCAAATTGGGGGGGGTAAGCACAAAGGACTTAGTCTTTGTAGAATTCTTACCCGCCGCCAACCCACAAAGCCCGGAGGCTACCAAGACAACCTGGACCTCGAGCAATATCGTAGATCTGATTTTAACGGAAGCAAATCTCTTCAAAAATTGGGGAATTAAGTTGGCCCCCCTACAAAGACCAGCCTACCCTTCGCCATTTTTGAGCAGGACAAGTCCGGTATCAAGGATACACCACGTCCAAACCTTCAGTGTCCTCAAGGATGCATTGGGAAGCTCACCGGAAAGAAGCAAGAGCAGCCCCTGGCAGCGACCAGTACCACGCCTACCAGCAGCACGCCCAATGGCAGCAGCAGGCCCACACTTAGCACCACTCCCGAGTAGGTTGAGCCCAGTGCCAAAGGGGCACCAGTCTCGCACTTTTAGTACAATTAGGACCATACGAGGAAACTCAACAAAAGGTAGCACAAGCAGCTTCCAAGGTCGGCAGGCAGAAAGTGCAATGGCGGAATCAGAGCATAACCAAGTTCCAACAAGGGAAATACTGTCCCGAACCCTCTTTATACGCCCGAAGAGGCCTGACGCTACCAACAAACCAGAGATTGCAGCAGGGGGAGGGATCTAACCATAGGCATCTGCTCTTGGAACATTAATGGCCTCAACTCAAAAATGGATGATCCTGACTTCCAGCATTATATCACTCTCTTTGACATTATAACGCTACAAGAAACTTGACTCTTGGCTCCTCAGCACCTCCCGGGCTACACCTGCTTCGCCACAGCAGCAGCAAGGACCAGCAGATTTGGCCACCATTCAGGAGGTTTGGCAACCTACGTCTCTACTACAGCAATATCTTCAGCAACCCTTATGGATGCATCCACATCTACAATATTAGCTGCAAAGATAAAATTAATCCTAGGGAACAAGGAAGAGGAGGTTTGCATAATTAATACATACGTCCATCCCAAAAACAGAGCCAAAGATTCCTCCATAATTTCCAACCGTCTGGCTGAGTATGTTACCCAGATGGGAAAGCCACTCTTCCTTCTGACAGGGGACCTAAATCAAGATCTTCTAGGCTCGTCAGCAGGAGAATATGTACTGGCCCTAAACAGAATTTACACCATACCAATGCAAAGTGCCCTTCGGGCACTGAATGGAAGATTTCTGTCAGACCCTCCTCCAGTAGAATCCTTCTACTCGACCACAGCAAGCTCCATCCTGGACTACACTTTCACCAGCCTTGCATTATTCCTATACATCATGGGGTTTAGTATGGGGTGTTGAACTGTGCTTAAAAATGACCATCAAGACTCCATTCTGTGTTGCCATGCTCTCGGCAAACCTGGTAAGGAATTGCTTTCTGTGACTCTGTTGAACCTTGCTTAACCCCCTGCTCCTCGTGGTTGAGCCTCCTGAAAAGCTGCTCGTGCACCTTGTCCTCCGGTTGCACCAGAGGTTCAGCCACTTCCTGTCAGCTGTTGGTAATTCAGCCTCTCATGACCAGCGACTGTGACTTGTGACCACCATCTGTGTCCTGAAAACAAAGGCTGTGTGTGTTGCACCACCAGAAGCAGACGCTCTGTGACTGCACCTTGTGACGGAAGACAGAGGCTGTGTGTGTTGTGCAAGCTGAAACAGATGCTCTGTGACTATGCCATGTGAGCACGGAAGTCAGATCCAATGAACATTGCGCCACCTGATGGACATGCTCCTTGACCACGAGTGCGCGTACCCGAGGCTGATGAAGCATGAGGCCTAACTAGAACTGGACAGATGAGAAACTTGCATTGTGTGAGGGGGGTTGCCAGTACAGTAAATATGTGTGCGCTGCGGATTGAAGCAGCAGTCTCCGTAGAATTGTCTTTGTGGCATTCTGGGACCCTGTCCTTAGCTCAAGCTAATAAATAACTTACTTCCCTCCACGGCTGGTGGTCCTGGTCTCTTTGGTAATGTATGACTTGAACAAAGAGAACCCTGTAGATCTTAAGGTGTGCCCTGCACCACTGGCTTTGACTCTCCTAATGGGGGGGGGGTTCTCCAAAATGCTGGTTCTACAATTTGGCGCCCAACGGGGGCATCTTCGGTGGTCGCCATCGAGCCTGGTGGTCGTGAGGAGTCCGTGATCGAACGCTAAGGGAGGCGCGCCACTGCATTGGCTGAAAATTGTCATTGTGGGCCCAAGGTCTCCGATTGCGTGATTCCTCCCTCCAGTGGGCTACCCGACTGCGGCCCCGACTGACGCACCAGTTCTGGTTTCTAGTCTTTGGAGATCAAGACCTTTGTGACACTTGCCGTGTGACGGAAGATTAACGGTCAGGTAAGAGTGGGAGTGGCCCACTTCTTTGGTGAATTGTATTTTGATTTTGGTATTTTGATTCGACTTTTGCAAAAACCGAAGCCAAGGGGTAAGAACAGTTATAGGCTGTAAATATTCGATTGCACCCTTTGATGTTTGGATCCAGGATGCACTTCTAGAGATGCCTGGACTTAGTAAATTCCGGAAATGGTATTGTTGTTGTTGTACACGGCACTCCACATTGGAGGAATCTTGTCAGATTCCTCCTCTGGGGACCCTTAATCATGAAGTCTATGCTAAACATGGTGTTGGCCTGATTATGTTTTTACAAGTATACAAAGGGTAATACTGAATTGCAATGGCCAATATATGGGAGTTTTGAGCCTCCTGTTTAGATAATTTAGAGGAGAAATTGTTTCAGAAAAAAGTTAGGCCTGTGATGCTTGATTCCTTTCGGGTTTGGCGCAAGGAGTCCAAATAGAAGGAAATCAAACAAAAAAAAAAAAGCGAAGCAATGCGTATGAATGTGATTTAGAAGGCACAGAATTATGATGATCAGAACATAGAAGAGGGTATAGTGATGAATGATGGATTGCATCAAATGCAGGTGACTATTCTGTACCCCCTTGCACAGTACAGAGCCTGCCTTTCATGTTTGCCCATGTCTGGCTGTTTTGTATGGCGCAGACATTGCACATCCATGTTAGCCATATTTAGCTTGGTGCCTTATTCTAGTTCCGCTGACATGGCATTTTCATTAAGTGTATGGTACCTAGAAACTTGTCACTCTGGAAAGAAGCGGTCTGAGAGCCCCTAAGGTGGCAGATCTGACTTCTTCCTTTCTAATTAGCAATGATGCATACTTTTGGTACCGTTAAATACATTTCACTCTGTTTCTGAGCCAACCTGCTATGTCTCGTGAGTTTCATTCATGTGCTCTTGGGAGGGTGCCAGTATTTCCCCATCAGAATGGTGTCAGAATGTGGGACATATTGGAGGACTGTGATGTCACCGGTTGGTAAGTAAGATGTAAACTAAATTATTACCTTACCTTGCTGCAAGTGACCCTTCAGTCTTTCAAATATGTATTTAACACACAGTATTAATAAAAGGGGCATTGACTGGCATTTAAAATAGACATTGGACTGTAGAGAATGTTTTAAAAAAATATATAATATTCTCTGTATCAATAAACTAATTGATATGTGGATACACTGCAGAAGAACCTGGGTTAGAGAATAATGTATGTGTACCTACACATATAAGAAGTAGTGAAGCAGGTAACATTTTTCCCTTGCAGGAGACGTTTTGAATTTATCTTTCAGGGTGTACATGCACATTGTAAGTACAAAGCAGACATCACAAGACAGGATCTCAGATGAAAATAATGGTAAGCGCACTAGAAAGCTGTTTAAAAAAAACAACACTTTGAGTCTGTGCAAACCTAGCGACTTGCGTGTTTAGGAGTTTGCACCAATTCTTCTAAAATATTCTCATAATGAGAGGGGTTGGAAATGTACTCTTGACAGTGGCAGACATAAAACTTCTTCCAGGGTTAAAAAAAAGGGTGGTTGGAGGAAAAGTGAACGTAGAAAGATTCAGATTTTCACATGCACAAATGTACGCATGGACCTTTTGCGTATGTTAAAATTATGCCTGTCTCTCTCTCTCAGCTGGCATCACTGTGAGTGACAGTATTCTGCTGTTTCACAAGGAGCATATTGACACACAAAGTAGTTTTGCACAGTGCACAAAATTCCTGTGGCAATGTGTAATTTTTGAGACCAAAAACGATTTTTGCTTTTGCCAATGCTTGTTAGTATAGTGAGGGCCCAGCAGCTCCAACACTGATATGGTTTAAAAAAAAAAACCAAAATGCTTAGAAGAAGGCATGCATTGAAAAAGAAAAATGAAAGGACTGACCTCCAATTTCGGACCTACTGGCTTTGGCAATGCTTGTTTATTTTTGTTTTCTCATTTAATGTATTTAAACTGGTTAAACTGATTTTCCAATATGAATATTTTGGGAAATACTAGCACACATCCCCATGTTACTAGGAGCATTATACATAGCCTCACTGGAACTTCCGTCAGTGGAATGAGAGTTTTTTTTGCCGCAGCTGTTGGCCCAGGACGTGTCATAGAGTAGGAGGTAGCCCTGATGCTAAGGGAAATGCTGGGGGGGTATACATGTTTAAATGGCTTGAATATGCTATTTACTTCCTCAGAGTTTGTTTATGCCCAGTTGCTACAAATAGGGGTTGATATTGTTGACAGAAGTGAAAATTGTTTCAGGTTTCCTACTGTCAAAATGGGGGGAGGAGGCTAGCTCCCTGTACAAATTAAGGGTGAGAAAAAATATGGTTGCTCTCTCTTTTCCTCAATCTCTTTTGAGCCTGTCTAAACCGTCTATGAAATAGCCATGAGGCATTTAATTGGCTATTCAGTAATACTGTTTTAAAAAGTGTTAACATTAATAAAATGAATATATATATATTACCTACTGGCGGTCGCCAGTAGGTATATATAGTTAGGATTTTTTTCCTATGGGATTTTTGAAAATTCTATGTCTAATAACTTTGGCGTTTGTGGACGGAATTGGCTGAAATTTTCAGGAAAATGGAACATTTTGTTTCTGAGCAGCCCCTAAAAATTTGGGGGGGGTTTGTCAAGGGGGGCCGAGAAAAAAGGGGGGTCCCAAAACGCGTTTTTCCCATGTTAATTTCCATAGGGCGGTTGGCCTCACTTTTAGCCCAAACGGCTGAATGGATTTGCACGAAACTTGGCAAAATTGTAGGGACTGTTAGCCCGATGTGCCTTTGCTAGGTCTCAATATATGTGCTCCAGTGGATTTTGAGAAATTAACGTTCAAAAAAATATATATATCTGTAAGCGCGCTCCGGCCAGCGCCCCGGTTCGCGTACCTGACGCGTAACGGAACTTCGCGAAGCGAAGCTGATTGGCTCTCCGGTGTCTGTCAACATTCTAAACAGTCCGGAGCGGCCGCCATCTTGTCTCTCGGTAGGATCGAGAGACAAAAGGAGGCCAAAACAAAGGGGGAAATGACCATAAGGGGGCATAGTAGATCCTCCCTAACCCCCTAGGTTTGATGTGGAGGCTTTAAAAGGGCCCCGCGGGGCAAAAAAAATAAATAATGTTTTTTTTTTTTTTGCGTGGGGAGTGCCCGGTACGCGCACCGGGAAGCGGTCTGGGGAGCGTACTATAAGGAAAAAAGAATGATAGACTATGATATTTTGAAATATTGTATGTTTATTGATTGTTCTTTTTGTTGTTTTTTTTTTATTTAAGTAGCAGTATTTATGATTATTAAATATAAATTTATTTTTGTGATTGTGCACAGTATACTATAAGTCTGACTTTACATTATAATCAATTTGGTACAAGTTTATGAATTACATATAAAAATGATTAAAGACTCAAACAATTTTTTAATATTAAATATAATTTTATTTTTCTGATTCTTTTTCAAAATTTAATAGAACGTCTTACATTTGACTGTCCGATATATCTTCTTTTTGACTGAACATAACTTCCCACATTTGACCGTCCTCATATTGAAGTAAGAAATCTACAGATTCTACACATTGTAGAAGTTCATGGTCTCGTGATTGATCCATGAATTCCAAGTCAATGGGTTCAATGATTTCCTCATTGTTAATGTCTAGGACAATTTCAAAGGAAACGTTCTGTTCTCCTTCCATTTTTGTGCTGAAATTTGCATAAAAAATTAATATATCAGTAGAGATAGGGCACTGTTGGGTTTAAGTTCAGACAGGTACTTTTGAGGCGTGAAGTAGTACTATTAAAAAGTGCCTGTGAAAAAGCCTAAGTAAATTCATAATTATACCACAGAAACCTAAATCAATCCATAATTATAATAAACAAGCCTTTCCAAATGTCTAACTCTTACAGAGGGATAGTATATAACTATCTGAAAATGTTTTCAAATTTATAAAATAACATCTTACCTTTTAAAAACAAGTTTAAGTTGTGAGTGAAAATGATCTTGCAATGTAGTTCAGGAAGTAGTAGTCAAAATGGCTGTGTTTCTCTCTCTTTCTTTATATATATTCAGGTACATAACCAATCAAATGTCAGGTAAAAAAAGTAGAAAATGAAAGTAACATTTTAATTGGTTTTCAATTCCAACACTTCAGATGTGTTTTGTGAAGTAATTTACCTCAGGGTATTTAGAGAGGTCTACAGGCTAAATGGCTAAATGGAATCCTGACCCCCTAGGTTTTCTGAGGGTGGCTGAGGAGGTCCATATGTGCGAAAAAAAACCATTTTTTTTTAAATTTTTGTGCGGTTAGCGTCCGGTGCGCGTACCGGGTAGCGCTCCGGAAAGCGTAAATGGTGAAAATTAGTTAAAAAAAAGTTACATTTAAAATTTGTTTATGGTGATCATAGTTAGGGTAGCTCTGAGAAGAGCTTTTGGGTTTGTGGTAGATTTAGGTACTTATAAGTAGGTACCAATGCACAGTCTTAAATTCAGGATGAAAATTCTGTTCCCCTCATCTGAGAAGTGAACTCCATCTCCTCTGTAGATATCTTGCATGTAGTAACGCAAGTTATTGTTGTACATGGAGCCCATTCCATGGTCTCTCATGTAAGCTGAAACAGACTTATTTACATGCTTCCTCGATTTCTCAATTTGTGGACAAAATTGGTTCGACCACCTCCATTTCTGTCTTTGGCATATATTTGAATATACCAAGGCAGTTTGAGGAAAAAGTGCCATCAATTGGTCAACGGTGTCCTTTAAAAGCATTTCCAGACCTACCCCAGTCAAAGTGCCCAAGTCATTTTCTCCACAGTGCACAATAAACAGGTCAGGTTTTGGCAAATGCAAAAAGGTTTTCACTAATGGTATCAATTGGTGACATTTTAATCATCTGTGGCCAATCCACTTGATTTCCACATTTTGTAAATTGAGGTTAGGTAAATTTCTGTTATCAGCATACCTTTGAGCCCAGTAGATGTAACTATGTCCAACAATCCAGACAGAAAACATGGTGAGAGAAGGTTCTGCTGCAGTCAGATGAAGTGTGGCAATGAAATGGCAGTTGAAAAAATAAGAGTTTATAATGAAAAAAACTGTGGAGTTTCTGTGCTAATGAATCAGTAGCAGTGATTGGTGGATTTTGATTGCTGGAAACAGAAAGTTAGGGTGCATGGATGAGTTCTTTGAAAGATGTAATTTGAATGGTCAAGAAAAAATCATTTTATGAAACATTTCACTGGATACGCAGGTGTACTGAGAGTTCAGAGTTCAATTGAAACATTGTTGTGTGAAGTTGCAAACATGAGAGGTCTTTCAGGAGGTGGTTGCTATGCAAAAAAGGCAGAAAGGGCAGAGGGGGGAAGGGTGTTGATTTGAAAAAAGTGAGGGAAGAGTTTTGATTGGGTGACATGAGAGATATGTGTGATGAATTACAGCATTTCTGTGCTTTTTTTGGCTGCAGCCTCTGGAGTGCATACCCTTTGTTCTGCTGAAGACAAATTGGTGTGTGTCTGAGACTGTTTTGAAACTCATAAAGTATTTGCTAAGGTGAGAAAAGATTCATTTAATTTATATAGAGAATAGTATGCTTTAGGGAGAAAATTATGAAGAAAGTTGTGTATTTAAAATGTTGCTTTGTGTCAAGTGTTTTACAAATAGATTTGGTTTCTTTGAGTTACATAGCCATGTTAAAAGTGACGCAAAAATGGTGCAAGGGTCTTAAAAAAATGCTTTCATGTGTCTTAGGGCATTTTAACTCACTTCCCCATGAATGTGGTTGAATAATTGCTTTACATGATGTGTTTAAAAACGTTTTTTGAAATCAATTAGGTTTCTTGATATGTACTGCTAGAGTTTCATAGGTTGCTTGGGGCATATTTACAAGGCTTTTGAGTTATTTTGATGTAATTTTTCCCATTTTAATTTAAGACATTTCCTTGTGGTGCAAGGTCCTTGTAAATACGCCCCCATGTGTGCTTGGCAAATTTAGATTTTGATTCTTTGAGTTACATAGCCATGTTAAAAGTAACGCAAAAAAGGGGCAAGGGCCTTAAAAAAACGCTTTCATGTGTCTTAGGGCATTTTAAGTCACTTCCCGATGAATGTAGGTATATAAATGGTTTACATGATGTGTTTAAAAACGTTTTTTGAAATCAATTAGGTTTCTTGATATGTACTGCTAGAGTTTCATAGGTTGCTTGGGGCATATTTAAAAGGCATTTGAGTCCCTTTGATGTTATTTTTCCCATTTTAATTAAAGACATTTCCCCGTGGTGGAAGGTCCTTGTAAATACGCCCCCATGTGTGCTTGGCAAATTTAGATTTTCATTCTTTGAGTTACATAGCCATGTTAAAAGTGACGCAAAAATGGTGCAAGGGCCTTAAAAAAACGCTTTCATGTGTCTTAGAGCATTTTAAGTCACTTCCCCATGAATGTAGGTATATAATTGCTTTACATCATTTGTTTAAAAACGTTTTTTGAAATCAATTAGGTTTCTTGATATGTACTGCTAGAGTTTCATAGGTTGCTTGGGGCATATTTACAAGGCCTTTGAGTCCCTTTGATGTTATTTTTCCCATTTTAATTTAAGACATTTCCCCGTGGTGCAAGGTCCTTGTAAATATGCCCCCATCTGTGCCTGGCAAATTTAGATTTTGATTCTTTGAGTTACATAGCCATGTTCCATACAGTGCTCACCTTCTGCGTAGTCTTTGATATGCTAGACTCCATCTTCACAATGAGATATCTAAGCAAAGGAAACACAGGTGATGTGATTGTGAAATGAGGAAAAGAAATTCCACATTTTTCAATTACATCACCTGTGTTTCCTAACTTTACGAATCACATTGTGCAGATGAGGTTTAGGCCTGTTCAAGGACACAGAAGAGGTCTGACCTTTGTTCAAGAGTGCAGTGGACATGACTCACTTCATTGGTAGGCCTGCACATGTATTATCTCCTCTGTATTCTTCAACAAGCCTAAATTTCATCTGCAACCCTGAGCAGGCCTCACCTCAAACAAACATCTGGATAGGCCACACCTTATCGTCATCCTGAATCAATCATTTAAAATGTTAGGGACAGATTTATGATAGCCGTGTGCCTCTTTTGCGCCGCTGTGCGTCACTTTTGTGACGCAGCGGCGGCGCAAAAGATGCGCTATGTTGCGACATATTTACAACTTGATGCATCTAGGCAGATGTGTCACGGTGTAAAGTCCTGTGCCACATGAAACCTGCGTCAGGTTTCATATAGGCGTTTTGTTGCAGGGTGGGCATTCATTTGCTTGAAAGCCCTGTAAAACTAACACAGTGAAATTTAGAAGATTTCACTGAGTCAGCTTTATGGCATTGCTGAATCAAATCCTTACGCCTGTTTGAAACAGGCATAAGGAGTGATGCACCATGCAATGTGTGGCTTGCCCCTGTGCATTGCAGTAGACATGTCGCGCTTACGACGTGATTCCTGCAATGTGCCGCTTTTGCGGCACAGATGCGTGACGCATCTGTGCTGTTTTTGCTCAATGGTGCTCCACATTGTAAATGCGGCACACCATGGGTGGCAGAGCAGCGGCGCACGTTAACTGGTGCATCCCTGGGGATGCGCCAGTTAACATAAATCTGCCCCTTTACATTTAAGTATGAGCAGGGGACACAGAGTCGGTGAGGCTTATCCAAGGTTAAGAAGAGATGAGTCCTGTTCACTGAAAACTTGGACATAGGCCTCACCTCCTCAGCATCGCTGGACATGGCTAAATAATATCTGCAAAATGTTACTCTTGTTAAACAATTTTACTATTATAGTCTCTGAGATTTGTCTCTTACTCTGCAACATCTCATTGTTGTTCTCTTTCTTTAAAGATAACGACAACATCAACCATGAGTGATAATGAGCAATCCGTTGATCTCGATCTTATCATTGAACTTGTCATTGAAACGTCAGTGGAAGTAGATCCCTTGGATGATTTAAATCCTGAGGATGATGAAGAACATGATGATGATGCCGATTTGTCAGAATTGTATGACATAGGGTGGGAAGCTGACCTGCTTGAGCCTATGGAACTATAAACATTTATTTTTAAAAGTTACTGGAAATGAAAAGTAAACATGTAAACCGTTTCATTTAAAATTAAACACAACTTCAAAAACAGGTTGTGTGTAGTGTCTTTAATAAAATAGTCAAATATGC
The DNA here is from genome assembly GCF_964261635.1 of Lissotriton helveticus. Taxonomy (NCBI): domain Eukaryota; kingdom Metazoa; phylum Chordata; class Amphibia; order Caudata; family Salamandridae; genus Lissotriton; species Lissotriton helveticus. Next base: position 1,523,656,839 of record NC_136067.1, on the reverse strand, counting down.
TCATAAAATTAGTTCAGATTCACATATAAAACAGCACAGGTCAAATGTAGAAGCATTCCATTTCTTTGCTACTATTTGTGACTACTAAATTTGCCAATGCACTAAAAATTATTGTATGTAAAAATGACAAGTAGTGTGTTACATTTTTGATGACTGTTATTGATTTACTATTTGCTAATAGTGGTTAATAACATTTTTAATTATATTTTACCACAGATTCAACTGCAGATCATTTCAAAAGTACATAATGCCATCTAAACAACGAAACCGAAAGGCTACAAAACGTCAAAGACAGCAGCTTACTAAATTCTTGCAGCAGTCCTCTACAATAAAAACTCGTCAAGTCACCAAGAAAGCTCCGGGTAAGACAACGAAATCATTCATAAGAAACATTTGTAGAAAAAAAAGTAGTACTACAGAAAATGTTTTAGTCCAGAAAAAGAGAACCAATTTAAACGGAAAGGAAAGGCCAATCAAAAATGTTACTGCTAGAGCAGGAGATAACTCTGTGCATGGTAGTAGAAGGAAAAATGAGTTTAGGGACATTCGTAGACGAATGTTCCGCAACAGGATAATTGGCAATTTGTTAAAAAATAATAAGAAAGGTCAACAGAAAGTGGTTTTTTATAAGAGAAAAAAAAGTTGAGAAAATTATTGATCAGGCATTTGAAATTAAGCGAAAGTTATTTATTTTGATACTCAATAGAATTAGGAAGCTAAACAAGGCAATTTATGATTTCAAAAGAAATAGTAGATGGAAGAGAACAGTTAATCGTAGTAATTTTTGTGAAGTTTTTTCAGGAGAATGGATGCATAGTTCAAGTTGTGAGGCATTTTTTAAGGAGGAGAGTTATTTCCAGGATAATGATTTGGTGCATGCAGTTGACACTAGTGGTCGAGCTTATGAGGTGAAAGATGGTTGTCCAGTTGAAAAAGAAAAACTTGTGACAACAAGGGCAGAAGAGGTGTTAGGTAATGAGGTTTTAGGAAGACGTCCTAAGGGACCAGTGTATATCTGGAAGTGTAGTAGTATTTGCAGTGTGCGACAGGATTCCATCAATTTGCTCTGTGATTTTGTACGGACATTTAATAAGAAAAGTTTAAAACAGAAAATGAAGTTGTTGCAAGAATTAGATCCTTGCAGAGTGTGAGAAGTGACAGGTTTGCATGGTCATTCACTGGCTTGTCTTTCCAGGAGAGTATGCCAGAGTGTGTTTCATCATTTCAGGATGCTAGCAGTGCATCTTAATAAAGTGAGGAAATTAGTTAGAATGTTGTATTATGCTAAGAGTCCAGCAATTATGCTTAAACAATTATGCACTGCTCTTTTGCATGGTTCTGAAATAGATGTGAAGAATATTTGTGAAGAAATTGAGTTTTGTTACTTTGCAAGTAAACAGGAGAATGTTGAAATTGACCCAGAAGAAGAGGGTAATGTGGAAGATACTGTACAGGTTTCCAGTACAGATAATTTTCAGAAGGAAATTGCCACGTTTCAGGTGAAATCAAGTGAGAGGCCTAATTTCACTTGTGTGTGTTGTCGACGCACTTATTATAAGAATCAGACTAAGTTAGTGGATTTATATGCGAAAAGTGAAAGGGAAAATAATAGTGAATGGAAGGATTTTACAACACACTTGATGGTAGAAAATTGTTTTGATTTGGGATTGGATCAACGTGTGTGTACTTATTGTTGTAACAAATTAAATCAAAACCGAATGCCTGCTAGAGCGGTTCATAATAATCTGGAATTGGTTGAGATTCCTTCTGAATTGAAGGATTTAAATACTTATGAATCTATTTTGATTCAAAGTATCCATCCCTTTCAGGCTATTGTAAGAATGGAGCCAAAGACAGGGAAATTGCCTCCATCAGATTTACAGAGAGGATTAAAGGGAAGAGTTGTTTATTTGCCTCTAGATTTGAAGAAAAACATTAATACAATTGGAGTAGAAAAAGTGGAAGAGGAACCTCTGGTTATCTTAGTTAATGGGGTTCCGACAAAGAGTAAGAAAATATGGCAAGATTTAGTGGATGTTAGGAAAGTCAAAAAGGCAACATTGTATTTGAAAAAAAACAATAAGTACTACAAGAATGTATATGTTGCAGAAGAGGAAGTAAGTGAAGAAGAGGATAGCGATTTGTGTGCTGGTCAAATTGAGAAAGTAGAACCCTCTAAAAATGAAGAAATATATGAACATTATAGTGTTCATCCTTTGCATTCCAAGGAAGTCATGGGGAATGCTATTGAGTTGTTTCAAATGAAACAAGCCAAAGGGAGTCCCATTAGTGTTTGGGAGGAAAGTTTGGAAGCTCGGTGTTTCCCACAGCTATTTCCAACAGGTCAAGGAGGAAGATATGATGAGCGACCTCATCAAATTCCTGCTTCTGAATACCGGACTTTACGATTGTATGCAGAAGATCCTAGGTTTCCTCAATGCATTCCCTATTTGTTTCATCTCCTGTTTGAAAGCGATCTGTCTGGACTGTCATATGCAGTGAACCACATCTTGAAAAGTGGTGTACAGATGCAAAACATCTCGGCAAGTGACTTTATGGATAAAGTCAATGTGCAAGACAGTATTTTGAATTCTCACCTGATTAATCTCATGGCGTGTCACCGTGGTACTAATGAGTACTGGTACCGTCGTCATGGTGATTTAAAATGTATGCTGAGGAACTTAGGAACTCCCACATGGTTCCTCACTCTCAGCTGTGCCGAGTATGGCTGGAAAGACTTACTTGAATTTCTACGAGAGGCAAATGGAAACATTGAAAATATCGAATTCAAGACACCCGGAGAACTGTGCTCTTTGGATCCAGTGAATGTATGCAGGTACTTCAATCATAGATTTGAAGGTATGATGTCTTTCATCATGAACAAGAAAAATCCACCTCTTGGAGAGGTGTTGGATTTCTTCTGGAGAAAGGAGTACCAAGCAAGAGGTGCTCCTCATATACATATGCTGCTGTGGATCAAGGATGCACCTAAATTTGGAACAGATCCAGAAGACTTAGTGATGAGTTTCATAGAACAGTATTCTACATGTGCTGTTCCAAACGCAAAGGAAGACAAAAGTCTAAGAGAACAAGTTTTACGCTTCCAAAGCCATCGTTGTGGAAAGTACTGTCGTCGTAAATTCAGAAACAAGGACAAGTTCTACACCAAATGTCGTTTCGCCTTTCCACGACCGGTGATTTCTAAAGGAAGAGTGAACAGTTTGATGTCTTCGCTGCGACATAATGTGATGAAGAAATCACCTAAAAACACATACAATTTGAAAAGGAACGAAGAGTCCAAGTACATCAACGACTACAACCCAGTGATTTTGTCCATGTGGGATGCTAACATGGATATACAGTTTGTGGCTGTAACTGTATGGCTGTGGCTCGGTATGTGACATCTTACATCACCAAAAAAGAAAAGACAGAATTGAAGGATATGTGGGAGGACATTTCCCATGAAAAGAGCCTCAGTAAGAAGTTGTACAGTTTCAGTCTGAAGATGTTGTCACATCGAGAAATCGGAGCTTACGAATGTTCTGACCGGTTGTCTTCAGCAAGTCTCTATGCCAAATCCAGGAGTATCGTTTGGGCGAGTCTTGGTCTTGCTGCAACGCGTAATCGAGGTCTGAAACCTGTGCGGGAAATTGAGTATTTGGCGGAAAAGGAGCCAAACAGTACAGATATTTTATCCAAATAGAAGCAGTCACCTCGAGAATGTTTGTCTGTATGAGGTTCTACAAAATTACATATTCAAGAGGAACATCAAAGAAGATATTGATAAAGGAGTGTATGCTGTAATTGGAAGTGAGGGATGTCTGGTCAAGCAAAGAAAATGCCACTTGGTAAACCATCGAAAATTGAGTGGCGAATCTCCTGAAAAAACAGAGTTTTTCTATTTAGCACTTTTGCAACTTTTCAAGCCTTGGCGTGCAGAAGAGGAACTGCTTGGAGATTTCCTCTGTTACGAAGACTCTTTCAATGCCGCCAAGGAGACCATAGAATGTCCTGTTTTTCCCAAATATCTAGAAATGTTGAATGCGGAAATCGAGCAGGAAGCAACGATTGCAGCCGAGATTGCTAGAGACAGTTCTCAGGACAGTCAGAGTTCTGTTTCATTGAGTCAGGATCCACTAGGAGGACCAGTTATCGAAAATGAAGCTGCTACTGCCATGATTGAAGTGGAAAGAGCCATGGCACATGCTCAGGAGGATGCGGTTAACTTAGAAGACTTGGAAAGACAACTCAACGTTGAGCAGAGGAAAATATATGACGAAGTTACCAACCAAATTGATCATGGATTAAGTCATGAGAAGAAAGAATGCTCATGTACGTCGTTGAAGCCTGCCCGACTGTACGTGAGTGGAGAAGCGGGAACTGGAAAAAGTTTCCTCATTAAAGCAATTTCATGTTATTTGCAGAAAAGGACTGAGTCATCGCTGTCTTGTGTTGTCACCGCTCCAACTGGACTGGCAGCACATAACATTAAAGGTATTACTTTGCATCGTCTACTGATGCTGCCAGTGGAGCATGATAACAAATTACAATACCACAAGTTATCTGGAGATGCTTGTTGTGAAGTTTCAAGAGTCTTGAGGAAAATGAAACTTCTTATCATTGACGAAGTAAGCATGGTTTCCAATGTCATGCTTGCCTTTGTGCATTTGAGAATGCAAGAAGTTCTTAAAACAGAGTATGATGTGTTATTTGGTGGCAAACACATCATTGTTTTCGGTGATCTTCTGCAGCTGACACCAGTGAAAGGACAACCTGTGTTCAAAATGCTCACGCATGAAGATACCAGGAAGTGCCTAGGGAGTATTGGCAACGTCAATATATGGTTAAACTTCAATTATGCTGAACTGCGTGAAAATATGCGTCAAGCGAAGGATGAAGATTATAAGAATATTCTACAAGATGTTAGAATCGGAAAAGTGACCGAGCATGGGAAAGAAGCTTTACATGCACGATTACTGTCAAATTTGTATCCAGAAGAAGACGTTGTGCCTGAGAATATTTTTCAGAAAATTACTGAGAAGAAATCTGGAATATGTTTGATGCCAACTCTTGCAGAATGTGCCATCTTCAACAACAAAATGTTGCATTTAGAAAACCAAGAGATTGTGAAGCTGGAAGCTATTGACAGAGTAGAGCATATGGGAGCAACAATTATTTTGTCTGAGAATTTGAAATCAAAATTGGATTCATTAGAGAAGACTATATCTAAAACTGCTGGTTTTGAAAAGACTCTGAATGTCTGCTTAAATTGCCGTATAATTTTAAGAAGGAATTTACATGTTGAAAGAGGTCTGGTAAATGGATCAATGGGTAATGTTGTTGATTTTGAGAAATACAGAAATAGAGATGGAATTGAATTTTTAAAAATTAAATTTGATGGCATTGAGGAAGTACAGCTAATTGGTCGTTGCTCTGCTAGGTTTTTGCTTGTAAAAGACTTATATGTTCGCCGTAAGCAGTTTCCTGTTTGCTTGGCATATGCGGTGACAATCCATAAATCGCAAGGTTTAGGTGTAGACAGTGCATTGGTGAATATTGGCAGTTCTGTGTTCAAGGAGGGTATGGCATATGTGGCATTGTCACGAGTCAGAACTTTATCGGGATTGTACTTGATTGAGTGTGATGTCACAAACATTTGTGCGGATCTAGATTGTGTTAAGGAATACAATAGGTTAAGAAGAGAGTATGCGCCACATTTGCCTCAATATCCTTTGTTTGAGAAACGTGTGGTAGGCCGGAAACGAAGAAATGTGACCAATAGTAGAGAGGTTGTAGCAAAAAGACGAAAAGTCGATGAACCAGAAATTATAAGCAGAAAGAAAAAGGATTTTGTTGATGATGTTGTTGGTTTTCAATTTGAAAACAGTTCTGGTGTCAACTGCTATGCTAATGTAGTGGTTAATGTTTTGTTTTCTCTAGAAAATTTAAAAGAAGAGATTGTGGTCAATTCGGATCAAAGATTTTGCAGTTTGTTGAATTCTGTGTTAGAGAAATGTAGCACTGATAGAACAAAAATAGAAAGTGTGTCTGAACTTCGAAATCTGTTAGACAAATGTTCAGGTCAAACACAATTCTCTCAAAATATTCAGCAAGATTGTCAGGAGTTTTTAATGTATATGCTTGATGTATTGCAAGATGAAGGTGTAGATGTAGATCACCTGTTTGGGCTTTCTTATCAATGGCAGCATGACTGCGAGAACTGTAGTGTATCAAGTACTACTAGTGTAGACTCAGAAAAATGTATATATTTAACTTTGCCAGACAGTAAATCAGTGTCCTTTAATAAGCTAGTAAAAGCAGCTGATCACAACATGGAGTGTAGCCAATGTAAGTCTGAAATGTTGTCCACATTATTTATACGAACATATGGCCAGTATGTCATTTTAATGTTCCAACGATGTAGGCCTGATGGAACAAAATTGACAACTTTAATAAAAAAAATTGTGGCTTCGCAGTTGTCAATATCAGGAAGGACTTTTGTAACTGCAGCAATTATATATCATGACGGTCCTTCAACAACATCAGGACATTACACAGCTTATTTGAAGTCTAGAAACGGCTGGTCATTCTGCAATGATTCTGTTTTAACTTTTAAAAAAAATTGCCTTTTGACCTTAAAAATTCTTACCTGGTGTTTTTACAACCACAATTTTAGGGAAAGAATCTCGGGATTTGCTCTGAGGAATTTCAAGAGGTTCTAATGGCTCCTACACTATTTGGCCTTGAGGATAAGTGTAGTACAGAGTCAAAATGTATTTTTGAGTTTTAAGTAGTTACTGGAAAAAAAAAAAAGGTTTTCTTACAGAAAGTGGTGGGCACGGATTAGTTAAAGGACAACAGAGTATTTCCCAAATCAAACGGTGTTCTTACCATAACACTTGATGTCATGGAAAAATAACTGCACTTTGAATGAGTTCAGAAAAACTGTTTCTTTTAATAAGCTAATTCAAGCAGCCAATCAAAACATGGAGTAGAGGTAATGTAAGTCTGCAATGCTGTTGACATATTTTGAACAAACTTTTGGTTATAATGTCATTTAAAAATTCCAACCATATAAACCTAATGAAAATAAGTTTTCAACTTTAATTACAAATGTTGTGGCTACACAGTTGTTGATTTTAGGAAGAACATTTCTAACTGCAGCTATTATATGACATGATGGTCCTTTGACAACATCCACTGTGATCAAGAGAATTAAATAATTGTAGTAGTCATAGAGGTAGTGTAATGTGCCTCATAGTAAGCAGTATCAATGTCATAGGAAATGTGGAACATGAGTGAGCAAGAAGGGTGAGATATTACTAGTACAGGATTGTGAAAGTGATCTTGAACGTTTTCTTTCTGAAAGTTGCGGAAATACAAAATGACGGGATTTGCTTAGAAGAATTCCAAGAGTTATAAATGGCTCTTACACGATTTGGCCTTGTGGAAAAGTGTGGTAGAGAGCGAGAAGTCATTTATTGTATGTAACATATTTGTCAAAACGATGGAGCTTTTCTTTCAGAAAGTGGCGGGCTGAAAATAATAACAGCACAACAGAGTGTAAGCTGTTCATAGGATATCCTTCGACGTCATGGAAAGTAAGTTACTTTTCAGGAGTTCTGATTTCTGATTGGTTATGTTATATGGGTTTTTTAAACACAATCATTTTGATTGTGGGTTTTTTTCCCCGCTGTTATATGATGAATACCTTCAAGTCACTGTTTTTAGTGAAATTTGATAAATTCTGAGAACAGCAAAAATAAACCATTTAACATGTATAATTAATTCTGTACTTTTTGTATTTATGATATACATTTAGAACTGTGTAGTAGGCATGGAGAAGCTGAGGCTTCTGTAAGTGTCAAAGTTGTTGCATACAGTGCTCACATTCTACGTAGTCTTTCATATGATAGACTACATCTGCACAATGAGATACCTAAGCAAAGGAAACACAGGTGATGTGATTGTGTAGATGAGGTTTAGGCCTGTTCCAGGAGACAGAGGAGGTCTGACATTTGTTCAAGAGTGCAGTGGACATGACTCACTTCGTTGGTAGGCCTGCACATGTATTATCTCCTCTGTACTCTTCAACAAGCCTAAATTTCATCGGCAACCCTGAGTAGGACTCACCTGAAACAAATCTGTGGATAGGCCACACCTTATCAGCATCTAGAAACAATCATTTAAAATGTTAAGGGCAGATTTATGATGGGCGTGCGCCTCTTTTGCGCCGCTGTTCCGTCACTTTTGTGACGCAGCAGCAGTGTAAAAGATGCACCATGTTGCAAGATAGGCCTCAGTTCATCTCCAGCAAGATACCGTCAGTTTAAAATGTATATATTTAGGACTGTGTATGGGGCATGCAGAAGCTGAGGCTTCAGTAAGTGTCAAAGTTGTTGCATGCAGTTCTGCACTTCTGCGTACTCTTTCATATGCTGGACTACATCTGCACAATGAGATACCTAAGCAAAGGAAACACAAGTGATGTGATTGTGAAATGAGCAAAAGAAATTGCACGTTTTTCAATTACATCACCTGTGTTTCCTAACATTACGAATCACATTGTGCAGATCAAGTTTAGGCCTGTCCAGGGAAACAGAGGAGGTCTGGCCTTTGTTCAAGAGTGAAGTGGACATGACTCACTTCATTGGTAGGCATGCACATGTATTATCTCCTCTGTACTCTTCAACAACTCTAAATTTCATCTGCAACCCTGAGTAGGCCTCACCTCAAACAAACCTCTGGATAGGACACACCTTATTGGCATCCTGAAACAATCATTTAAAATGTTAGGGACCGTTTTATGATGGCTGTGCACCTCTTTTGCGCTGCCGTTGCGTCACTTTTGTGAGACAGCAGCAGTGCAAAAGATGCACCATGTTGCAAGATAGGCCTCACTTCATCTGCAACAAGATACTGTTAGTTTAAAATTTATATTTTTAGGACTGTGTAGGGGGCATGGAGAAGCAGAGGCTTCTGTAAGTGTCAAAGTTGTTGAAAAACTGTTTGTCCTTCAATCTTTTCCCTTGTCTTTTCTAATTTTTAAATACATGTTTTAATATTTTTCAAATGTTTGTTCTCTCTTTCACAGATTGAAAGTATAAAAATAACAAGTGACTAAGTTAACGACAATTATAAGGTAAATGTTTTGTACTCTTTTCGTTACATTTCTATCACATTTAACTTCTATTAGTTCCACTACTTCATTTCTTTAACCCTCACTTTCCTGCCTTTGCTACTTCCCTCATTCCTTTCTCTATTACTTACTTACTCTACTCCTTCCACTCTTTTTCTCAGTCCCTCTCTTCTCATAGTTCCTCACTCTTGTTCACTCACCCCGTCTCTATTACTCTCACTGTCTCTGACTGATCACTCTTTCACTATTTGTTCATTATGCTTTCTCTCTGTAGTTCAAGCACACTAAGGGGCATATTATCAACACAGGCAATAAAATTATCGCTGCTTTTATCGGCAGAAAACTGCCGCAAAAGTGGCTTTAGCGGCAGTTTTCTGCCGCAAAAGCGGCTTTAGCGGCAGATTTCTGCCGATAAAAGCAGCGAAACTTTTATCGCCTATGTTGATAACATGCCCCTATGTTATTTACATTTCTTTGCTGTTTCAATCATTCCTTTTCTGTCACTTCTTCTTTTCTGCTTTTTCTCTCTGTTATTCCTCATGTTTTAACCTTAGTCACTATCATACATCTTGTTTTATTCCTATTTACTTTTGCTCACTGTTTTCTTAACACTTTCCCTCAGGATTGTTCTTTTAGTCCGGTTCTATCCCTACCTCTCATTCCACATCCTTTACTTTTTTTCTTCTTATTTTGCTCTCCTTCTCTTGTTTTTTTTCTGTGTTTTTTTTATTGCGCTAACGGGGCGCTCTCCGGTGCGCGCACCGGGAAGCGCACCAATGAGAAAAATGAAGTCAAGAGTGCTTAAAATTTTAGTAATTTTTTTAAAATGGGAGGTAGTTCTGAAAACAACTTTTTTAAATGTTTTTGTTGTTTTATATTTATTTTTGATTTTTCTGAACATTTTTTGTTTTTTTTTTATTTTTTCAACAATGTTATGTTTTTTTTGGTTTTTTTGGGGGGAAACAACGAAAAACAGCCATTATAAAGGGCTCAACAAAAAACAAGAAACAAAAAACTGGGAATTAACAGTGGCTCGAGAGGAGAAAAAATAAAAAAATAAAACTACTGCTTTCTTCTCTTGCTGCAGTTGTGGTTGTCGATGGAAGCATTATTAAGGTGAATGCTTAGTTCCCCGTAGCAGAGGGTCTTTCCGCAAAAAATGCAGACCATTTTTATTACACCAAATTTATCTTGTATATTTGGTACTGTTTCGCGCCCTTCTGGTGCTGCAAATGAAGAAATCACCTGATGAGGTGCTGGCCTGATGGTCTCTTTTTTTCTGAGCCAGATCCCGTACCTCAGCTTGTGCCAGATTGTTAGGGTGCCACCTCTGCATGTGGCGGATCATTGTGTAGTTCCCAAATGAATATTTTTTATTTGGGTTGCCCCTGGACATGACCTCTTTGCAAATTAAGCATGTCACCTTCGGGGCATTCACTTTTTTTTGCCCAGCAGGAATGGAAAAATACTGCCATATATAATGAACTTTGACATGGCTTTGTCTTGGTTCTTCAGGCAAGTATGTTATGGTTTGTTGGTCCTAATCATCTTCCTTCTCCTCTTCTTCAACTCCTGGAAGGATCTGTGGTGGTGGACCTTCCTTTCTGGGTGGTGGTGGTGGTGGTGGGGGTGCACTAGCTGCAGCTACTACTGAAGCCATGTCTCACAGATAGCTCTTGCTTTCTCAAAGAAAAAAGTAAGAATGAGGAAAAGAGGAGGGGGCTTTCATCATTTGTAGAAAAAAAAAGTTGAGAACCAATGAAAAGTGTTATTTTCAGGTCACATGTCCCGACGCGCTTACGCTACGCGCCCCGGCGCGCTTACGTTTCGCGCCCTGGGTCGCGCCACGGAGCGCTTCCGGGTACGTTTACGGAGCGCGCCGAAGAAACGCATCACGCTGTTACGCGATGCGTCACGTTTACGCGGCGCATCACGCGACTACGCGAAACGTCATCATGTTGTTTTCGTTCGTGGGAGCAGCGCTCACTGAACGCTCCCCGTTACGATCACCGGTACGTGCCCCGGGAGCGCCCCGGGGCGCGTACCGGGGCACATAATAAAAAAAAAAATATTTACACATTTTAAAATTTCTAATAAAAATTATTACTTTCATACATATAGATATTTGCTATTAAAAACCTATGAAATTCACTGAAAAAACCATAGGTTATAGACCATATATAGTTAGGAATTAGCATTTACAAAACCTTGAAAATTCACTGAAAAAACCATAGGTTATAGACCATATATAGTTAGGAATTAGCATTTACAAAACCATTGAAAATCACTGAAAAAACCATAGGTTATAGACCATATATAGTTAGGAATTAGCATTTACAAAACCATTGAAATTCACTGAAAAAAACATAGGTTATAGACCATATATAGTTAGGAATTAGCATTTACAAAACCTTATTTTACTCACACAAAACCATTGAAATTCCATATATAGTTAGTTGCACTAACTATATATCGCGCACCCGCAATCCACTGCTGATCATGTCACATATTACATCATTCATGACATGGTCAGTGACATCACTGATGACATCTCAAATGACATCACTGATGAGAACGGTGATGAAAATGAGTCCTAAACTCCCATCAGTGACAGCTACAAATGGGGGGCGGACGTCTTGGACCTACAGTCCCAGCAAAGGTGACAAGGCTGAACAGCGATTGCCAGTGCTTCATCAATGGTATCTCCAAAGCATTGTGCTTGCTCCATCAGACAGCGTTGGACATCAGAGAATAAGGAGGAGCTGGTTTCTTGTTTGTTGCAGAACAAGAGTTTCAGTGCAAAAGAGCGAAAGAGAAGGATCCCTGTTGTTGATGGCAGGGCTGGTTTAAGGCTTCAGTTTCCTACCTGTCATGTGCTAGTAACCTCTGACAGCGCGCAGTCCCGTGACCCCCTTGGCCTGAGTTTTGGCCACCCCAGTTTTCCTTTGCTCCAACAGAAGGGCAGTGCACCGGAGGATCCGAGATTGGCAAAAGGCACTACATTTGTGGTACCTATGTTGAAAGGAAATTAGAATGAAAGAGCAGCCCGAGCGCCTTCTGACACTGCATAACAAGTGTTGGAGCCTGAGAGTGTTGCTGAACGTGAAAGCCTGTTGCTCTTTCCTGATTAACAGCACTTGGGTCCGCACGATATGATCTGCGCCAACGACCACCGAAGAGCATGGTATCTGTAGTGCCTGCCGCAGAGGAGAGATATTGGTGCACTGCCTTGAGACATTGAGACTTTCGAGTGAGCGGTGAGTGTTTGCGAGGAGGGCACTCCAACAGACACTAAGCACTGGGACTGGCCTGCCCCGGATGGGTAATACACGCTACCCTTGCAGCATCTGAGCCTCCTACCACTACAGAATCGCCTCATCAACATGTGTCATTACCAACCCATGAGATAAACAGAAGGACAGGCTTCTTTAACAACACTTTCATTCAAATGCTACACCAGCACCAGCTTGTGGTGAACACGACAAACTGTTGGGTATGTGGGTTGCTGCCCCATACTGCAAGCACTGGGATGTCCCTGATTCCTTCTCCTTTTTCTCGAACTGGCTCGGCCTATGGCTGGCACACTGTGTTCTTTGATGCATTCTATTCAGGTGACACATCCACACGATCCCTGGGAAAGATCAGTAGCAGACAAGCATTCCGCCACATCATGGCTGCGGAGTGGCCAAGCATGAATAAAGATTCAGTAGAAAAAGAATGAATATGAGGACAATCATGGGTCTTTCTATCCATCCAGCATCTACAATGGGGGGGAAAGAAAAGACTGCCACCTATCAGAGATCTCCCTGTCTACCCACATCCCGGGAAATACTTCATGAAGAGCAGTTGAACAGTATGGGTGGGAAAAAGTGACTGTGCCTACACACTTCAGCTCAATGGTTCGTCCCTCCCAGCTCTGGTGTCCTCGCTGAATACATACTTTGTGTGTGGGAACAAGGCCTACACCTGGCTGCCCAAGTCTTGGTCGGGCACCTGTTACATTGCTTGGTTGCTACCCCCAACCTACACAGCCGATGCAAAACACCACATCCAGAAGAGAGGTGTGGTTGATACGGAAGACACAGCTGGCCAAGAATTTGATGACTTTGCTAAAGGGTTCCTCCCCTTTTGGGGCCCTATGGTCAATAGCCGCAATCTCCGACATCTCACCAGGGTGGTAGAAGCCACCATCAACGCAACTGCCGGTGCCCTCAGTAACATCACGCTGAACTTCAAGCCGACCGCCTCATGACTTTACAGAACAGAATGGTGCTCGACATAGTCCGTGGACCGTGGAGGGGTCTGCACATTGATCAAAACAAGTTGCTGCATTTATATCCCCGATAATGCACCGACAGTCTATCAAGCAATCCAGAAGCTCCACAAGATTGCTTCCGACATCCATCACAATGAGGGTTCATGGTCCCTGACAGGCTGGTTTTGGAGCATGGTATCTCAGTGGGGATGGAAGATAATGATTTTCATTGCCATCGTTGCAGCCGCATTGTTCTCTTGCTGCCTTTGTGTTCAATGCATATCCGCACTGTGTGGGTTCTGTGCCACCTCTTTGGCACACCAACAAGTGAATTCACACCATCACAATGCCATGATGATGGTAGAGAAAGAGGTCCAGGAGATGATGGACATTGACCTTGACTGATTGTTGCCTCTGTATGGCAAAAGGAGGGTCTGTTGAACTGTGCTTAAAAATGATCATCAAGACTCCATTCTGTGTTGCCATGCTCTCGGCAAACCTGGTAAGGAATTGCTTTCTGTGACTCTGTTGAACCTTGCTTAACCCCCTGCTCCTCGTGGTTGAGCCTCCTGAAAAGCTGCTCGTGCACCTTGTCCTCCGGTTGCACCAGAGGTTCAGCCACTTCCTGTCAGCTGTTGGTAATTCAGCCTCTCATGACCAGCGACTGTGACTTGTGACCACCATCTGTGTCCTGAAAACAAAGGCCGTGTGTGTTGCACCACCAGAAGCAGACACTCTGTGACTGCACCTTGTGACGGAAGACAGAGGCTGTGTGTGTTGTGCAAGCAGAAACAGATGCTCTGTGACTATGCCATGTGAGCACGGAAGTCAGATCCAATGAACATTGCTCCACCTGAGGCACATGCTCCTTGACCACAAGTGCGCCACCCGAGGCTGATGAAGCATGAGGCCTAACTAGAACTGGACAGATGAGAAACTTGCATTGTGTGAGGGGGGGTTGCCAGTACTATAAATATGTGTGCGCAGCGGATTGAAGCGGCAGTCTCCGTAGAATTGTCTTTGTGGCATTCTGGGACCCTGTCCTTAGCTCAAGCTAATAAATAACTTACTTCCCTCCACGGCTGGTTGTCCTGGTCTCTTTGGTAATGTATGACTTGAACAAGGAGAACCCTGTAGATCTTAAGGTGTGCCCTGCACCACTGGCTTTGACTCTCCTAATAGGGGGGGGGGGGTCTCCAAAATGCTGGTTCTACATGGGGGACAAGGGAGAAAGCGATCATAACCCCCAGGAATGTCCCATAACATCAAAGACACCAAGTTCAATCAGGCAGGATACAACGCTCGGGGTGACATACTCTATGAACCAAAAAAGGATCAAATGCACGTCAGCTAACTCGACCACTCTGTCTGAAGCTGCAATCCAACTATACAACACTCAAAACTCAATTGCTGTTGGGCACATCACCTATTGGGAGCTCTACATGGGAAGACTGCTAAAAGAACTCACACCTAAGGATACCCAAAAAGCCAACCCTCACGAAAAGTGCAGTACAAACAACTTAAAGAAAGAACAGAGAGCACAACTTAAGACACTTAAAAGATGTCTAAACCTGACATTACGGAAGCTGAGATTAGCCCCTAATAACATCTACGCACGAGCGGAGCTGATACACCAAAGGGCTGAGCTCAACCGAACCAAATGGAATAATAAAAAAGATGTTGAAAACGAGGTCTGGGCAAAATTACTACATGACACCAAAACTAACAACAGTGCCCGTTTTTGGCAATCGGTGAACCGGATCTTGTGCCCACAGCACAAAGAGTTAGGATCTCATATTACGGAAGAGACTTGGATTAAATACCTCTCCAGCCATTTCAACGACCACACAGAGTATGCAGGAGTTCAAAAAACGTACAACAGGAGCATAGAGCCAGATTGCGAAATGCACATGCCTGAGATATTGGGTCAGGTCGATCAAGGCCCACTCACCAACTGCCAAGACACCGCTAGAATCCAGCAGACAGCCCTAATCAAACAGCGGATAACCAAAGGAAGGAAAGAAGGTGCTCCAGGACCGAACGGTATTCCACCAGCCCTTTTTAAAGCAAAAAACACAGAGTGGACGGATATCATGCAAACCCTATTTTCGGAAGTTAGGCTTCTAAATAGAATCCCAGAATCCTGGAGGGGGTCGAGGATCGTCCCTATCTATAAAAAAGGAGACCAGATGGACCCAAACAACTACCGACTAGTGGACCTCCTTGACAACGAGGCGAAATACTTTGCGGGCACCATCCTAGAGGAGATCACTCTTTGGGCTGAGACAAACCTGATTATACCATTGAACCAGACCGGCTTTCGGAAAAAGACCAGTACAGCAACCAACATCCTTGCCATCTCATTAATTATCAACGCAGCTAAAACCAAAAAACTTCCGCTGCACTTGTGCTATATCGACTTCAGTGCAGCATTCGATAATATCGAGAGAGGCAGACTATGGGGGAAATTGGAACAATGGAGCTTACCACATCCGACTCCAAATATATTGAAGCTTCTGCACACTGACACCTGGTTGCAGGTAAAATTAGGAAGTGGCTCCCATCTGTCCTCAAAAGTTTGCCCCACCAAAGGACTCAAACAAAGGTGCGTGCTTGCTCCAATATTGTTCAATCTTTTCATGGCGGATTTACCAAGACTACTCGACACCTGCAACTCCGCAACTCCCACTCCCCGAGGTTGGGAGGGAAAACTCTGAGCAACCTTCTGTATGCTGATGATGTTGTACTACTTAGCCATACCTATATTGGTCTCCAGCATCTTCTGAGGGAAATGAACATTTATGCAACGGAAAACACCTTAAAAATAAATCTCAGCAAGACTCGCACGTTATCAATCAACACCAATAAAAAACAACAGAAGACCTGGTCTCTTGGGGGTCTAAAGATCGAGTCAGCCAGCGAGTATAAATACTTGGGAGTCATGTTCGACAGAGAAGGCTCATTTGTGCAGCAGAAACAGGAAACAAGAAGGAGAGGAGCATTGATTACCATGACGTTGAAAAATCTAGCTACCCAATTGATGGGACCGACCCTGACCCCCTATCTGAAAGTTATTCAGGCAAATCTGCTTCCCTCGATCACTTACGGCAGCGAGGCCTTGCGGTGAAGAGACTCCAAAAACCTGGACCACATACAGGTCAAAGCCTACAGAACAATGTTTTCGCTCCCGCTCCACACCTCCCCGGCTCAAATAAGATTGGAGTTTGGTCTGCAAAAACAAGTTCTAGCCAGGCATGGAGCATACATCATTTGCTGCCACAAACTCAGATCCCCCACTACAGAAACATTAAACTCTTTACTATGGCAGGACATACAAGGCAGGGACGCCTCTCAGGCAAGAAGCTACCTGCAGGCAGCGCTTGAAGTTACAAAACTCTGCGCGCCTTGGGACATGCAACTTGGGCATAGTGCTTTTAAAAAACTAGTTTGGAAAAACGTTAAACCACTTTCCCTACTAGAAGACAAGGTTCTCTTTTCCAAAAAATCTCATGCATAGATGACCCTCAACACGTATAAAGTCTTGACACCTCAAACATATTTTAGCCAGGGTTACCCAAAAGCAACAAAAATGAGGTTCCTGAAATATAGACTAGGAATTCTGCCAAGCACAGAGCATCTTCCACCATGGCTCAGGATAGACGGCAACAAGCTCTGCCCGCTTGGCAACTCAGACAAGGGGGACATTCTCCATGTCACTTGTCTTTGTGAAGAACTCCATCAAGCACGCCAATTGCTCCTCAAGGACCAGCTTAAGCAAAAAGGGATCAGCACCAGAAGACAAGCGGTGCTTCCCTGCTTGAATTCTCTAAACACTAAACTGAACTGCAGATACGTCAAATTCCTCGCGATGGTCGAGCAAAGAATTCCAAGACCGCCAAAACTGGGGATTAATAATACAGACACAGGTTATCACGCAGACGGTCAGAAGGAAGCAAGGGAACCCACTGTTCAACCCTGGTAAAAAGGCGCACTGACAGTCACACTGTACTTTTATTTAATCACATGCTTAACTTTTAACGGTTTTAATCTATGATATTTTATGATCCTTTTGTAATATGCTTTGCACTGGTTTTAATGAACTATACATAATAAACTTTACCTTACCTTACCTTACCCTCAAACACAGCAATACAAGAAGATCTAGCTCTCAGAGCAGAGAATGGAGGAACACGGACTGACAAAACACAACTGCAAACAACTGGAGCGCGTATGAACAATGAGCCAGAACAATAGAGGCAGGAGCACATTCAAATCTGCCCTGAGATGCTACCTTCAACTGACCCGGACTACCAAACATGCTGCTGTGGTGGACTACATCAATGGCAGCACCAACAAAAGCACATACATCTTCACCGTTATGAAGGATTTGGCC
Source organism: Lissotriton helveticus (assembly GCF_964261635.1). NCBI lineage: Eukaryota > Metazoa > Chordata > Amphibia > Caudata > Salamandridae > Lissotriton > Lissotriton helveticus. Next base: position 1,523,639,052 of record NC_136067.1, on the reverse strand, counting down.
TCACCAACAGCTGCCTTCAACTTGATTACTGCTTTGCAAGATCTCTGCAACAATCTTTCTAAATTCTTCAGTAACAAAATCACCATCATTTGCAGGTTCTTCAAACAGCAACCAGACCTGACAGACTTTGCCAAATGCCTCCTGATCTTATCCAAAGAACAAATGCTAACTACATGGTTCATCATCACCCCAAAAGAAACCACCATCACCATGAAGCCCATTCATTCAGGGTCCCATCGGACACCTGAACACACGAAACCTACTCCAGAGACCTAAAACCCATCAACAACATATTCACACTCATTCGGAATGTCTCCCACTCTTCAATGGCATTCCCAAATGCTTCACAACATGCAACTCCTCTCTTAATGCAGAAGAAAAACTTTTTGACCCCTTCAACTCTTGCCAACTATGGACCGACCTCCCCGCAACCTTTCCTAGCCAAGGTCTTAGAGAAAATATTCAACAACCGCCTCACAGAAAACCTCAATGATTGCCAACTCTCAACATCACTCAATCTCATTTCAGACCGAACCACAGCATGGAATGTGCCCTAAAGGCTGCCACAGATGACAGTATCAAAAACCTTGACATGATGGTCCTTATTCTCCTGGACCTCTCTGCAGCATTTGACAAGTTTTCCCTTCCCATCCTCATCCAATGTTTACCTGACATTGGAATCCAAGGGTACGCACTCAGATGGATCTGTTCCTACCTTTGTGGAAGGTTCAAGTAAGTTGGCCAGTAACTGCACACCTTGGATGCCGTGATCTCATCTGCATGGTTCTGCAAAATTCCTCCCTGAGCCCCACTCTCTTTAATCCAAACATGATCCCTCTAGCCAGTTTCATCTGCTCTTACAGCAACAACATCCTCACCTACTCTGACAACATACAACTCATGCTCTCCCTCATGTACAAGATGCTAAGGACCTGAATTAAGTTCAATACCCGCATGACTGAAATCTGCAACTGGAGAAGACAAACTCTCTAAAGCTGGATACAGACAAGACCAAAATGGTGATCTTCAGTCATCATCGACATTAAACGTGATACAACCATCATTATCAGCACCGTCACTTCCTCCTGATTCCACACATGGAGATGCAGAAGAAAACTTTAAAATGGCTCCTAATTGGCACCCAGAAAGCTGGCATGCATGCCCAGGGGACCCTGTGCATTGACTTGTGCATCAGAAAACAGCCTGAATGTATCTGGAATGTCCTTGCACTGAGCCCAGTCACAATATTCAGCAGTTCTTTTCTCTGAAGCCTCATGCAACATCTTCTTCCTCAGCTGGTGTTGATGCAACTCTGACAGATCTTCTCTGGAAATGACCAGGGTCGAGGTATGTATGGTGAATAGCGAGCAAAGTCCATATCATCCGGTGATGAGCTAAGTGAAAGCAAACTAGCCACACTGCCAGTTAATATCCATCCATGTGGAGGTGCCCCATTGCATGTCTGGAATGTGCAGTACTGTACTGCAGTTCTCATTTTTTATTAGTGGGTTGGTTCCTTTTCCTCTGAAACACAAAGAATACAGCGAAAGTTTCAATACAATGTTTTGATCCTCCCATAAAAGACTTATATTCATTTGTACCATCGAGATGGATGGCGCTACACTGGAATTCCATGCCTGGGGTGTTAGACTTGGCATCTTTTGGCGTGGTTATCCCTAACTTTTTGCCTCTACCTCCTTTATTTTTGACACTGTGCCATATTATGTTTTTCTGGTTTAGACGCTTCGGGCAGGTTTGTGTTACTTGTAGGTCCCTAGTAAAGTGCACTACCTGTGCCAGGGCTGGTAACTCAAATGCTACTAGTGGACTTGCAGCATTGGTTGTGCCACCCACACGAGTAGCACAGAAATAATGTCTCCGGCCGGCCACCGCCGTGCCGCGCACAGTCTGTCTAGTGAACCGACGACCTGGCTGGTGTCCACACCCAGCAGGTGTGACCCTCCCTTCTCATGCATGTTAGTCACCCCTATAGTAGGCCCGATGTACCCCACTGGGTAGGGTGCAGTGCGTGAGGAAGGCCGGACCGGTCCTAAGTGTGGGAGACGGGTCCTGATAGTGAAAGGCCACCAAACGATCTTTTCACTATGTAAATGTAAATTTAGCTCTAATGATGTCTGAGACTATAATGTGCCTAGGGAAATTAGGGTCAAAATTAATTCTCAATTTCTGTTAATAATATTAGGGATATCGCCATCAGTAATTTAACTACATTTAATGAATGAAAGAATTTACATAGTTGTTACTAGGAAGTTATGGCCTTGATTAAACCGTCCTGGAACTAGATTGGACACCTAAGATCAGTTTTAGGTAACATTAGCTAAAGGAAATATTGCATATTTTGTTAGGAGCAGATGGGGATATCACTGTTTTGTTGAGAAATAATACCTTTGTAGGATAAATGCAGGGTGGAGTTTATTCAAATGAATAACCTTATCAAGGGGTGCAGCATAGATACCAGAGAGTAGATAAGTGTATGGTATCAGGTTTATTGTTTCACAGTGTTTCAGGATGAATATATCAGACATGCCCAAGGAGAATCTCATGTTTCCACTAAGGTGGAAGATGTTTCCACTAACTTGGGAGATAAAGGGATGCATTTCTCAATTTTTACCTACATAAATATAATTATTTGCAGCAGTATATATATATATATATATATATATATATATATATATATATATATATATTAATATATGGAATTCACTCACAAATACCTAAGGATAGGTTAGAACAGGCACTTGATGCTTGCAGCTTCAGAAAGGATTCTCTGTTGTATACAACCTCTGTAGCGCACTTAGGGATGTGTTGAGAGATGATAAATGATGCTGCTAGACTGCAGTTTGTTATATATGAAAAGGAAATGGATGGATGTACACATAACTAACAATAACGTTATAGATCTAGGGAATGGAGAGGTTTTGGAAAAATGCCCTCACCATAAAGTGTTATTTAAAATAAATAACATTTAAAAAAAAGAGAGGGTGGTGATAACATGCTGTCCCCATAAAGTGATTACCTTATGAATTTGTGGTTCCCTTAGAGCCTCTTGTGCCTGACACCAGTACTATATTTTTATTTATTCCTGTAGAGGCAGAGTATTTTTCTCTTCTTAGTGGGTTATAGCATTAAAGTCCATCAACAGGGTGAAAGCCTCTTTGCCGTCATACTGGGATACCAAATCCACTTCGTTCACTGTGAGTCCCAATGTCAATGCGCAGGCAGTAAAGAGAGACTTGGGCCACCTATGCCTGGAAGGTGGTAGCATTGTCTTGCAGCAGGCTGATGACCTCCTTGTGACATCTCCATCATTTGAGGCCTGTGAAAGCCTGTGACAAAAGACACTGTAGCTCTGTTGAACTACCTCCTTTAGAGAAGACATAAAGCCTCATTGTCAAAATGCCAGTGCTGCCAAAAAGATGTGACTTACCTAGGTTTTGTGATATTCCAAGGTACACGCTGCATTTCACCTGACCGGTGAAAATGTTTCAGGGCATTCAGCTCCTACCCACCAAGAAAGGAATGATGTCCTTCCTGGGGATTATGAGCTGCTGCCATCAATGGGTCCATGAATGCAGACGCTATGACTAATGATTTTGCAAACTGTTTCAAGGAATTGAAAGAGTCATTGTAATGTCATATTAAGATGCCCACCTGTTAATTTGGCAAACGAATTACCTGCAATAGGTTATTTTGATGAGATCCAATCTCCTAGAAACAGATGAGATCCTAAGTAAGTTGGTGTTGAGATTGTAGAAAAAAGCACCATGCCAAGATTAGACACTATTAAAAAAGGCAGACTATATGAGTGGTGAAATGATCGTTCCTCCAGCAGACTGATATACACTGATTACAGAGCAGGGTATGCTATAGCAATAGCTGAAGTGCAGCTCTGCTACTTGAAACATCTAAAACTGTTAACATTTACACTAACTCACATTATGCTATTTGTGGCCAGCTGTGGAAGTATCACAGATTCATAGGAGAAACAGGGCACCTTATTAAAAATAATCCTTTAGTAAGGATCTTAGTTACTGCAATACTATTATACACCAGGCTAGCGGTAATAAAATGTAAAGGCTACACAGGATCTAATACTAAGTTAGCCAAAGGTGATGCCATCACTGACACAGCATTAAATGAAAGCATGTTACAGCCAGTGCAGATGGAACTAATGAACAAAGCATTCCAAAAATACAGCTCATTCAGAGACAATTGTTGCAAGCTAATGTAAAGGAAGCACAATGGTCTGCAACACCAGATGAACATAGAGGGAGGATTGATGATGGATGGGAACCATCGACCAACGAGATTTTTGGTCTCTCCCAATTAGTCTCCCTTCCTACTCATCGAGCCGGGCACACCTTGGACGGCATTTGTACAAACTTGGCCTCCTTAGAAGTCTCTCCCCCCCTACCACAAATATGGACAGATCACTGCCTTATCCCTTTCTCTGTCCAATTTAAAACTCTGCCCCCTCCCCCCATTAATCATTCCCATATTCCTTTCTCAGTCAACTGGAAAAAGGTAGCTGAGTGCTTCAAACTTAACCCCCTACCGACTGTCCCTCCCCCTCCCATAACGGGTGATGTAGCAGTAGACTCCACAAATTTCCATCAGTGGATTGACAGAATGGTCTCTGCCAATTCGGTACCTTCCACCCAAAAACCAGTGCGTGGTAAGAAGAAGCCTAGTGCCCCCTGGTATACTCCAGCCCTCACTGATTGTCATCTTAAATGCAGACGCATGGAGAGAAATTGGAGAAAGACCTATGACCCTACTGCCAGAACCTTATACATTCTGCAGAGAAAACAATACCTTATTGATATAAAAAGGGCAAAAACTGCCTTTTTTACTCACGAAATAGATTCAGCCAACCAGAAGCAGCAAACGATCTTCAATATCGTAAAATCCTTCACTCACCCTAAGGCTTTGGCATGTGAAATTCCCTCCTCACAAACTCTCTGCCATCAAATTGCAGATTTCTTCAAGGAGAAAATTCAGAATATCCATAAGGACTTCCCCCCCCCACCCATTTCAACCTTAGAACTTGATTCATTCATGCCCCTACTTAACCAATTCACACCAGTCTCCCCACAGCAAACGCATAAAGCCATCTTGGCGTGTAAATCAGGCGCCCCCACGGACTCCTGCCCTCCAGTCATCCTTCATCATCTCGTTGAAGTTGTTAATCCTCTAATTAATGCTATTGTGAATCAATCTCTCCACTCCGGTACTGTTCCCTCTGACTGGAAGAAGGCCATAGTCAAGCCCCTTATGAAAAAGCAAAATAAATCCCCCACCGACTTGACTAATATGCGCCTAATTTCCCTTCTTCCTGTACTAGGAAAAATCACCGAGCAATTGGTTCATGAGGAACTAAAACACTTTGTGGAAAATCGACATATTTTGCACCCACAGCAATCCGGCTTCCGCACCGGCCATTCTACAGAAACCGCTTTGATCGAGTTATCTGACACCATCAAGTTCTTGCAAGATGAGGGCAGGCAAGCTGTCCTCATCTTGCTCGACCTTACCGCGGCCTTCGACACCATCTCCCATGCGATCCTTATTAGCAGGATGCGTGGGATTGGTGTCTCGGGTTCCGCGCTTGCTTGGATAATTTCATTTTTGTCCAATCGCTCTCAAACGGTTTCCTTAGGCCCCTATCTTTCTGGTGAATGCCCCATCATCTCAGGTGTCCCTCAGGGCTCCATTTTAAGCCCTCTTTTTTTCAATGTATATATGGCCCCCCTCCTTACGCTGATTGAGTCACATGGGATTCTAGTGACGTCCTATGCTGACGACACCCAGCTCGTCGTCACCATTGACAAAAGAATCCCGGACGCTACCATCAGACTCCAAAATTGCCTCTCAGAAGTCTTTTCCTGGCTCAACTTGAATCACCTGAAGTGCAACAGCGCCAAAACCGAAATAATACCTCTCGGTAAAGGCACACTCTTTTTTCCTAAAGAGTGGTGGCCCCAAAATTCTGAAGCACCACCTAATGCGGTTGTGTCAGCTCGCAACCTGGGAGTTCAATTCGATGCTTCCCTCAGCTTCGATGAACATGTGCGCATCACCGCAGGACGCTGTTTCAGTTTAATCAGGCAATTAAAGAAATTTTTTAATTTCTTGCCCATTTCAGCCAGGAAATCAGTTGCGGTTGCACTCATCCTATCCCGGTTGGATTATTGCAACGGTCTCCTTGCAGGCATCAAGAAGTCCTCACTAAAAAAACTACAGACCGTTCAACATGCAGCCGCTAGACTCGTCCTAAAACTTCCCCGGAGGTCCTCGGCCACTGCAGCCCTCAACGCACTCCATTGGCTGCCTCTCCATAAGAGAATCTTGTTCAAGCTTTTAATTACTGTTTTTAAAGCTAACAAGTGCATGGGCCCAGCTTACCTGATTAAGCGCTTTCAGCATTATACTCCTACGCGCTGCTTGAGGTCATCAGGCGCTAATTTCATCTCTGAACCTCGTATCAAATTAAAAACAAAAGGTGGAAAGACCTTTTCATTCCTTGCTGTTAGGGCATGGAATCGCCTTCCCCCTCATCTTAGGCATGCCCCCTCAGAAAGCCTTTTCAGGAAAACCCTGAAGACGTGGATCTACTCTCAATCGGACTCTTCAGTTCTCGCAGCCATCTGATCCGATTCATGTTACTCAAATAGATCTGCTGTGGGCACAGCGCCAAGATGCTCCTCCCGGAGCGATAGTAGCGCTTTATAAGAAAACCATAAATATCAAATATCAAATATCAAACCGAATAATGAAGAGAGTATGGGCCTACCAGGATGAGATGCCTGTGTCGCCATGCAGTATGTTCCTTTCCCTTACAAGACAGGAGCAGGGACCATTTGATATTGCACAAGGGAGGATGAATGCGCAGATGCATGTTGCTTCTCAGTGAATGGATTTAAATATGTGCTGGTGTGGGAGAATATGTTTTCAAAATGAATGGAGTTGTGTATCCAACAGGGAAGAATAATGCAGCAACTGGTGCGCATTACTTCAGTAAAGCCATCTCTCCAAGGTTATGACCCACCAGGGCCTAAATAGTGATAAAAGGAGTTCACTTAGGGCCATATGTATCAAGCCTTTTGTGATTCGCAAAGGCCGAAATTCGCAGAATTTCGGCCTTTTTCGAATCGCAAACGGCCTTTTTGCATGTTTTGGGATGTATGAAACATTCCCAAAATAAGGAATTGCAAACTTGTGCGATTCCTTATTTTTCCATAGCATTTAGGGAATCGCAATTTTGTGATTCCTTAAATGCTATGTATGTAGCATTTTTGGCTTGCGAATTTTGGTTAAGAATTCGCAAATTACCACCAACTTGTAGTTGATGGTAACTTGCGAATTCTTCTAAAAATGCACAATTTGGCATTTTTAAAGGTGGCATGTGATGCACACACATGCCCTTAGGGCATGTATGTGCGCCATATGCACACACATGTTCTTTTCAGGGGTGCAGCAGGGTGTCTTTGAGACACCCCTGCACCCTTGCAATAATTCTCAAATTGCGATTAGCAAATTGCGAATTCGCAATTTGAGAATTATTTTGCATTCATTCCTATGGGCCTCTTGGCCCATAGGAATGCATTGGAAATTATTCCTTAATAGCGAATTCGCTAAATGCGAATTCGCAAATAAGGAAGCTTAAGGAATCGCAAATAAAAAGCGATTTTTTTCATACATACCATTTTGCAATTCCTAAATAGCGATTCCTTAAAATTCGCTATTTAGGAAATGCAAAATAGTATGATGATACATATGGCCCTTAGTGACTACATTTATGCTGAAGAGGTTGTTTTTGGGAATACTGTATAACATGCATACCCCATAACACCCTCCAACTTGAGATGTAAATGAGCGCCAAAATAAAAATAAAAAATAGATTATTAGTAAAAGCAACTGATGGAACAGGCCTGAAATGGCCTGATGCTCTGACTTTAGTACGCTCTGCAATGGGGCAAAGACTTTTAAAGCGATTATGGAGACATGGTCATTGTGAGAAAAATAAGAGCTGTTTCTTTTAGTTCTAGGTGGACTGGACCACAGACGGTGAAACAATGCCATGTATGGATTGACGGGAGAAGATGCAAGCAGCACCCCAACACCTGAGAGGATGGTACCAGAAAGTGATGACCATCTGTCACAACAGGACCTGTGCAACACAGCAGTCAAGAAGAGGACAGACCAGACCATTTCTACGATCCATGAGGGCCCATCAAAAAGTGTCAGAGGGACACAACATCTACTGCTGCTGTTGAGTGAAGTACACGACGCAGTGTCAAAGAAAGGTGATGGTTTACATACCAGTATTTCCCCATCAGTCATGTCCAAGATTGGGCATTTTTCCTTCTCAGATGGGGTGCATAGCACCTTTGGTGTTAAAGAAATTACGGAACAGACGACCTGACCAAGGTTCAGCACAACCATAACATAAATATAATAGGTGTAAATCCGGTGCAGCACACTTCCCGTGCCCGTCGCCAGAAGGCACAAAAAAGGTCAACACATTTCTTCAGATGATGGAAGGCGCACTCATTCAAATATAAGCGAGAGATCTTCTTTAGTCCAAAATGTTAAGTTCTTTATTGTGGCAATTATGCCAAACAAGTTGCACAGCCAACGAGTTTCGTTCCTAGGCGGAACTTCGTCAGGGCTGAAACAAACCCAAAGAAGTATTTATATTACAAACAACGCATTCTACAGGACATACATAAATACAATACAAAAGTATAACAATGGATGGGATTAAAAACACAGCCTCACAAACAAATAATTAAAAATAAATTGGCACGTGAGTATCCTATACACAATTACTCACATCAAATGTATATACATTTAAAAACATATACCACATTAAAATACATGCATATGAGACACAAATATATACAAGTTTCTCACTACACACATATATATAGGTGCAAAACTAAAACCATATATTCAAGCACAATCGTTGGGCTGATCATGATTCAGCATTAGATGTTGGTGACCACCAGGCCCAAGTAAGCACCATAAAGGTTATCTCAAAGTTAATAAGCTACAGATAGGGGTGAACGTAGCCACAATCTAGGTGGCAAAGTAAAGGAGAGAAAGAGGAGAAAGCAGTGAGGAATATAAACCGTAATGCAGCAGAACTGATATGAAATAAACTGAGATAACAACCTGAGCAATCAGGATGAGAAAAAGAAAATAGAACAGAGCTTAAAGAAATTGATATATATAAAGACCATCATTAGATATAATATATAGCAATGGGAAAATTGAAAAAAAACACAAACAATGTGCCCATCCCACCTGTGCGGCTGACCCAAGACTCATAATTATGATAAAATACTACTCCAGGTCACGGTAAGGCGGGTAGTTCACATCAGTGCATAACGGAGGAAAGAAAAAGCAGTGACATGATGGCCATTAGTTCAAGAAAGTCCCATCTATTCAAACGTTCCAATTAGAAACTTAGGGCCAGATGTAGGTCGGTCGGTAACGGCGGAAAATCGGTATTTTCGGCCGTTACCGACCGGTATTACAGATTTGGCATGTAGGGGCACTTTTTTACAGAATCGGTAAATTTACCGATTCGGTAAATTTACCGATTCTGTAAAATACCGATTCGGTAAATCTGAGATGTAGGTGGGACTCTTCTGAGTCCCAAAAGCCTTACCGAATCGGTATTTTACCATCAAATCCAATTTGATGGTAAAATACCGATTCCGGTGTGCATGCACATGTGTGCATGCACACCTATGCCATATGACAGGCAGACCTGCCCTTAGGGCATGTATGCCTGCCACATGGCACCCTAGCCTGTTGTGGGGGGACCAGAGGGTGTCAAAGTGACAGCCCCTGCACCCTTGTGAAATTTGGTATTTACCGATTCGGTAAATACCGAATCAGTAATGCCCATTCATTCCTATGGGCTTCAAAGCCCATAGGAATGAATGGGCATTACCGATTCGGTATTTACCGAATCGGTAAATACCGAATTTTTCAGATTCGGTATTCCAGCACATCTGGAATACCTACATATCCACCCCTCAGATTTACCGATTCTTAATTACCGAATCGGTAAAATTCGGTAATTAAGAATCGGTAAATCCATTCTACCTACATCTGGCCCCTAATGAAAAGTTAAAGGGGCACTCACCAATTCAAATTTAAAGAAGGGTGTCCCAAGAGTGTGTAAGCCAGCAAAAGTAATTATGCAGTCAACCAAACGAGTCCCGGATCCTGGGGAAAGGTAGCGTCGTCCCAAGGTATCCCACAAATGATGAGGATAAACTGGAAAAATAATGCATGAAAAATAATATACACACGGAAAAAACGACCTGCACCACACTATACAAAAACACTTACAATCCCAAAGCCCCAAATTCTGCACTCCCAGCACAGGGACCGCCATATCAGGCATGGACAAAATCATACGAAATAAAAAAGGTGGGTATAACTGGCAGGGGGAATTCACGAAGAAGGGGAGGGGGAAGTGGGGGAGCCCACTCTCAATTACACTAAACTTTTAAGAAATATGAATGTAAAAGGAAGTTAGGTGGATCGAGGGGGCACGAGTGTCATTGAGTTCAGATACCTACCCCCAAAGTACTACGCAACCACAAAACAGGTCAGTCCATCTCACCTGTTCACCAAGTTATTCCAACCCGAGTGAAAGGAGTTTGGTCACACACAGTAGTGTGCCCCTAAAAGAGAAGAAAGAAGAAAACCATACAATAAATTGTCAAGCTAGCATCCACATTTGAAAGGGTAAAAAAGTGTGATGACCAAGCCAAAACAGGCGGACTACCTATAAGTAGTACCCGTTGTTACCCCTTAATATCGCCACGGGTCTCACCTGGCACAAGGATAATCTCAGGGCTCCAAATATGTAGATCCAGGCAATAGGAATAGAGACTTACAAAGGGCACTTGAATTCAGCAACGACTTAGCACGATGTACACTGTTGAATGAAATCATAGGCATACATAAGCTCACTGTTTTTTCCGTGCCCTTTAGTGTTAGCTGGTTGCAAAGCTGGATACAGTCATGAACATATTCTGGTGTATCTCGCATGAAGCTGTGATGGATTTTTGTGGACTCTCTTTTTCCCAGCACCCCTCTACCTTGAGCTACACCTTATCCAGAATATTTGGGCCTGTTGTCCCTAGCTTCAACATCGTAAAAGAGCTCTCCAATCCCAATGCCAACAGCAACGGTATCACACGTCGCAAGACCTCTGCAACTCCCTCTCCACGTTCTTTCACCGCAAGATTGCCGATATCCACAACAGCTTTGGCACTCAGACTCTGCCCCAGCCACCAAACCAACGCCCCCTACAACCACCCTCAGCGCTTGGACTCCCAACAGCACCGAAGACACGCCCACGCTATGAACATCATCCACTCCGGCTCTCCTTCTGACCAATGCCCTCACCACATCTTCAACAAAGCTGACACCATGATCGCTCCCCACCTATGGAACGTCATAAACAACTCTCTCACGTCCGCCACCTTCCCAGAGAGCTGGAAGCACACAGAGATCAACGCCCTACTGAAGAAACCCACAGCGGACCCAAAAGACCTCAAAAACTTCTGCCCCATCTCTCTTCTTCACTTCCCGGCGAAAGTGATCGAGAAGATCGTCAATAAACAGCTGACCTCATTCCTCGAGGCCAATGGATCCCTCGACCCATCCCAGTCCAGATTTCGAGCCAACCACAGCACCGAGAACGCCCTCATCGCAGCCACCGATGACATCAGGGTCCTACTCGACAACGGGGAAACTACCACCTTCATCCTCCTAGACCTCTCAGCCGCCTTTGATACAGTCTGCCATCGCACCCTAAAAACCCGCCTCCAGAACGCCGGGATACAAGGTAAAGCCCTGGACTGGATTACCTCATTCCTCTCCGACAGAACCCAGACAGTCTGCCTCCCTCCCTTCCGCTCCGCGGCCACCGAGATCAGCGGCGGCGTACCCCAAGGCTCATCGCTAAGCCCAACCCTCTTCAATATCTACATGAGCCCCCTCGCCACCATCGCACGCAAACACAACCTCAACATTATCTCATACGCCGACGACACCCAGCGGATACTCTCCCTCACCAGAGACCCAGCCACCGCCAAACTCAACCTCCAGGAAGGAATGAAAAATGTCACTGAATGGATGAAACTCAGCCGTCTGAAGCTGAATTCAGACAAGACGGAGGTCCTCATCCTCGGACCATCCCCATCCACCTGGGACAACTCCTGGTGGCCCACAGAACTGGGCACCGCACCGACACCCACTGACCATGCACGCAACCTAGGATTCATCATGGACTCCTCTCTCACGATGACCAAGCAAGTCAACACCATCTCATCTTCATGCTACAACACCCTGCGCATGCTCCGTAAGATCTTCCGGGGGATCTCCACTGGAACTAGAAAGACGGTCACCCAGGGCCTCGTCACCAACCGACTAGACTACAGGAACGCACTATAAGCAGGAACCACAGTCAAACTTCAGAAAAGACTCCAACGCATACAGAACGCATCCGCACAACTCATATTTGACATCCCCTGCCACAGCCACATATCCGCTCACCTGACAGACCTGCACTGGCTCCCCATCAACAAAAGGATCATTTTCAGGCTCCTCACCCACGCACACAAAGCGTTCCACGACATAGGTCCAGAATACCTCAACAACCGCCCCACGTTCTACACTCCAACACACAAACTCCGCTCCGCCAGCCTCGCCCTCGCCAACGTCCCACGATCCGCAGAACCACTGCCGGAGGAAGATCATTCTCCTACCTGGCGGCCAAGACGTGGAACTCCCTCCCCGCCCACCTACGACTGACCCAGGACCACCTCACTTTCAGGAAACACCTCAAGACCAGGTTCTTCGAGCAGTAGCGGCACTCCCCCCCACCCCCTCAGCACCTTGAGACCCTCATGGGTGAGTAGTGCGCTCTACAAATGTACTTGATTCAGCTGCAACCAGGGATGGCTAACCAGCATCACACTACTTTTTTGTTTTGGAGGGACATGACCCGACGAGAAGGCTTCTCAATGTTTGAACAACTTTGCAGGAAAGGAGGAGGCAGACTAATGCTAAAAATTGGAGTCCAAGGTGAGGCCAGAACTCATCGAAATTAGTATAATCAGAGGGTGTTGAACTGGGACCGTTGGTTGTTCAGGTGAACCTCCCCTCTCGAATAACTTGGTGCCGTGCAGCTGTTCACCACCTGTTGGTTTTGTGTGGAGGAGGTTATGAGGTCTTTGCTATCCCTAGCATATGGGAAATCTGGTACTGGACACCTGAGGACAGCTTCATTTTGGAACTAAAAGAGAGCCTTCATTGCTTGGAGGCTTCTGGCATTTGGGGGTGCTGAGGTTGGAACAACAAGGCACAAAGGAATTTTTTGTCCCAGGCTGGAGTCCTGAGAGTGGGGTCCTTTTCACCTGGTAATTGGAACCATCCCCAATTGGAATTGAGTGAGGTGAACTATGTGCATTCCTTTCAAGGACTGGGATGGGAGCTGTTCCGCCCCCTTTATTACACTTCCCTCCCCTGGGGAGAGGTCAGCCAGCTCGCACTGGGGGCTCAGCAGCAGAGTGGGGCCTAGGCTCCTGCAAGCACCCAAAATGATAAATTCTGGTGCAGATTCCCAATCGAAAAAACTGCACAGCAGCCCTAAGTTTCCTGAATGCAAGTTAAGGGATTGAAATCGTAAGGTTGTCTCACTAGTCTTTATTCTTAAAAATAAATTTTGCAGTGTGCGTGGAGTCTATGTTGTTCTTTGGCGGTTTTAATTTACTGTGGATTTGTGTTTTGTGTTTGCGCAAACAAAGGCATTAAGTCCTCAGAAAGTTTACCCCTACCTGCTGTGGTTGTGGCCCCAATCCTTGTTGGCCTAGGTTCACTGTATTTTGCAGCTGTTGCCACCTGTTTGGCCAACCCCCCTGATCTCTGTTTTGGTGGTGCAGTGGCTGTCTGATTTCCCTGTGGCTGAGTGTAACGTGCATCTGGGTTACCCTAGGCTTGGCTTTGGGGAATGGGAATTTTTCAGTGATTGGTCCATGCTTATCGATATTTGTTCATGACAGGCTTATAGGCAGCACCGGTCATCCATGTGGCCCATTCTGTGGCAATAATACTGTCATATAGCTACTGTATATCTTTATAATGCGTTAAGTTAGCATAGGCTCATTACATGTTTAAACGCCATTTTTTCCTTTTGCTGCTTCTGCACACGACACTTAATTGTTGATTTAGCTTTCAACCTAGTAGTTCGTTGTGGTTTACATGAGAATAATATGTTATTACTCTGATATCAGCTTTGCTTAATAAACTATGTCTGTACAGAGGGTGCTGAAGCCTCAGGAATAACACGATACAGAATTGTTATGAGGTCTGATCTTCGCGCCTTCATAGACATAACATAAGTGCAGCTTCTGCCAACTTTGGGCTTTAGGCGGGTTTTATATGGTTTTGCTTGAAGCACACAAACACACTTGATGCTGTTCGCATGCAGAGAGAGCTGGTGTATGCTGATGTGATCTCTTCATTCTAGGATACTGAGGTATGGGCCCGCCCTAATTCAACCCAAAGAGACCTTCTTAGCTATTAATATAATATGTGTGTTAGGGAGGGTGAGAAATAAGTGTCGTTAACTCTTATTCATTACAGCATGTTAGCATGCTGTCACCATTTGCTTTCTATGGACTAGTAACTATGCTGATAACTTTGCTTCTGATAATATGTTTCCTTGTATTATCTAAGATACTGCGCCTGAGAAGACGGCATTAGTAAATAAATATTTCAAATGTTCACGTGTTCTTCTTTACTCCACGTTCTGGTTTGAAATGATTGTATAACGAAAGAGTGCTCATGTGTTCCACGTAACCTGAGGTATTGTAAGCTCATGTTCTGGTTTGTCTAAACATTGGGAGTTTATTATGACCAATGAGACACTGTAGCTAGCTCGGTAAGGGGTTTGTTGGGTACTAAGGTGAGTTTTGGGTCACCCTAATTCGCTGAGGTTCCAATACTCTGTGCACAGTTCTGTGGGAGAACAGAAACCCTGCTACATGGCGCCCAAACGCTGGTGGTCTTATATCATGACACTCGAGTAGTATATCATTCAAACCTTAACCCCTTCACTGTCGTTTCCGGAAAACAGTGGTGTCGGTGAAACCTACCTATTTTTTGAAATAGGTCTTTTCAAGCTTGAATCTATCTAAAACGGTTTCTTTGAATTACTACCCAGTTGTGCTACAAAGTTTTCTTTGTTTATTCGTGTTTCCGGTGATATCATGGCTGTGGCCATTGCGCAGCATAGTCGCATTGCGGTGCGCAACCATTTACAAACTTACCAAGTCCCTTTGGAAGGCATGGCTGTGATTTTGGTGGTGTGTGCAGATCCGGCGTACCCTTTCGAGCTGTTTTACTCGTGGGTCACGTTTCCGGAGGTGGACGCAAATTCTGGTGTGTTCCTCCACTACACTCCATCCCCTGTACCGGCTGAGTACACACCGTGCAGGGCACTGGAAATACCTATTGATCATTGGCAGCATCGCGTTTGGTTTGATGGCGCCCTACCCCACTCTTTGTCCGCTGCGAGGTTAGGTCCACTATCCATTCCAGGTACAAATTGGCCTGCATTGGTTGGCTTCACCCCGCACCCGAATCACGGCGCTTGTCCACTGGTGGATATTCGTAGACTACACGTTGTCTCGATTGCTGTGATTCGAGCATTAGTGCAATACATAGGTCGTCATCTCCCGCGAGGTCCCCCGGGGGGTGCGGCCGTTCAAACGGAACATGGCGGTTTGAGGCTTAATCCAGTTATGGTCAATTCAGTTTTTGGTAAATGCCCCGATGATAAAGATGATTTTCCTTTTTGGCTTGCCGAGAAATTTGACCAACTGGAAGCTGTGTTTCCAAATTCTACTCCTGCAGATAAACATAGAATGTTAACGATTACTTTACCTAAGGATTTAGCTCCCGAACTCGTCGACTGTGAGAGCTGGGGAAAAACTTTTGCGGCAGTTTATACAAGGTGCTTCGGCACCCCTACAATGACACTGCTGCCTACGATCATAAAACGTGTTCAGGATGATCACGGACCGGAGGTGGCTGTTGAATTGGGTATGCGCCTGTGTGGTTCTTTTGAGATTGTAAGCGATCTCATTCTCTCCAATGTTAAAGGAGACGCAGTGAACTTTCAGGTGTCTAACGCTTTGGCAGTTATACCAGAGGCCGACAGACCCCGACAGTTGGCGAAGATTGTGGTGGCCGCCTATAAAACAATCGGTCGCACAAGTAAGGGTTTGAAGTACTTCGCAGTTAAGGAGAAGAAACAACCACAAGTGCAATCTGCTGCGGCAGATGTACAACCCAAGTCCAAAAAACAGAATTGGCCTCAGAAACAGAAACAGGGGAAGCAACAACAGCAGACTCAGGATTCTTATCCTGCGCCACAGGTTCCTGCGCCGACTGAGAAAGTTTATAATTTGCGCGACCGCGCGATGATTAAATCACCTGATCGATTTCAGGTTTCTGATCAACGCTCTCCTCGTTCCTTTCAGGACTCATCGGCCCGGAAGACCGGTGGAGGAGGTGGCGGACGGGGACGTGGTGGTCAACAAGGACGTGGCCAGCCCCGCCAAACAGACGGAGCAGCGAAGCAGGAGGATTCTACGCCAAAGAGACGGCAGTTTGCGAAAAAGAAAGTCGCAGCCTTAACAGCGCATCGATATGCCACAGATAGTGAGAACGCGGCTTCGGAATCTGACGTGGGCTCTGACCTTGCTGGACAGCGCGGCGGAGATTACCATAGTGAGAGAGGCGCTGCGTCCACTACTGAGGGTGACAGCGACTGATGTCTACGTTGTAATAGAAACAGCCGATACAAGACTTGCTCCCCCTGAAAGACTTTATGAAATTGTCCTGTTAATTGAAGGTGACATACAACGTACCATCAAAGGGGTATTTTGGGAAAATCTTTCTTCTACGTATGATATTTTGCTTTCGGAGGCTGACTGGCCCTCACCTTTTGTGCTCGCGGCGCCGCGAGGGGAGGAGGTAATCCTCCCCAGTTTCGCGAACACTGTCTCGAAAGAGCATGCGCAGCATTTTGCAGAAGAGTGGGCTCGGGCTCTCGCACCGGCTCTGTACCGTAATCAATGTGGTTGGGATAAATTGTCCCCTTGCCACGAAATTCCTTTGCGGTCTCAGCCGCAGCCTCAACCTCAATATCCCTTGCGACGTGAAGCCAAGGCTTCCGTCGCGGAAATCCTTGAAAAATTAGAATATCAGGGAGTTATTGAAACGTGTGTGTCACCGATGAATAATCCTCTTTTTACTGTGACCAAGCCTGACGGATCATATCGTTTGGTATTGGATTACCGGCATTTAAACTTGCATTGCCGTAACTGTGCAGTACAGAATACTCACGGCTCTGCCCTAGTGGATAGTCTTGTGCGTAAGCGTTTTAAAACAACGCTTGACATTTCCAACGGTTTTTATGCCCACAGATTGGATAGCTTTAGCTCCCAATGGACCAGTTTTACGTGCGCTGGGGTCAAAAAACAATTCTGGCGTCTCCCAATGGGCTATAAAATAGTCCTGGTATATTTACCGCACGCATAGTCTCGCTTTTAGAGAGAATCGACCCAGATGCTTGCTCGTACGTGGATGACATATATCTCACAGACGACGAAATTTGGGAGCATCTGTGTCGTGTAAATTCTATTATTTGTACCTTTGCAGATATGGGTTACAAATTTAACTTTGCAAAATCGCACATTGCTGAGTACACAGTGTTGTTCCTGGGCTATGAGCTCAACAATGAAGGTAGAGGTTTGGCTCCTCACTTCTTGGAGAAATGCGCCCAGTTGCGCGCTCCAACAACTCTGAAAAAATTACAGTCTTTACTGGGCTTTTTAAATTTTGGAAGGACATACATTCCGGAATATGCCCAGCGTATCAAGCCTTTGTATGTTTTGATTCAACCAAATTTTTCCAAATCATGCTGGCTGCCTGAGCACTCAGCCATCTTGCAGTCCTTGCAGGCTGATCTGCTCGCTTCGAAGTTCTTACTGACTCGTGATAACCTTACCAACCTGGTGATAAGAATAATACCGGGGACAGTGGGTTTCACGTACCTCACTTTTAATGAAGGAGACACGGTACCTATTGCTTACAAGTCACACTTGTACACTTCGGCTGAGATGCGGTTTCCCACTGTGGAAAAGGTTTTAACAGCTGTGCAGATGGCTATTCTTAAGGAACGGGCTCTGTCACAGGGGAAACGCATGTTGGTTGTTACACCCTGTCCTCATTTGGAGGCAGTCACGAAAGCCAGTGTACCAAATTCAAAAGCTTTGCACCCTCGGTGGATTCAGTGGGCTGCGTCCTTGACGTCCACGGATGTCACGTTTATTTTTGACGCCTCATTGGGGTCGCAAGAGTACTTGCAGTATGAGTTTGTTCATCCTGCTCCTCTAGCTATGCGACCATTGGAGGACTTCCATTGTATCATTTACACTGATGGTTCGGCACAGGTTGCGCATGGCTCTAAACATGCCTACGTTTCCGCATGCGCCATTGTGGTCAGTGCCATGTTGAACGATGAGTTCATATCCAGGGAGGTGCACACGTTGCCTCTGGGAGATTGCACCGCACAGTTGGCAGAGCTTCGTGCTCTTTTACTAGCGTTGGAGTACGCAGATCCTAGTGTTACTACTCTTATTGTAAGCGATTCTTACTACTGTGTCCAGTCTTACAATGAAAACTTGTTCTTTTGGATTCAGAATGAGTTTCGTGATTCCAAGGGTAGCACAATAAAACATAAGATGATCTGGGTTCGAGTGGCGGAGCTTAAGGCTACGTTACCGCTCGTTTTTATAATTCATACTCTTGGCCACCAGCGCGTGGGAGTCCACGCTGTCGGTAACTCGCTTGCTGATGAAGCAGCGAAATTAGCGGTGTCTACATACTTAGTTGCAGCAGTTACACGGTCCAAAAGTAAGATTGATAGTGATATCTTGGCGGCAGTTGCGGCCACTGAGAAGGGAGGTAAACATCCTTCAGGGTTCCCTTCGAAGTACACATACCACTTAAGTCCCGAAAAGGTTCCTTTTGTGAAAATTCCTGATGTTGGTGAACGTCTGATTCCCAACTCCGATCGCAGGGCTGACTTGATTACAGCAGCTCATGAAGGTGTGGCGTCTGCGCATGCGGGCGTCTCAGCCACTGCAACTCAATTACAACAACGTTTCTGGTGGCGGGGACTGTACAAACAGACGCGTGATTATGTCCTTCTTTGTGATATTTGTCAGCAGATTAAACCTTCGACTGCTGCGCGTCCGCCACAGACTCAGTTGTACATTTCTAATAAACCACTAGGTTGTGTTTATTTAGATCACTGCGGTCCTTTTTCATCTGATACTGCGTATAAGTAAATCTTAGTTGCAGTTGATTCATGCACACGCTTTGTGTGGGTCTGGCCCCATCGCTGCGCTGATTCACGGACAGTCATTAGAGATTTGTGTATCTTTGTAGGGATTTTTGCCTGTGGTACCTTCCATTTGGATCAGGGTCCGGCTTTCGCCTCTAAGGCGTATAAGGATGCCATGAATTCGATGGGGGTCCAAGTCAAGTTTTCGTCACCCTACAGACCTGAGGGTAACAGTGTAGTGGAGCGAATGAACCGTGATTTAAAGCAATCTTTGACAGCTCGAGTTATAGGCACTAGCAGAAACTGGCTAGCCCACCTCTATGGCGTGCAGCGTGCACTTAATAATCTCCCTAGAAGGTCTCTGGGTGGGCGGACCCCATACGAAATGCTCTTTGGCATCAAGATGTACGTCCCTGACCTTGACGGTCTAGACTGTGTGGTTCGCGCCACTTCCTTTGACGCAGATGAACATTGCAATGTTTTGCAGAATCTACAAAAGACCAGAGACAGTCTTGCAAAGGAAAATTTGCCCTCCACGTCGGATGTTGCGTTCAGTTCCCGGTAGTCGGCTGGCTACCCCAAGTTGGAGAACTGGTTCGGGAGAAGATCGATAACAAGAAAGAGTTTGGTCCATCCTATCGAGCTCCGGTTCCAGTACTTGGAGTGAAGGGCACGAGAACAGTCATTTTACCACCACTACCTGGTCGTAAGGAAAACAGGTTTATCTCAATTGACAATGTCAAGATACACAGAGTGGCCGATTCTTCTTAGCATGACACCGGCTGTTTCCTGTCCTTCCATTGTGAGAAATTCAGTTTTGCCCACTGCTTCTGATCATGAAACGGAGGTGGTAATCGAGTTGCCTTCTATTTCCAGTCCTTTATTAAGTACTTTACCCGGTACAGACCTTGCTGAATTAGACTACACTTACCCCACTGACTTGTCCATGCCTGACCTGCAAGCCCGTTTGGCCACAGAATCCAGATTTTCATTTGACACTGTTTCCAATGCCTCGAAGAAACACTCACGTTTTGCAGTTTATGCCAGCTTATTTAAAAAACATTTTTTAATTCCGCCTTGGACATATATTTGGCTGGTGCTTTTTTCAATTTACCTTTTTATGTCAATTGGGTTTGTGTTTTATTTTTTCCGACTTATGAATGGAACACTATGTCGAAGAAAGAACATGCATTCGACATCTGAATGGAACTCTGGCCCCCCTTTCCTCATCACATTCTGCACACAGATTGAAAAGAGACTTGACATTTGTTAACATCACTGCTTGGCCTGTCCTTGATGGGATAGTGTGGGATGCCGTTAGGTTTCAAATTCATGGCCCTACTGAGGTTGTTAATGTCCCTAATGTGCTTAGAGTTAACATAGGGGATGTAGTGAAACAAAACATACGTTCTGATGATTGGGATGTTCAGGCCGTAGAGTCTTTGTTTTCTGATTTAAAATACTATTGCCTTTGATGCTGAGGATTTGTATTTAGAATCTGCTAATTATGGTGATTTGTTTTGCTTTCAACATTTTGGCAATCACTTCTTACATAAAACGTCCTCCAGGAGGAATACTGTAAATTATACACAATGGGAACATTGCCCAGCTCCTAAACAAGGCAGTTCAAGTACTTTTTTTAAAAAGTACACTTATTTTACTGACTTCAATCAGTCTAATCCTGAGTCCTTTTATTTCAAAATGACACAGAAGCCTATGTCCAAGGTTAGACTTACCGATACCAAATTATTGTACTCGAAGTCCTTTCTTGATCAGCTGGCTGTTGGCGGCTATGAATTATGGAAGGAAACTATTGACTTAAAATCTGTTTGGGGTTCTAAAAGCTGGCAGGTACAAGGCACTGAGGCTTTGCACCGTGCTTGTCTCATCCTGAATCAAATGTTGTTTTTGAATTCCTCTATTTCACAAACAACGTGCTTTGGATTGGCTACTTCTAAAAAATTGAATTCTCCAACCATCCCGGAGTTAGAAGAATATTCTGGCTGGAGTAATTATACTCAGTTTTCTATTAGGGACTTGCAAACCTTATTGTTAAATTCATCCTTTAACATATCCAGTTTTGATCCAAAAGGTTGGCTAGTGTGGCACAGAAGTGCGGAATCATGCCAGCACCGTTTTCTGGGTTTATCAGATGGCTTTACACAGGTTAGACCTGATCCACGTTTTGAAACTGAGCATTCTGTCACCACTTACTCTGTAGGCAAATTATGTCAAAATTGGCTGAAACATTCAACATTGTCTGCTGTTAAATTACATCTTGCAAAGCTAAATGATGATGTAGATTTAAATGATTTCATAAAAGGCCCGGCTAGTGGTAGATCAAAGAGATGGATATATGCTGTCTACAATGTAATCTGGAAGACGTCACAGATTGAGGCTGCGACACACCTTAGAGCTATTGATCAAGCCAATCTAGAGAAGGTGCTTGCTGTGGTGGATAATAGTATTAACATGCTTTCTTCCCGCATTTACACTTTGGATAATATTGTGTCTTCTGTAGTGGATATTGTGCATGATGAAGTGTCTGTGTTGTACCATGGTCAAAATCAATTACGTTCTATCATGCAATTTGCATGGACCCTTCAAACGTTGAAGGCTGGCAAGGTGCCATGGACCTACATGAATGTTTCTTCTCTCTTTGCCCCCTTTAATTTGACTGACAAGTAGCGCTTGCTTTCCATGCGGGATGCTTCGTTTTCTATGTTACATATTGAGAGATTAGAGTCCTTGCCTTTTTCTGTGGCAGAAGCCAACGCTGCAACGTGGCTTAACCACGGTTTAATAACTTTACCTTTTGCATTGTATAAATTTACAAATTGTATGCGATATGTTGCCATAGGTCGCTATGAGCCCTTAGGTAGTGCATTTCTCCATGAAGTCTGGTCCCTTCCTTTCACTTATAGATGTTTGAAAGACGGACAGGAGGTTTATCTGAATGGGGAGGAGTGTACAGAAACACCAGACCATTCGCTAATGTGTAGGCATATACAATTGCACGGTTCTTGTAACCAAGACCGGACGAACTTAGCCTGTGTTTTAAAAGGGACTCCAGTTCCTGCAATCACCCCGACTTTTACCTTACTGGGGAACGGAAGTTATTTACTTTTAAATAATGAAGATTGTTGCGGGTTAATTAAAGGTGTAGCTTATGTGGTAACTGTAACTGAGCGTGTCGTTTGCTGCAGAAATGTCCTGTACCCACCCACACATGAAAATAGGGAGGTTTCCATTTGGCCACGCATCCCAACCTTGAAAGCAGAATTCAGCGGCATGAGCAGAATAAGGGCTCTATTGTCCCAGAAAGAAGTGGCCTTGAGTTCGGCTAGGGAGACTTTCGTTCTTCACATAGCTAACACCCGGACTGAGGTTCAGGCCCTTTTAAATACTGATTTACCGTTGCATTTCAGCGAGATGGTACATTCTATCTTTAACGCGTCCTCCACAACTGGGCTGGCGCATTTTTTTAAATCTGTTAGCAGTGGTCTTGTAACTTCATTAAAAAAAATCTTTGGAGTCATCCCTGCTTTCTTCCATTCCATTTTTTCGAGTTTGTTTGGTGGATTCCCGGTTATACTGGCACTAGCGGCAGCCGTTTTAGTGGTTGTTTGCTTCCTTAAATATGGATGCCCCACATGTGGAAGGAGCCGCCCAGCCCCTCCTGGCGTTGTTTCGCAACCGGATGCTTGAATATTATGGCACGCTGCCGCTTGCGATTTTAAGCACGGCTTATGGATTATCGTTTCGATTTTCCTACTTCACCTGTGCCCAGCCTGTGTTTCATTGCCTAAGCTGTGATTTTGACTGGGCCATTGATTTGTGTCTCTGCGGACCGGTTTCTCCTGAAGCCGACTTTAATCAGCTGATGAGTCCCATCGTTACTCACGAGTTGGTTTGTACTGGCGACAGGATTATGGCCTTAGCAGCGATGCATGGACTAGTGGGTCCTTGGAACATTCTTACAGCAGCGCAAGATTTCTTGGCACTGAGCTTTCTTGAAAACCCACCGAGTTGTCCTCTGATGGTAATAGAGGCTCCTGTACTGGGAGAACACGTTTGTTCTTTTCCTCTTTTGAATTGGATGGCTGAACTGTTTTCGGATGAAGACGGTGATTTCCTGTTGGAGGCTGTTGCTGCATATTTTGCATATTCGGTCTTACCTTGATGAACCTTATTGGTTTATGATGATGCCCCACTTTTTTTTGCATTTTTTCACCTCCCAGTCCTATTGGCTTGAGTGCTGTTGAATTCTGAAATTGACATTTTTTATATTTTGATTTGATTACTGTAGTTTTTATAATTATAAGGTTGTTCATAGTTCTTGAACTCTGCTTTCATGAAGTTGCCCTAATCTTATCTTATCTTATCCGTCCTCGGATCATGGGGGGGTGTCATATAGCTACTGTATATCTTTATAATGCGTTAAGTTAGCATAGGCTCATTACATGTTTAAACGCCATTTTTTCCTTTTGCTGCTTCTGCACACGACACTTAATTGTTGATTTAGCTTTCAACCTAGTAGTTCGTTGTGGTTTACATGAGAATAATATGTTATTACTCTGATATCAGCTTTGCTTAATAAACTATGTCTGTACAGAGAGTGCTGAAGCCTCAGGAATAACACGATACAGAATTGTTATGAGGTCTGATCTTCGGGCCTTCATAGACATAACATAAGTGCAGCTTCTGCCAACTTTGGGCTTTAGGCGGGTTTTATATGGTTTTGCTTGAAGCACACAAACACACTTGATGCTGTTCGCATGCAGAGAGAGCTGGTGTATGCTGATGTGATCTCTTCATTCTAGGATCCTGAGGTATGGGCCCGCCCTAATTCAACCCAAAGAGACCTTCTTAGCTATTAATATAATATGTGTGTTAGGGAGGGTGAGAAATAAGTGTCGTTAACTCTTATTCATTACAGCATGTTAGCATGCTGTCACCATTTGCTTTCTATGGACTAGTAACTATGCTGATAACTTTGCTTCTGATAATATGTTTCCTTGTATTATCTAAGATACTGCGCCTGAGAAGACGGCATTAGTAAATAAATATTTCAAATGTTCACGTGTTCTTCTTTACTCCACGTTCTGGTTTGAAATGATTGTATAACGAAAGAGTGCTCATGTGTTCCACGTAACCTGAGGTATTGTAAGCTCATGTGCTGGTTTGTCTAAACATTGGGAGTTTATTATGACCAATGAGACACTGTAGGTAGCTCGGTAAGGGGTTTGTTGGGTACTAAGGTGAGTTTTGGGTCACCCTAATTCCCTGAGGTTCCAATCCTCTGTGCACAGTTCTGTGGGAGAACAGAAACCCTGCTACAATACCATTCTCTGATGTCTGGCTGCTGCCAACCTCCCTATACTCAGCCATTGTAACCGGGCTGAAACCCTGTGTGGTTCTGCGGTGAAGCCTCCTTCAAGACTGTTGCCATTTACATGCTGCTCGGCTAACACAGCCCCCTCAAGGGAGGTATTTTTCAATTTGTGTTGGACCAGCTTTCAGTGTCTATCTGGGGTTCCTACTCATTTTCACTGTCCTTTTCCTGTTTCATTCTGTAATAATTTAATATGTGGGCCTGTATGTCCCACCAGGGCATGGTTTCCAACCCTACTACACTGTCCAAACTACATTGTATTTCGAAGGGTGGGGTTGGCATAGAAGTATGCCACCTGGGGGCCTATATCGGTCCATGGTTGTCTTGTCTCTAGTTCCCATCGTTCCCATCGTTCCCTCATTATTTCCCAAAAAATATGTTATGGTCTCCCCAGATTTAATGCTTTCTGCCATCAATCATCGTGTGAGTGTCTGAGTCCCTCCTGGGGCGGAAGCCGGGAGGCTGTGTTGCTTTGTGTTGCTCTAATTTTACTTGTTCTTAACTTGAAATCTAGCAAAAATTTGCGTTTTATTTACTAAATAGCAACTCTGCCTAAAATAGCTTGACTAAAGAAGCTTTATCTGCTGACTCCTTTCCCCCTCCTTCCCGCAGCCCTGGGCCACTCCCAGCCAAGCATTGACGCTGTGGAGCTGGTCCCGGGCACAGAATAGCGGCGGCCATATTGTGTGTGGCTGGTATTCATCGCGCTCTAGTTGCGCATAAAAGGGGATGTCCATGCCTCTGCGCAGCGGACGCGTTCTGCGGACGCGCCTGACTCGCGCCGGAGTCGTGCCAGAGTCCTGCCCGTCTGCGCCCGTCCGTGGCCGGACGGGTCCAGGGACCAGGGATTCTGTAACTCCTCTTACTTACTCCCCCTCTGTCCTGAGAAATCTACAATCCGCACACTGCGCCTTATCTCCTGCCTGCCTAGATCGTGTCTCATCACTGGGCATCGCGCGCATAGCTTCCCTCTCACGTCCCAGTTTCAAGCCCTCAGCATGTCCTAATATTAGTGACACGCGCATACGTGTATTATACTTAACTACACGTTCATTCGTAAAACATCAGGCTGACCTTTTCATTCTACTTACTGACGAAAGCCCCGATATCCTCCTAATCACCGAAACCTGGCTGACAGACGACTCTCTCCCTGATATTCTGGCAGCATTGCCCCCAGCCTACTACATGCTCAATATTGACCATCGGCCTCCTGGCCGCACTGTTGGAGGGGTGGCAGCTGTCATACGAAAGGAGTTCAAATTCATCTCTACGTCTTCTTTCACCCTCGCTGACGTAGACAACCTTATTATCAGCCTGGAAACGGGGAGGGAGCTCTTACTCTCATTGTCCTTTATCGCCCCCCCTACTCTATGCCCCTGTTCCCCGTCACCTTTAGCGAACAGCTAGCTAATTTGATTACCTCATCTGCCCGAGTCGCTGTCTTTGGCGATTTTAACTACTGGTACAATGATAGCGACGCTGGCCCCCATGCAGCCGAGCTGTTTGAAGTCCTCTCTAACTTCAACATGACCAAACTTGTCCTCTCTTCTACCCATATCAGGGGCCATATATTAGATCATATCTGGACCCACAACCTCACGTTCTCCTGTCCTGTGATCACTCTTTGCATCTGGTCGGACCATCATATGATCGACACAGTGATCACAGTCAGGGGTCATGTTAAGGCTCCTCCCCTGGCAGGCGGGGTCGCTCGTAAATGGAGCACCCTTGACTCGCCAGGTTTTCTCTCTTTTCTGGCTGATACCCACCCTCCACAGCGCAGTATCGCGACTGTCCAGACTCTGGAGGATGATTTCTCCAACTGGATCACAAAAGCCAGCGATCTTTTTGCCCCCCTCTCCAGATTCCCTCGCTCCAGTCACAGCAAATCACACAGGTGGTTTAACACCTTCCTGAAAACTCAGCAGATGGAACTACGCCAGACGGAACGCAGGTGGAGACGCAATTATTCGCCTACTGATAGAGAGGCATATGTCGCGGCACGGAAAAAATATAAAAGTGCAATTACAGCAGCGAAATCCTCACACATCTCTCAAAGGATCCTCATTGCCCCTAACAAGTCTAAGGAGATTTTCAGAATCATGAGTAAGCTGACGTCTGACGCTAGAACCCTCCATTCCCAGGCCCCCACCCAAGAGTCCTGCAACGCCTTAAATAGTTTTTCATTGAAAGAATTATTAAGATTAAGAATACCATCCCTTCCGTTTCTTCCGCTGCTAAACCAGCTTCCTCTCCTGGAAATCCACTCTCACTAGCATGCTTCCCCGTCCTAGATTCTTCTACTCTGGCCAAACTCGCTTGCCGAGTTAAATCCGGCTCACCCAACGATTGTTGTCCCCCCTCTGTTCCCGGCGACATTTGCCTGGCTCTGCCGGACTGCATTCTGCCTTTGTTAAACACCTCCCTTGAGACTGGGACAGTACCCAACTCCTTTAAGGAGGCTGTTTTGGTACCCCTGCTGAAAAAGCCTGGAGCTGACCCGGAGGACCTTGCCAACTACCGGCCTATTTCTCTCCTGCCCTACCTATCCAAACTCCTGGAGGCGCATGTCACCAGCTGCCTTTCTCAGTTTATCGAGTGTTCCAACTACCTCGAACCCAATCAAGCCGGCTTTAGACCTGCCCACTCCACCGAGGCTGTGATCCTGGCAGTCATGGACTCTCTAAGGGGCAATGCCGACAAAGGGTCCCATCAGGCGCTTGTCTTATTGGATTTGTCGGCAGCCTTCGACACGGTAGACCATAACATCCTTCTCCACCGTGTCGAACAAGCCGGCATCCGGGGCCTGGCTTTGGCCTGGATCAAATCCTTCTTGACAGGCAGAACCCAGGCGGTTCGTCTAGGCCCTTTCATGGCCGCTAAGGAACCATCCATCTGCGGAGTGCCCCAGGGATCCTCCCTGTCCCCCCTGCTCTTCAATCTTTATCTCCATCCGCTCATCCATTCTTTGAAGAGGTGGGACATTACCGTCTTCAATTATGCAGACAATTTGCAAATCATCTTCCCCCTTAATACCCCTAATGCAGCCCTTGACTGTCAAGCGGTTATGTTACACATCGAGCAATGGATGAACCTCAACCAGCTCAAGTTGAACCCGGGGAAGACAGAGCTAATCCTCCCGGGTAACAGCCCCACTTACTGGTGCCCACAATTCTGGCCGGTGGAGCTTGGCTCCCCACCTATCCCGGCGAAGTCAGCAAAGAGTCTTGGGGTTATCATAGACACAGAGCTCTCCCTCAAGCCTCAGGTGGGTGCTGTTGTGTCATCTTGCATGTTTCAGCTAAGGAAAATCAGGAAAGTTTCCCATCTCCTCACACCCGAGGCCCTGATACAAGTCCTGATCGCCCTGGTGCTCTCTCGCCTGGACTTTTCCAACTCCATGTACCATGGCCTACCCAAATATCTTCTCCACAGGCTTCAAATTGTGCAGAACCAGGCGGCTAGACTGGCCTATAAAATCCTGAAGTGGCAGTCTGCGAAACTACTACTCCGCAAACTCCACTGGCTGCCGGTCGAACAGAGGGCTGCGTTCAAGATCGGCTGCCTGACATTCAAAGCTGTGTTTGGAACTTCTCCCGCCTTCCTCAAATCCTTAGTTACTCCCTACTGTCCGGTACGTAACTTACAGTCCTCTCATCGCCAACTCTTGGCTGCACCTCCAATTAAGCTCAATAAATTTGGTGGCTGTAGATTTGCTCACTTGGCTCCCAAACTCTGGAACCGGCTGTCCCTTTCGCTTAAATCTTCCAATTCCCTTCTGGAATTCAGAAAACTTTTGAAAACCAGTCTTTTCACACAGTCTGGCTAGTTCCCCTCCTTTACATCTCTCAGCACCCAATCAGCGCCAGGAAACTTATGGTGACAGAGCGCTATAGAAAACCCCATTAAGATAAGATAAGATAAGAATCTCCCAACATCTGGGTAGTCAGGCAATATTTCCCTCAGGTATGTCCATATCTGGTGCCTCTACAAATTGAATGTGGCCTGTCATTCTCGGTATTGGTCAGCGTGACTGCTGGGATGCGGGCATGGAAAAGCACTGTGTTAATCTACTGTCTGATGAGACTGCTTAGCAGACGTTTGACATTCCCTATTGCTAGGTTTATTCACGCTGTGTTCGTCTCAAAACATGAGATCCATTTCCCTGCCCTGTCCAAAAATGGTGGCAATTCGGTCCTAAGCCCTTGTTGTCCATCTTGACCCATGGCATATAGATCGTCCCTGATGTGCCCTTCTGTAGCAGTGAGCACATGTTGGCTTGGGGGTAGCGTCACTGGTTTCTCTTCAGCATAGCTTGTCATCTTCTCAGGTAATCCTGCATGTAGGGGAAGTTACACTTGGGATCTCCCCCTCCATGCCAGATACAGTCTTCCTCAATACCCATGTCCTCTGGTTCAAATGATCCCTTCTCCAGCCAGGGTCTTTCGTTCTGGCCTTCCCTTTTGGTCCATCATGCGACACAATGGTCACCTGAATATCTTGCCTTCCTCTCTGGTCACTATCTCCATTGTGGACAGTTTGTCTATCCCATTTGTTCAGGGGGAGTAGTGGGCATCTTCTTCGCTACTCTCATCATGCTCATGCAAAGGTGTCATGCTGCTTCTACCGCGTTCTTAATTTATGTTGCAACTTGATCTCTTATTACCTTGTAGGTCCCTCTCCTATGCTAATGATCTGGCGAGGCTCGGATCCCAGCAGAAGCCTCCCCTCTACTTCCACCTCAGACTCTTCTCCGAGAGGGGCTCTGTACCTACACCTGCTATCGTAAGGTGGTGGGTGCACTGCTCTGTTCTCTCAGTGTGCTTCCAGGGTGAGACCTCTTTCTCTCTCCATTCTTAATTCACCACTCTGCACTAACTCCCACCTAAGTAGCCTCCTTTGTTCTGTGCTATTCACTGTCCTTCTTGGTAGGAATTTGCCCTCAAACTCACTTTATGATGTCCCTTCAGCCATCTGAGCACACCCTGCGCCACCTTCACCATTGAATCCAGAAGGACTGGGACCATTTTCCTCATC
Organism: Lissotriton helveticus; assembly: GCF_964261635.1. NCBI lineage: Eukaryota > Metazoa > Chordata > Amphibia > Caudata > Salamandridae > Lissotriton > Lissotriton helveticus. The sequence goes on along the minus strand of NC_136067.1, from coordinate 1,523,609,146 downwards.
CTCACTAGTTGTAACACTGTCCAGAACTGCTATGGTTCTCCCTCTCATCCAACTTTTTCCCCTAAACCAGTGGGAGTGCATGTATTCGGTGCTGCTGGGGTTCAATGGGCTGAACGCGACGGAAGGGGGTCTAACATTAGAGAAGTCTAGCACTGGACTGATGTGATGCTGGTATTGCCTAGGCCTGCTGGCATGTTAGCCTCTCATGCTTGGATCTAGTAGTTTATTGTTCGGCAGGGGCCCTCTGGCTCCCTCGACCGGTGGATTGGTATAGCCTAAAGCGGGGATGGCAGGCACTGGGGAGAGCATCTCCATTCTTACATATGGCAGCGGAGACGCAATCGCCTTACTTGCTGGTTGAGAGATAGGATTCTCAGTCTGGGCCTCTTTGAAGATTGCCCACAGTTCTAACAGTGCCTCTCTTTTAGTCTTCTTTTTCCCAACGTATTTGGTCCTAATATGTGCTCTTTTATGCTAGTTTTGAAAGTCCCCCCACCACTGACCAGGGGAACGTGATTGTGTTAGTGTGTGCATGCCATTTGTGGCAATACTTGCTATGTTTTTTACCTTGTGTGAGAATCGAGATTGCATGCACTTCAGCGGTAACTCCATGATAAGTTGGAGCATTTTTAAGAGACTGATACACTTTAGCTTCTCGGGATTAGGTAATCTCAAATTCTGCTCTGGTGGTGGTGAAATAGATGCACAAGTATTACTGACAAAAACTACTTTACTGTTAGCTCAATGATGTGTACCGATGCATCAGAACAAACATTTCACAAACACAAAAAACAATGCACATGCATGCAAGGCTCTACACAAACACGGAACTTCCTACATAAACCATCAAATGAACTTTCACCTGCTAGCAAGACACCTGCGTTCCACCTCACTCGCCCTCTCACACCCACCCCGCAACCATCGCAGCCACAGCAGTGGCAACTTCCTCTCCTATATCGCTGTCAACAACTGGAATGTCCTGCCCCTCCATCTCCAAACAGCATCCTCTCCGGCAAATTTAAAAAAGACTCAAGACCTGACTCTTTGATGGAGACGCAGCAACCTCAGAGCTCAGATACCCCTAGGGGTGACAGTGATGTGCTATACAAATACTAATTGATTGATTGATTGATTGATTGATTTGTAAGGGGGTGCACATTCATTCCCAACCCCCTTCCTGATCCTCTATGAACCCCTCCTTTATCTACCCTTATCCGTTCCCCTTTGGTAGTAAGTATTCCCAATTTTCCAGCCATCCCCCTGTCTCCCCTACACTTAACATCAAAACTTGCAGTTATGCGAGTGGAAACTCCATACTCGGGATGGAGATTCCCTCACAGTAAAGATCGGAGAGGCGGAAGCTGTGCATGAAGGTTTGCGAAGAGCATTTTGCAGCAGGTTAGCAGTACTAGCGTAGTGCTACAAGATGTACTACAACATGCAGTTTGTGAATAGGCCCCATAGTATTTAAAGCCCTGTTCTTGGCTGTTCATGCAACATGCCACAATGAGTATTACTTGATATTTCCATAAAACGTCAGCTCTATTGGGCTACTGTGTCTTGCCAGATATAAACCCAGGGCTCCTTGGATGTCAGTGGTTTTGTACTTCTTATACAGATGGACAGACTGGAGAAGGAGTAGCCAGTATACAATTAATGTGAATTTGTAGTTTGACTCTCTCTGACTACTCTCTAAGACTTTTTCATAATAGTGGAATCCTTTGCAAACTGAGTACTCCTGCTTTTAACAGACTTTATACAATCTATTTAGTCATGTCTCCATCTGTCTCTATCTCTTTTAGCTTGATTTAAGATTTAATGAATTATGATGGAGATTATTTCTTCTCTAAAGTGTCATTTTATCCTTCCTCCAATTAAAAAAGTGGTTGGAATATCTGTAATCTATCATAGAGAATCAGATTTCAGTCTTGCATGTTTCATAATTCGCCAACATACTTAGTGCTTGGTATCAATTGATGGGTTCATAATTGATCATCAAGGTTTGCACATACAAAATTAATGTTTTTAATTGCTGGATTGACTTTCAAAGTACTTTTTTACATTCTAATGTATGACTGGAGTGAGTATATGCATGGAAGTGTGGGTGCCTTCATATAGCAAAGCAAGTTGCTGATTTATAACACTATGGGGAACAATTGAAGGTCTGGAGCGCCAAAAATGCTTGCAACATTCCTGATAGGAGCTATGAGAGAACATCTCTCTGGTTTTTACAAATAGAAATAGGCACCCATAAAGCCACACATGCAAATCTGTGGCAGCAGGTGCTATATACAAATAAATTCATGTAATACTTCATTTTAGAAAGCTATGCATTTTTTGTCATCTATGCCTTCTCACAGGACAAGGTGATGGATAGCTTAAGCACAGGCCTTCAATATTTCCTGGGCTGGATATGTTTACCTCTCACTGGGCCTGATTCACTAATGTAAACTGAGGTAAGAGTCCAACTTCATGACTTTCAGTGTTCACAAAGGGTATTTACGAGTAGTAAAGTTAGACTTTTGTCTCAGTTAAGCTTAAGATTTTGGGCCAGATGAATGACCATTTTTGCGGTCGTAAATGAGAAATACTGCAAAAAAGGGCCCTGGCATGTACCAACACTATTTTGACTATGACTGGCTTGATCCCAATTTAATTTAGTTTTCCAGGGATTTCAGAGATACTAAACTTCATTGGACCATTAACAACTTCAGATTTATAAATGGGTGAGTTTTGGAGGACGTTCCTGGAAGCTTTACCTGGTCACAGGGCAATTTTGCTTCAATCAAAGAGTACATGTTTATAACAGGACCACTATTTCATTTTTAATTAATGGAGCCTCCTGTACCCCAATGATGGAGATCACCGTTCACAACATATAGAAATAGACATCTCCCTATTAACCCTAGCAAAGACTAGGACACGACTGGGGCAACATGAATTAGATCTGATAGTGACATAGTGTCACAAGTTAAATAGCTAAAATGTCTCATCTTGGTTTTGGCTTAGCAATTTACTGGCAACTTTTAATGTTAGAAAATTATAGATCTATATAAGTAGCTCTGGCTTAAAAGAGGTGACATTTTGCTTCAATACAGAAGTGAGGGCTGCGTTCTGGGTATTCACCAGCTTAGGAGACATCAAAAGAAGTTAAATGCTTCACATAGGGTCTCAATATGAAAAGAAATGCAGAGATTCAAAAATCTTATCAAATACAAGAAAAGAGAGTTATTTAAACAAATTAGTCTATGCTGTATGTCATCAGGGAAGCGAAGGACATACAATTCTGAAGAGTAATGATCAAAGTGATGGGCTAAATTATAAGAAGTCATACCAATGGAGACATTCTCAAAACAACCTGAATTAAGAATGCTGAGTAACTGATTCCCAAATCTGTTATTATTAATATAAGCCACCTTGTCTGGAGGAGGGATGCTCTAGGTGTCGAACAACACTTGGAGGGAAGCACACTGTTTCACTGTTCTATGCTGCTGACATGGTGCTGTTGCTTCGGATTTCAGTTGGCCTACAATGCGGCCTAGACTATTAGGACAACTACTCAACGTAAGTCTAAAAGTAAATTGAGATAAAATGCCGATCATTGTTAGACGTGGATGTTAGGTGAAGGCAAACTGGATCTGGTCAATTCATGTCATTAAAAAGGAGCAAAACGATTTCTTAGAAGAAACAATGTATTTCCATTCTGTCTGGAAGCCTAGCCAAATTTAATCACAAATATGCATTGTGCAGCTTGGCTTACAGGAACGCCTCTCCGTGAATGTACTCCTGACTTAGACAAATGGCACTGAAGTGTACTTCTCCTGCTTTAAGTTCGATATGGACACAGTCTATGCTCCAATATGGAGAAAAGGCCTGGCCCTACAGAATTTGATTCCACTTCAGGGCCTCCTTCCCTCCTGGCCCTCCACATTGTGGCCTGGGTGCAACATGAGGTGACTGCCACATGGTGAAGCAATGTTTGAACACATTAGGTTTTCTATGGAAGCTTGTGCTGCGGGACTCTTCCGCTTACCCACAAGCTTTCATTGAGAAATGGATGTTTCCTACTGCTCTAGGGGCGGTCACATCCAAATAATGTGGTCCTTTTTTACATTCGAGATGTCTTTAGCTAGAGAATCGTTTTTTGTTCTATGCAGTTCAGGATCTGAGTAAGTATGTCAGTGAGGCTTCCAGCTCTGAAAGTAGGAGGTTAAACCGAATGTCTTGTTTTAAAGGAAAGGGAGGGAGCTGTGCTAAAGGGGAAGTCAGTGTATTTGAGGTTAAAAAAGTAGACAGTTTGTGTGAGTTGAGTAGGGTCTACTTTAAGACAGAAGCTTGAGTCCACAGGGTACTCATTGGTGGACAGTATTGAGTTGGGGCTGGCGCTATCAGGCTTGGGGTATGGTTCAGTTAGTTTTGTTACTGTGTGTTTGTTGGTTAGGGTGGGTGCAATTGAAGTCATTCTAGTGAATACTTGTCAAAGGCATGCATCCAGGGGGGGAGCAAGGTTACTTTGAGTGTCAGAGGGTTCAGCAGAGGTGCACAGTGAGTAAGTGGAGTCAAGGAGGCCAGAATGTTCTTGTTTGACTGTTGGGGTAAAGGAGAGAGGAGAGTTTGGGGCACATGGCCATGTTGTGTTAATGAAGCAAGAAGAGACTGAAAGTGTTGGTCAAAGATGGTAAGGTCATGGTCTGTATGTTCCCAGTCCTGAAAATATGAATTGATATTTCCCCTCTAAATGTTAGGGAGGGTGAAGTTATGAGTTCATTTCCCTAAGGGACTAGATTTAGTAACTTGTAGTTGAAAAAGGAAGACGTTTCCCACTTTGAAGGGCGTTTGGAGTGGAAGGCAAAGTATATTTTCTTTTCAGAAAATCTATCCACAAATTTAGAACAGAATTCGTCCAAACCCAGAAATGATCTGAAGTTGCCCTTGGATGTGGGCAAGGGTGCATTAATAATGATCCTCACCAATTTCTCCTTTGATCTTATATCATCAACTTTCTTTTCAGCAAACTTACAATTTGAGAGTTCTGCTGTTAACCCCATCTTTTGTAGTACATTGTTCTTTCTCAACCTCTCATCATGTTCCTTCTTACTGCCATCAACACCCAAGATGTTATCTTGAAAGAACACAATAACCACCATATCACCAAACAATTCAGTCATAAGTCTCTGAAACACTGCTGCCTCGGAGGCTAGACCGAAAGACATATGACGGAATTGGAAACAACCAAACAGGGTGTAAAATGTTGTCAAGTTCCTGCTTGAGAGATGTGAAGAAATGTGTTGATATGCTAATAACAGGTCTATAGTGAAGAGCCATTTTACATCGCTGGTTAACAAAAGCATCTTATCCATTCGAGAGAAAAGAAATAATTCCATCACAAGGCTGTCATTCAAACATCTAAGTTCTATACACAATCAAATTTTACCATTGGCTAACCGTGTATTGACCATTGGTGAAATCCACTAAAAAGCATCAATAGGCTCAATAATATCAGAATCTTTGTGAGCTCCATTTTAACCTCATTTATCACAAAGATGGGCACATCATGAACTGTGTGTATTTTAGGAACAACAGAGGTTTTAACTCTTATTGATTAGTAAACCCAATTTTAACACTAAACAGGTTCTGGAATCATTTTGGACATACTTTTAGTGTCTTCTCCATTATAACCCAAAAAATGTACTCAAGGCCAATAGCATCTCAGATGATGTGTAAAGCCCTTTCATCTTTCCAACCAAAATCAGAAGGACCATCCACCTTTAAATATAGCTTACAAGTGGCACATCTGTTCTTGAATTCGAACACCAAGTCCAAATCCCAATATATATATATTTCTTCCTAGTAAAACTTTCAGGATTCACATCAGTGGGTACCAAATGAGGGCCAGTAACATTCACAAAATTGTTTTCCCATATATAATGTGCAATAATAGTAAGAGGAGAGCCCAATCCACTGCAAACTATAAAGGAATCCCCGATAAAATGATTTACGAAAAAAGTGGTTTACTGCGATCATTCCCATTGATATTCAGCACAATTTCTTTTTACTGCAGTCCTTCTGTAAATGAGTTTCATCAGACTCATTACCAGATAATTCCGAACCACTTTCTGTAAGACAAGATACTCTATTTTTTTTTCTAAAAACTCTTGCAAAATGACCATTGGCCCCACATTCTGAGCATGTAGCGGCTTTTGCAGGGCACTTATCAAATCTGGTAAAATGTGAAGTGCTTCCACAACGACAGCAAGAAAAGCTGGTGACCCTTCCTTGACTGCTGTTGAAATCTAATCTTATTTACTAAAGAATTGTCACCACTTGGAACAGTAACTCTTGCACATCTCTCAGCTAATGCTACCTTGTTCACTAAGGTAATAATGTATTTTAAATTACAATCCCCTTCAATCCACAATCTTACTTGTATGCCTTTGTTTCTTGCAAAACTAACAATCTGATCACAGATTAATTCATCAAGCAAATTACCAAATCTGCTAATATCTTGGGGGATAAAACATAATTCTCAATCGATATATTCTGTTCCTGTTTCCTTTGGAAGAAGGTACGCCTCATGACAGCCACACATGCACTAGGGGTATAATGTTCATCCAAGTCTAGAATAGCATTTTTGAACACATCAAAATCTCCAACCCCATCAGTTTTTTGCATTTGGTTATGAAGTCTGAGTCCTTCTTTAAGGAGATAAAACACTACCATTGTCATCTAAAGTAGCGATATATTTTAAAAAATATTCCTTCAATTCTATTAGAAGTGCTTTCATCGATGATGAAAGATAAAGTGGAAGAAATACCTTCAAGTAAGAAGTAAACAGTTAAAACATATCTATCACTGAATGGACCCAATGTTAAGTTTTAACCAAATTAGCCACATGGAAACCCTCCCTCTATAATGTGTATTCGTAAGAAAGCGCTCTGTCCGGAATAATTGCCAAGGATAAAAATGGTGGCACATGGGGGTCCCGTAGTGCAGCCTCGCAAGAAGGCAAATCATGTACATGATGACGCTACCAGGCAGAATAGAGTAGAATGCTCCTGTCAGAGTGAAGAGCGCGGTGCGAGGAACATATGTGCCCGGTCCGTTTTTAAAAAGCAATAGGACAATGCAAGAAGGGCAAAGATTAACAGTGAGTCTGGCATGTTAAAATCAGACAAGGTGCAATATTCAACTGTCCAAACTGAATAGTTGGCAAATTCAGGGATAAGTTGAGCAGTACTTTGTGCGCTCGACCTAAAAAGTCAGTAAAGCCGGGATACACAGAGTAGCACCAAGTACTGTAAACATCCAATCCAAATCCAACGTGAAGTTTTCAGTGGGTTCAGAGGGGTTGACAGGCTCCTCATCATCAAAATGATGTGGTATCTTGTAGTGTCAAGAAGCAAGGACACATAGTGTCATGAATACCAAGATTTTCCCTCATGCTAAACCTTCTTAGTAGGTCAGTCATTTAGAACAAACCATTGTGGCACCCGATATGTAAAATCAATACTTCCTTGTGGATTTGCCTAAATGATTTTGATATTCAATGCCTTTTTATATCAACGTGATTATTATATTAGGTTTGTTGTAAATTAGATTATCACTTAAGAACTGCTCATGAATATGTACATAGTGTTATGCTGCTACCAACATGCAGTTTGTAAATTTATTCTTTCAATCGTATTTTGGTTAAAACTGAGAAACAGAAATAAATACACGTGTGCCTCGTGTAAATAGTAGAAACAAGCTACACGCGCTTTAACCCGTTGGCTGCTTCCGCTTTTTCGCGGCAGTACGGACTTTTAAAAAAAAACGGGCGCGGTCGCGTCGGCCATTGGCCGACGGCAGCACCAGCGAGGTAGTGCTGCCGCCGGCCAATGGCCGACGGCAGCACCAGACGGGTTAAGCAAATAAGCACGCTCAGGAAATCAGCACGAGCGCTGGGAAGGTATTTAAGCCGCACGCGCAACTAGAAACATGATTGGTCTTGTCATTTATGAGTCAGCGCTTACCTGAAATTCCTTCGTTTTGGTCCCTCGATCCTCGGAGGCTTTTTTCTTCATCCTGCCTTTCCTGATTCCTCCGATCCACGCTACAGGGCTCCTCCGGCGGTGGTCCAGATGACAGCTTCTCTTTCCAGTGGAAAGACCGGATTTCCGCTGCTATCCTTCCTGATTCAAAGACCTAAAACAAAGAACAAAGAAAAAGGACAAAGGTGAAGTAGCCTCCCTTGAAACTGGTAGAAGACATCTATCAGTGAGTGCAATGTAAACTAAGCTTTCATGAAAGCATTTTTGTTTTTCATAAAGAAAAATACATTCTTGGAAAAGGGCATTCAAGAAGGAATTTTAAAGAAACTCAAGAACAGGTATCAAAATAACGAAGTCATTTTCTCCTCTTGTAAGAAGATATAATTACAGTGAGAACTTCTGAATAAATCGAGAAGTTTGTAAAACAAAGAAAGACATTTGTTTAGAACTTTAAATACTCTGTATACAATATTATTTAAGGTACAGTACGAGTCTCCCAATTGAAAACACATTTCCTATTAGAGTCATTGTTGTAGTTCCAGCCCACGCATTGTTCATTGAACCCTTGGGGTGTTATTTATTTGTTTATTTTTCAGAAACAATTAGCAGAAAAGAGATACACATTTGATACGAAATGTACAGCTACTGAGAGAGAACCTACCTGCAATTCAGATGTTTAATTAGGTATTAAGGATGATAAGGCTTGAGTCATTTTATTAAATATTATTTAATGCAAAAGGTTGTAATTATTCTCTGATATTGTCATATATCTCATTGTAAAAGTCTTCAGGATACTTCCCAGATAAAAAAGGCGAACATCAGTCGCAAGCCTGAACTGAAGAAAGCAGTCACATTCGTGGTGAAGACTCAACATCTTTTCATCTCTCATTCCCATTCCCCCTTTCCCCCTGGGGTATTTCTGAGTGACAGGGATTTAACTAAGCTTCTGTGGCTTGGGAAGGGACCTCCTGTAACAAGCACTGACTCAGCGCAGGGGCATCGGCTCTTGGCGCTGCAACACGCCGTGAGGGAAACGGCAGGATCTTGGTACATTGGGAGCACCGGGAGACTCCCTCCCGCCTACAACCCCCAGCAGCCTCAGCAACCTCGGGGGCGGCGCGCCTGACACGCGTCAGCAGAGCGCACAGAGGCGCTACAAAACACCCTCGCCCGCGAGTCGCGCGCGGGAGTGCCCGGGTGAAGCCCGGGTCAAGGGCGGGGCCGTCTGTGGCCTTCAGGGGAAGACAGAGGACAGGACAGGCTACCCCCTTAAGATCTACTATCATGGGTAAGCGTAAACTATTATGTAAAGGGAGTCAAAATAGTAAAAATTCTAAGATTCCACGGAAGGCGGACTCAATACTATCATACCTGACCACAGCTGTGGGAGCTATCACGAAAGAAATTGCTAATGCGGAAAAAGAACTGGCCATTTCTAACACACTAGGTGCCAAAATTGGCCCAGCCCGGGAAGGGGACAATACCGCGACTACCTCACCTGATACAGATACACAGCTTGACGCCCCCGCGGTTTCATGCTCAAATTTAGAACCTGGCGCCCCGATCACCAAAGCCACAAATAAGAAAGGACAGGCTATAACCTTATCCCAAGACATGAAACAGGCATCACCAGATAACCCAGGCAAAGGAGCAAGACAACAACATAAAAAATGCACCAAGAAGACCAAGCACACTGATACGTTGACCGATTTTAGGGAAGATGATCTGATCAACAGACTCAGCAACAAAATTGAAGGGCTTGTAAACTTACATCTAGAGCCCATTTTAACTGGTCTAGCAAAGGACATAATCGACGTACTAAACACGTGTGTGGCAGGACTATTGAAAAAATGTACTGTGATAGAGTCCTTCATACAAGAACAGCGTGAGCACCTAAAAATAGCTTCCCTGCCCACGATCTCGCCTCTAGAGGCACATACGGCAGATGGGAAAAATGGTTCTCTGGTAGACAGTGACACACCCATTGTTAGACCAGGGACTAGCAGACCAATGCCGGAGGGATTTATTAGTCAGCCACCTGCAGGGAAAAAAACACCCGATACTAAAATTAGTCCTGATGCTCTAAGTACGCTAAACACTTGTAAAGATACAAATGAATTACCATGTAAATCTAAGCTACATCTCCCCCCAAAAGCAGCCCCTCCGGTAGCTGTGCTAACAGGGGTTCCCCCCCTGAAAACAAAAGTATATGAGAGCCCCAAATACTTAATGGAAAAGACTAAAAACTGGTGTCAGGATTATTGCAGTGGTGATATGGATATAGCTGCTTATATTAACATGGTGAGAAGGGTGGGTTGGGTTGGCTCCAAAACAAAGACAATTGAAGGGGACTGCGTGGTGATAAATTTCAAGACCCGGGGTGTGGCAGAGCGTTTATTCTGGGATGGCTCAAACATGACAAACCTCGGTATTAGACCTCTATCCCTGGGGTATTTCTACCCACCCCCTCAGGTCAAAGCAGGGCTGCTGCCCATCCCTGTTGTCCCAGCTGGGAACAGAGAACCAGCCCCTAGCCAATATGCCCATATGACTACACAGCATGTAACAGAGGGAAGTATCCCACCCCGTATCACAAGCAAAAACGCCCGACTAACAAACCCATTGGCCTGCACACTTGTAAATCGTTTTTCTCCACTTTCAAACTTGGGAGAAAACGATTGACTAAAAAACCAAGAGGCTTTTGTTTGCGTAGCAGGAACAACAACCCAATCATGTAGAATAGTGAGTTGGAACATTGCAGGCGTAAAAGCCAAAATGGGGAACGGCACCTGGATTAGCTATCTAAAAACATTTCACATAATAGCCTTACAAGAAACTTGGGACCACCAAAATAGTTTCTCCTTGGACGGGTACTGTCATTTTCATGTTCCAGCCAGGCAAAGTGGGGCAAGGAGAGCCAGAGGAGGGTTGATCACTTTGTTCTCTCTAGAAATAAAGGGATTGCTTAGACAGCTAGATTCAGGAGGCCATAATTGTCTGGCAGTAGAACTCTCAGTGCCAGACTCAGGCAACATATTATTTTTAAACTTTTATAACTCTCAAGACACAGACATAAATTATGATGTGCTAGAGCAGTTATTGTTGCTATATAGCAGTAGGTCAATTACCTTTGAAACAATCTTGATGGGGGACTTAAATATTCACCCGTGTGAAAATAAGTGTGGGAGTAAGACATACGAGGGCCCACAGATTTCAACGCACTCTCACTTCGAGCACACCAAACAAGGGGAGGATCTGGAATTTTTTTTAGCTAACTGGAACCTCTATGAGTCGGGGTGTGGTGAGGTGGAACTTAGGATCCCCACATTTAAAGGGAAGGATAGAGACAAGGGCACAGTCATTGATTATATTTTTTTAACCTCTTTTATGTTAGGATTAGTTTTTAGGTACATCACAGAGGTCTCAACCTTCAGTGACCACAATCCCGTGATAATTGAATTATCAGTTACGGGAGTGCTGTCCCTAAGATCTACCTCCCAAAGGCTGGCAAGAGAGGTTATACCAACGGATCAAGGAAGAAAATTAAAATGGGGAAAAGTGGTCCCAGAGACGTTTATATCAGAAATCTTATTGAATACAGGGGCTGAGATAAACACCTGCTTAGATGAAACGGCACAAGGGCCAAACGTCATAAATGCATTTAATAATATTTGTGCACATATAAATTAAAAGCTGTCAGCCAAGGGAAAACTCAAACCCAAAATAGAGAATAGATGGTTTGACAAAAAGTGTTCATCTGCACACGCAGCACTTCTTAAATCCCTAAAGACCATCCCAAGAGATAAGGGGTTGGTAGCCCAAAACAGAGCAGCTTACAAACAAGCTATGCATGTTAGAAAAAGGGAATTACGAGAGGAGGCATGGACTGATCTGCTATCACCTGAAGTCTTGAAAGACAGTACCAAATTTTGGAGAATAGTAAATCAGCCTCTGTTTGCAAATGATGTCAATACTGTATTAGATTGTAACATCATGGATGAGGCCTGGATTGCCCACTTTGAGCAGATATATAGTCTCCCCCAAAGCGGAGATAACACCATCAATAAAGTACTAGATCATGTTGTACCGCCTTTAAGGTTTGAGATTTTGGAAATTGAAAGGTCAATAGGGGAAATGACAAAAAACAAGGCCCCAGGCCCGGATGGGGTTCCTGCGGACTTGTTTAGAGTCGCCGCTAAGCTGTGGGCAAAAGTTCTAACAAATGTTTTTAACTCAATTGAGCAGGACAGTATCCCTTCCACATGGGTTACATCAATTATTGTACCAATTTTTAAGAAGGGATCCAGACAGGACCCCACTTGCTACAGACCCATTTCGCTGATCGACTCCTCTGTAAAAATCTTGGGTCGGGTCTTGTTGCACAGACTGAACAATAGTTTAATTGATAGAGGGGTCCTGTCCAAGGCCCAGTATGGTTTTAAATCAAAACACAGCACCATAGATCAATGCTTAAATCTACACCTTCTAATTAACAAGTACACTGTGGCCAAGGAGGGGTCCATGTATATGGGGTTCATGGACCTCTCCTCGGCATTTGATTTTGTAAATAGATCCAAACTCTGGAATATCCTGCTTGAAATGGGGGTAGATGCATCCCTAGTAAATTTTATAGCAGACCTGCATTCAAACCTTATGGCTAAAATCAGAGTGAACTCTGATGGAAGATGCACTACGCAGTTTAGGTCAGACAGGGGCGTCAGGCAGGGGTGCATCCTAGCGCCCCTGCTGTTTACACTTTACATAAACGCCCTAGAACAAAGCCTGGGGGAGGTTTCCGCGGACGTCCCGCGTGTGGGGGAACTGGTCATACCAGTTCTCCTATACGCGGATGACGCAGTTCTCCTGTCAGGAACCGGGGTAGGTCTACAAAGACTGCTGAATGCTTTTGGTACCTTCATGCAGAACCTGGACTTGAAAGTAAACGCCAAGAAATCCCAGGTTCTGATTACAGGAAGAAGTAACTTAAGGACCAACGCGAAAAGCTTCTTCTGTAATGGAGAAATGGTCTGTAGGGTCTCCACATTTCCCTCTTTGGGGGTGGTTTTTGACCAGAAGGCCACCTGGCGCACACAAAATCACAGTCGTTCGGTGGCATTCACGAGGACAGTTTCAGGCCTCATGGGGTTTAGTAAAAAGCTGGGAGCTAAACCAATTAAGGCAATTTTAAAGGTGTATGAATCCAAGTGTTTGTCGGTTGCAACTTACGGGTGTGAAATATGGGGCTACACAGCCGTAGAGAAAATACAACAAGTAGAGAATAAGTTTCTAAGAAGTGTACTATCAGTTCCTCAATCAACCCCTACTTTCTCAACTCACACAGAATTGGGAATCGGGTATATATCCGATCGGATTAAAATTGCACCCTTAATTTATTGGTTGAGAATATGGCTAAATGAGGAGATCCCCTTAAACCATTCAATAATCAGGGACTGCCAGACACTGGACAAAGTACATAACATTTCATGGCTGGCGTACATAAGAGCTGGGTTCCAGAAAATAGGGCGTATTGGTTTATTTACCTCCCCGGAAACAATAACCAATAAAGACATTGCCTTAACAAAAAAAGCCCTCCTGGACCTCTTATCCCTAGAGCGGGAGGAATTAGAGATGAAGAAACCCAGGGTAAGAGAGAACTATGCATTGGTTACCTGCACAGGCCTCGAATCATACCTGACCATAGTTAACATTCCTTATCACCGGTTTCTCTTGACCAGATTTCGGTTGAATCTAATTCACTTTACCCAGGGCGTTTATCATCAATGGTGCAGTCCAGAACGGGCAGATCCTTGCTCATGTGATAACTTTTCCACCCAAAATACCCTACATTTTCTGATGTTCTGTGAACATTTTAATGACGGCAGGAGGAAATGTTTACTACCAATTCTCAGAGGAGCAGGATTTGTACAGGTTAGGCCTGCACTTGTGTACCTAAAGCAATTCAGTACACCTAAAATAATGTTTCATGTTGCTAGCTTTTTGATTGCAGCTAACCGAATTAGGAAAAAGAATGCTATACTTTTACCGCTCTTAAATATCTGTGAAGAGTAGTCCCCACATTCTGGGACAGGCCGACCCTATGAAACTTTTACATAAATGTGGTTTTTAGAAAAAAAATTAAAATGTGAGATATAATTAAGATACATATATTTTTTTTAAACATTTATTGTATGGAATGATTTTTAAGAAAAATGTATGGAATGACTTTTAAGAAAAATGTTGTTTTATTTTTGGAAATTTGTAATTAACTGTGTATTTATCGTAATTGACTGTGTATTTTTTATGACTCTGTTTTCTTGTCTTTATATGATATTAATTTATCGAAATAAAGGAATTGACTGACTGACTGGGTCCGGGGAGACTGGAGTTTGCTCGTCGCCAACTGAGAAGCAGGACATACAGGTGGGTGCTTCTCTTGACACATAGGGACCCATTTGGATGTCAGGAAGACATATATCTCATTGTAAAAATCTTCACGATACTTCCCAGATAAAAAAGGCGAACATCAGTCGCAAGCCTGAACTGAAGAAAGCAGTCACATTCGTATTGAAGACTCAACATCTTTTTATCTCTCATTCCCATTCCCCCTTTCCCCCTGGGGTATTTCTGAGTGAAAGGGATTTAACTAAGCTTCTGTGGCTTGGGAAGGGTCCGGGTAGACTGGAGTTTGCTCGTCACCAACTGAGAAGCATGACATACAGGTGGGTGCTTCTCTTGACACATAGGGACCCATTGGATGGCAGGAAGACTTTATCCGCCCACCACCCTAGCGGTGCTGGGACCGGTTGCCAGACATGCAGCTGTCCTGCACCACTGATTAGGATGCGACCGCCACAATGTGGTGGGTGCTGCTGTAATCAGCACCCGCCCCAATGCCGAAATGGCAAGTTGTGCAATGCCATGCACAACGTGGCAGGCACCACGCGGTGCCTGCCAACTTGTTCATGACAATTTATTACCCCCCAAGTGCAGCCCCCCACGTCCCCACACCCCCAGGGGCCCACAATAGGCCCCCAAAGCAATTCACCTCCAGCCTTTCCATGACGTCATCGCTGCCATGGAAAGCCCATTGAAAACACCCATCCTAATATGGATGGCAGTGCCTGGTAGGCACTGCCACCATATTAGTGCCCAAGCCTGCCCGGCCCTCAATCATAACCATTGCCGACCAGCGGAAAAGTAGCGGACGCACTATGCATCCGCCGCGATACCCCCCGCCATAATAATATGGCGGGGGTAAATCATTTTGTGATAGCGGTCGGATTGCCACTGCCGGCCGGGCAGTGGCGATCCACTCGCCATCATAATCACCCCCATAATGTTGAGCAGAAATCTATCTATATTGGTCAACCCCAGGAGTGCATCCGTTAGCAGCTTGGAATGCCCCCTAACCCCAGGAGTGCATCCGTTAGCAGCTTGGAATGCCCCCTAACATTCCTGCGCAAATGAAATGTACACACAGTCATACAACAAAGAATGTTGAACACAGTAAATTCCATAATCAATAACAAACTTAATAAAGCCAATACTACACAAAACTTGATAAAGCCAATACTACACCTCAAATATTATATCACTCTTGATAATATCACTGATAACATCTTTTAATGTTAAGTAAGAAATGAATACCACACCTAACTATAGCATCACAAGAATCTTTGTTTCCTTCATTGAATTTCTAGGGTGTTTTAGCGTGAAGTAAGATATTACTACAATACCTAACTATATGTAGTAGAGTTTTGGCTGCATAAGGAAGCTTGGATATGAGCAAAGCTTGGGCTCTCCACGAAGAGCTGCTCAAAAAGCACAGGTTATGTGTAGTAGGTTCTTCTCATCTAGTGGGACATTGGTGTCTGGAGGGAGTGGAGTGTACTTGCAGTCTGAGCACAAAGCGCAGACTGTGTATAGGAGTGTTTGGTGAGGGCTGGCCTCTCCTTGAAGACCTCTGCACAGCACGAAGACTGTGCATAGAAGGGTTTCAAGACTATATGGCCTCTCCATGAAGACATCAGTTCAGGGTACAGGCTGTATGAAGAAGGGATTGGTGAGGGAACTGGCCTCTCCGTGATAGTCTTTCCACAGAGTGAAGGCTATGCGTAGTAGGGTTTGGTGAGGGATGAGCCTCTTCACAAAGACCTCTATACAGAGTGAAGGCTGTGCAAATGCCCATTTTTGTTTCTTATTTCTTTTAAGTAAAACACTTTCCCCCATTGAGAAACCACTTTCATTAAAGTGGTTTCAGTAGATTTCTGTAAATCTCGGGGTGATCAGTTCACCTTCTGACCCTGGAAAGGTAATTATGCAAGTCACTGACTGGAAACGGGAAAGGGGGGAGTCTGTGTGTACTGACAAACAGCCATGTGTGGGGGTGTTCACAAGCTCCCTAAACTAGCCACGCTGTGAGATACTCCCTTGAGCGGGATCTCTTGAGTCATAGAGGGGATTTCCACACACGTAAATTGTTTGATGCCTGGTTGGAATCACTTTATGAATTCCTGTCATACGTATGTGAAGTAAATTTGGCCATAAACATATGTTTCCAATTAAATTTACCTCTATGGTTAGGCCCCCAATGTTTGCAAGGAAGAAGTAAGAAAAGACCAGCATTAGGTATGAATTATTCATTTAATTAACAGCAATGAAACAATGCAGTGATAAATGAAATCTTAATAGCCACATACAGAGGCAATTAGGTCTAAAGTTTATGCCAGAGCAAATTATGTGTACATTATAGTACAATCCATTTTACAGTGGCAATGAACGTTAAATGGTTCATTGGAGAGGCAAACGGTTTGCATTTGTCTAAAATGATCAAAAGGTTTAATGAGCAATATTACTTACCAGTAATTAAACTACCTGGCTGTGCAAATGGGTTTGTGTTACTTATTTAAGCAATCATGTATTTAGTTTGTGCAAAATAACAGTGGGTTATTTTACAGGCGATCTATGTGCAACATTGTGCCTGTGGTATTATAAAATGAAAAGAATATAATCATAAGTATGGCGTTTCCCTGATGTGGTGGAAAATAATAATTTGTGATAAAGCATTCAACTTTACATGCAAGGTCATCTTTTTTACCCTAGCCAGTCACAGCTTTCTACAAATGCTTCCCCCTTGCCAATGCCCCACCATCACCCACCGTGAGTAAAAACAATTATCTAACATATGGAGGAGGCCAGGAGGGGGACAGGTTGCATTGGACAAGCAAGGTAGTGAGGATACCTCTAAGTGGATGCAAAGTTGGGTAAGGCAACTCTCCCTTTTAGTATCCTTCAACAAGGGTGTTGGAAATGGCCCTTTTTGCAGTGTTATCCCCAAACTTTTTGCTTCTTCCTCCTTTATTTTTCCTGACCCGTGGTTGTTGGCAATAGGACTCTGGGCACTTTACCACTGCTGATCAGTGCTAAAGTGCATAAGATCTCTGTATAAATTGTTATTGTGATTGGTTATCCATTATTGGCATATTTGTTTTACTAGGAAGTCCCTAGTAAGGCGCACTGAGTGTGCCAGGGCTGGCGATTTAAATGCTACTAGTGGGCTTGCAGCACTGATTGTGCCACCCACATGAGTAGCCATAAAATGGTGTCTCAGGCCTGCCACCGCAGTGCCTGTGTGCAGTTGCTAACTGCCATGCTGACCTGACCAGTGTCCACACTGACCAGGCCTATCCCTTCCTTTCTGTACACATTGGACACCCCTATGGAAGGCCCAAGGTAACCCCTGGTAGGGTGCAGTGTATGTGAAAGGTAGAGCATGTACTAGTGTGGTTGACATGCTGTGGTAGTGAATTACAGCCATTTTCGTTTTTCACTATTGCAAGGCTACCTGTTCTCCATAGGCCAGAATGGGCAGTTCGATTATTACATTTTATAATCCTAACTGACTCAGGGAACATGGCAGAAATTCGAGTTTAGTATGCCTGAACTCAGAACGATAAAATACATTTTTAGTGAAGTTAGTTTTAACATTCTGTGTTTGAAAATACCACTTTTAGAAAGTAGGTATTTTCTTGCCTAACTAGCCAAGCCTGCCTCTGCTAGGTTGTGTATTCTTGTCTGGAGTTTGAGTGACAGGGCTGGGAAATTCCGGGAGACAGAATGAGTCCACCCAGTGGTGAATAGAGAGATCTGCATCTAGATGGGAGGGAGGAGTTGCACCTGGGACCTGAATAGGTGCTGGCTCCAACCCCTGTGGTGCGTCTGATGTCTCTGCCCTACACTATGAAAGGAGAGAAGGAATCATGTCAACAAAGTGCTCCAGGGCTGTGCTTTCACTCCACAATGCTGGCTCCACCTCTTGTGGAGCGTCTGATGTTTCTGCCCTGCACTGTGAAAGGAAATAAGGAGTCATGTCAACAGAGTGCTCCAGAACTGGTTTGGACTGGGCAAAGTCCCCTCTGCCCCAGAGGACAAAGGATTTGGGGGTATAAATATTGGAACCCTGATCCCAAGAAATTAGATCATCCTGGAATCAAGAAGGAACCTCTGCCAAGGAGAAAGCTGGAAGACTGAAGAGGAAGGACTGTCCTGCTGTGTACTTGTGGGCTGACCTGCAGTTGCTTTGCTGCCAAGGAGAGGGGAGGGACTTTGCTTTGTGCTGTGTCCCCTTGCTTGAAGAGATCTAGACGGGCCTGAGTTGAGCTGGCTCCCTGTTAAGAAGTCCCAGGAACAAAAGGACTTCACCCCCAGCTTCCCCCCCTGAACTCTACTGAGAGAGTTCTGTCCTTCCTAGAGTGCTTGGGCCAGTTATGGTGCCTCTGAAAGTTGTACCTGTTGTTTGGGAAGCTGGACAAGAAGAAACTGAGTCTTTCTACAAAGTTTCATGCATTGCTCGCTTGCGGACCGCATCCCCGACAGTGCGATGAAATTCCCGCTGCCGTGAAGATCGAGATCGTCGCAGCGCCTCTTGCCGCTGCAAGAACCGATGCATCCTTCGCTTGTGGAACACATCGCTCCGGTGCGGGAATATTACCATTGCTGCGAGTATCGTCGCAGAGCCAGATGTCGCTGGGTGAGATCGTCGCATCGTTTGCTTGCCGACCGCATCACATCGCTGCGTAAGTCGTCACAGAGCCATTGCATTGAGGGGCCGCAAGAGGAGAAGATCGACGCTGCGCTGTGCATCGCCGCCGCACTTGAGATCATCGCCATCCCGAAGATCGTCACATCGTACATTTGCGAGATGCTTCCTATGAAACCTGCGCACCGGAATCCACACAAGGTATCGCATCCCTCCCCATACAGACCGGAGTCACAGCAACACGCCCCCTGCGTCCAGCAGGGTTGTCGCATCGCCTCCCCAGGGTCTCAGGAGTGACGCATCGCTTGTTTTTCAACGCTGCAGCTTTCATTTGGAACTTTTGTTGCATCTAAAGGTACTTTTGGCTTAAACGTGACGCAACTGTGGATTATTTTAGCGCAACCTTAAGAACTCTTTTGAAACCATATTCTTGAACTGTGTATGTTGAATTTTTGCCATTTTGGTCTTTAGTTTAGATTAAATACTTCTATTTTTCTAAATTGGTGTGGAGTCCATTTGTGGTGTTTTCACTGTGTTACTGTGAGTGTTGGTACAAATACTTTACACATTGCCTTTGATAAGCCTGTCTGCTCGTGCCAAGCTACCAAGGGTGTGAACAGGGGTTATCTAAAGAGTGTATCCCCCTTACCCTGACTAGAGGCCAGGGTCCCTATTTGTCACAAGTACCTACCTGTGCCAACTAGAGACCCCGAAATCTAACAAAGGGGGTCATGACATGACTGTCATGTGCAGCTTTAGTCATGTAAAAATCCTAAGAAAGCCCAGTGACATTATGCTCCACAATTTGATATTTTCTTTTTCAATTACAATGTCGTTAGTAAGCAGAGTTGCTGCCCTGTTGGAGTCATTAGATTAAAGGTAGCTCTGAAGAGTTCATGGTGTTCGTCCTGAGACTCCCTTTGCCAACAACAATGGAGTGTCTGTATGAGCAGTTTAGGCTTATCAGAGGGTAGTGATAAGCATTTGTTGTACACACAGAGTCAATAAATGAGACACACAATCAAGAAGAAACTCAAGACCAATTTTGAAAAATAACATAGATGTTTATATTAATTTAGACACCAAGATCCTCAGGATTAGGTAAGTACTTTTTGAGTTAGCTATTTTCAGAAACACAGTAAGTACAGCTATTAGATTTTAGGTATGAGCCTCAAACCTGGCAATTTTATTTTATGGGAGAAACATAAACTGCATAGGTATACTTGCAATTGAGTTACAGCATTTTTCTTCTGCAGGAGCCAAGGTCCTTTGACACACCAGCAGTTTCAGTTTACCTGCCCTGGTGCAGTCATTGTCTCTGGCTTCAGAGAGAGTGGGTTGTCACCTGCAGGGAGTCAGAAACGTGTCTGTGGTGGCAGGCTGGACAACACCAGTCAGCTATCACATTGGATACTAGAAGATAATTCAGGGGGCACATCTAAAGTGCCCTCTGGGTTCATGTGATAATTAATCTAGTACTGTCAACAGTATAGATTTATAAAGACAAGATGTTTGATACCAAGCACGATAGGTTTCAGTGAAGCCATCATGTAACTAGGGAACTCATAAGGACCAGTGCCCAGTACATATACTTAAGATGACTTCCCCGTTGCCTTGTACCATCTAGTAATTGAACCGGACTGCACAGAGGTGTAGCTGATCATGCAAATATGTCCTCACATGTCGTATTACCCTCTCTGCCTTAGGGCTACAAGGCCTGCTGTTAGAGTGACTTACAGATATTGCATGCAGTGACTTTGGCAAGGTATTTTCACTTGTGGTTTGCACCATAACACGCAGCCTGCATGCAATTTCTATAGGGGTCCCCTAGGGTGGAATATTACATGCTGAAGCCCTTATGGACCCTTTTTAGTACCCATGGCCAAGATCCGAGGGGTAACACTTACTAGGGAGTTTCAGGGGTGCACACGTGTGTGCTAAATTGTTTTGTCATAAGGTCATTTTATCTTGCTTTTAGGAAAAGAGCACTAGCACTAGGGCCTGGTTAGCAGAGACCCAGCACACATCAGTTGAAAAACATCAGCACCAAAAAGCGGAGTTGACCCTACAAAATGAAATCGGAGGAAATTAACCTTTCCCAAGAGAGTCTTCCTAGTCTAAGTGGAAAATCTGGGAAAAGCCATCTGCATTGGCATGGTCAGTCCCAGTTCTGTGTTCCACTGAAAATTCTATACCCTGTAGTGAGATGGACCACCTCAACAGTTTTGATTTTCCCTCTTCATCTGCATCAGCCATCTGAGAAACCTGTGGTCAGTTTGAACAAGGAAGTGAGTCCTAAACAGATAGGGTTTCCGCTTCATTGGGAACCAAATCACAGAAAAAGCTTCCCTTTCAATGGCAACACTGTTCCCTGGAGAGTAACTTCCTGCTAATAAAAGCAACAGGCTGTTTCTGGCCATCATCGTTGGTCTGGGATAGAGCTGCCCCTATCCTATGCTTAAAGGCATCAGTCTGCACTATTAACTGCTTTGTATAATCTGAAGCTTTTAGAATGGGTGCTGAGCACATCGCTTCCTTCAGAGTGTTAAACGCCTATTGCCAGCTCACTGTCCAGTTTACTTTCTTTGGCTGCTTTTTTTAGGTCTGGTCTTTGAGGGGTGCCACAGTGGTATCATACCCCTTCACAAAACTCCTTTAGTACCCAGTCAAGCCAAGGAGTGTCCTGACTTGAGTCTGGGTTGTTGGAGCTTCCCAGTACAGAAAAGTCAGAATTTGGGGCTGTAAGGATTGCCCTTGGCCTACGCCTACAAAGAGGCCTAAGTATCCAACAGAGCCCTGCCCTTTTTGGTACTTTATTTCCTTGATAGTGGGCCATGCATGTTGAAGAGCCTCAATGACCGTAGTAAAGGTAGATCAGGTGATCCTGCCTAGTGGAGATATGGACAGCAATAATGTCACAATATGATGCTCTAAAAGACTCAAGCCCATCTAGGACTTTTTTATTAGCCTTTGGAAGGTGGCAGAGGCATTTGTATGTCAAAGGGCATTACAGTTCAATTGTAATGCCCATCTAGTGTAGAGAATGTTGACTTCTCTGTTGCTCCTGGGGTCAGCCCAGTCTGCCAGTACCCTGATGTTAAATCAAACGTCCTGAGAAAATTGGCTGCCTCTAACCTGTCAATGAGCTTTTCTACTCTTGGAATGGGATGTGCATCTACCTTTGTGACAGCATTGAGGCCCTTGTAGTCCACACAAAACTTCAGCTCTGGTTTTCCTCCCTTGGAATAATGATTAGGGACTAAGACCACTGGGCTGGCCCAGGGACTCTTGGAGGGTTCAATCGCCCCTAGTTCCAGCATTATGTTGACTTCCGCTCTGATGCTTTCATTGTCTTGGTCAGACTGCCCATACATTTTGTTTCTGACAAGTAGGCTTTCCCCAGTGTCCACATCATGTGAAAATCATGTTGTCTGACCCTGGGGTCAAAGAAAAGAGCACAGCATATGGCCTTAGGACTTGCCTGGAGTCAGTCTGCTGTTGCGCAGTGAGGATGAAATGTTATCTTATGTTATTTAAATTTGTAGAGCGCACAGCTACCCCAAGGGGTTTTCCGTTGCCAGCCTGGTAGGAGGGAACAGAAGCGTTACAGATTGAACAGCCATGTTTTCAAACATTTGCAAAATAAATCTCCCTTAAACGGTTTCCTTTCGAAGAGAAATGTGGAGAGAGTTCCATATGGATTTTCCTAAGTAAGAGAAGGAGCGACCACGTATTCGCATAAGTTTGATTCTGGGGACAGTGAACTTAGCCTGTACGGCAGAGCGCAGGGGACATGAAGGTGTATAGGATTGGGCTAAAGATTGCAGATATTGTGGGGCCAGACACGTTTTGATTTTGAAAATATAGCACAGGGCTTTGAATCTGAAACGATATTCCACCTAAGCCAACGAAGATCTCGAAGGAAGCCTGAAATAGGTGCAGACTTAGGAACATGGCAGACCAGTCTGTAAGTCACATTTTGTATCACCTGCAGTATTTATATCACTGCTTTGTTAGAACCCAAATAGAGAACATTACCGTAGTCCAGACTAGATGCAACGAGGCCTGGACTACTGTTCTCTGAGTTGAGGGAGGGGGGAAGCATCTGACGAATTTACTTTAACCAATTAAGAATGGTGAAACAAGTTGACACCACCTTTTGTGACTTGTTGTTTCATCGAAAGTTGGCCGTCGATGATAACGCACAGGCTGCGAACCTGGCGAGCAGGCCAGGGTAAGGCACCCATTTCACCGGGCCAATGCTAGGGGCCCCACAGATCTTGTTGCTTCCTGAAAATCATAACTTCCGTTTTTCCTCTGTTAAGTTTGAGTAGATTATTTTGCAATCAAGACACAATTTTCCTCAAACCAGACTGGAGAGTTGATGATTTAGATCCTTTAGATCAATAGAGGGAGAAGATTATCTGCGTGACATCGACATAAGAAAAAAGAGACAGCCCACCCTCTTCGGCAACATCTGCCAATGGCCTAACATAAACATTTAACAGCAAAGGGCTCAGCACAGAGCCCTGTGGCATTCCGTAAGGGGATAGTTGGTGTTTAGAGCCGGCGATGGAAGAGAAAACCTGAAACGTATGGTTAGTGAGAAAGGAATGAAGCCATTGAAGAGCTAAACCCTCAAGCCCTAAGGATTGCAGAGCTCTCAGCAAAATAGTATGAGACACTGTATCGAATGCGGTGCTCAAGTCCAGTAAAATAAGGGCCAACGTGTCACCAAAATCCAGCCAGTGATGCAGCATTTCGGTGATTCCTAGCAGAATGGATTCAGTGGAGAACCCAGTTCTGAAACCCGATTGAGAACTGTGAAGGAAGTTCTGGGTCTCGACAAAAGAGGACAACTGGGAGTTCACATGTTTTTCAAGGATTTTGGAAAAGGACGGTAGCAGTGAAATAGGGCGAATATTGGATGGACCAGTAGGGTCCGCATTGGCCTTTTTAAAAAATGGGAGCACCCACCATGGCATGTTTCCATTCTGGGAGGACCACGCCCTCCTGTAAGGAGGCATTGAAGAGATCTATAAATAGCGCACATATGGGAGGCTCAAGCTGCTGTAACACTGAGATAGGGAGTAAGGCACTAGGGGAGCCAGATTTAATATTGTCCAGAAGCTGGTTGAAGGAGTTCACTTCCTAAAGGGACCACACTTCCAGTTTGTTGATGGATTTAATATTACTATGAGTCTCCAGCAACAAAGCACAAGTGGCCTTAGGAGTGGTAATGGCTGGGGGTGAAGTTTCTGACAGATTATTACTGGATAGTGCAGAATATATTTTCTCGACTTTGCTCACAAAGTAGTGGGCCAGATCATCACATTGCATTTCATTTAGGACTAGAGGGATAGTCTGACTTTCCGACCGGGATAGTTCTTCAACTACCTTGAATAGGTCTTAAAGCATTGCTGAGATTGAGATAATTTTAGAGAAACAATCACAGCACGAGCTGTCCTGCAGAGATGATAGTCCCTTGTGGCCTTTTTATAGGCCAATTTAGCATCAGGAATATAGTGTTTCCTCCATTGTCTTTCTAGAGTTTTATATTTTGCTTTTTCAATCTTGAGCCTCTCAGTAAACCATGAGGCTGGTGGCCATTGATTACAGATCAGTTTGTTGGGTAATGGAAGGCAGGTATCTACAGATTGTAGAATCCAACTTTGGATAGCCCCAAGATCCGTATTTGCCATCTGTTTCATAGCAGGTGTGCTGTTGGCTAAGGAATTGTTTAAAGCTCCGACATCAAGCATTTCCCAATTTCTGGCTTTGGACTTAAATCCTGTCAAGGCTGCCGAGGGGAAATGAGCGACTCTTATCAATAGGGTGACAACAAAATGATCCGACCAGCACAATGGGAGAGCCGGAGGGCAGCAGATATTGGGCAAGTTTGAAAAAATAAGGTCTAGCAGGTGACCTGCTACATGAGTCAAACCTGAATTGCGGAGTTGGATATTCATTGCTTCAAGATCGGGAATGAATGCAGCACTTTTAGTACATGCAGAGTCATATAGATGGCGATTCAGATCACCAAGAATAGTAAAATTGGTGTCATACAGAACATAAGGGGTTATTATGTCAGGAAAGGACGATGCTCATGGTCCGGCTGGGCCAGGAGGGGTGATACACTAATACACCTGAAAGAGTGAACTTGGGTGTAAGTGTGATTTTAAATAATGAAGCTTCACGATCAGTAATAGGAAGATACTCACATTTACATTCAGACAAACTTTTATAAATGATGGCAATACCCCCACCTGTCTTTAGTTGCCTGTCCTTTCTGACGATGGAATAGTTTGCTGGGAGAGCAGCAGCTACATCAGGGCCTGAGCTGTTGTGTAGCCAGGTCTCGGTAAGAAGGACCGCATCTTGCTGATAGTTAAGCAGAAGGTCAAAAATATCCGCTTTATGGTTCGGGAGTAAGCGGCAAATAATACTATAGAAAGGAAATTCTTTAGTCAAGACAAGTGTATTTTTTAGCGTGGCATTTCCCTGTAGGTCTGTGTTGAAGAGAGTCCCTGGTTCACTATTTTTAACTCGGGCTCTACTCTAATATGCATTGTTTGTGTATTGTACTGGTATAGGAGAACCCACAATATGAGCACATATAGGGGCTTCATCTAGGTTAGCCATGGTACAGTTAGCAGGAGAAGTCTGGCGGTACTCAAGAAGTTGTTTAGCAGAGTAGCTAAGTCTCTTTGTCTTAATTGGACCAGGGGTCATGGCCCTTGGTCCCAGTCAGGCGCGGACAGGATGCAGATGAGCTTGCCTTTGGCGTGCCATCGGCGCGTCCGCTGAACGCGCTCACTCTTGGTTCATTAAATAGTGGTCTGAGGCAAGACGGCGCGAAAAGACTAGAGCGTTTATGAGTGAGAGATGCAAGGGACTATAAAGTGGCTGCCTGGGAGAGAAAGCCCCATGAAAAGTGCAAGTGGTGAAGGAAGGATAACGAAGAGAGCAAAGTAAATAAAAACAGTATAACACACTCTGAAGCAAGGCACAGTTGCAGCAATACAAATAACACAGTATTCAATGTTAAAAAATTGTCATTATTTAAAGCAGTGTAAACATAAGAAAGGGAGAGCCAGTAGGTGGAGACCTACCAAGCGCTGCTAGTCTGGTCTCAGTTCATTAAATAGTGTTCCAAGGCAAGACGGCACAAAAACACTAGAGCGCTAATGAATGAGAGACGCAAGGCACAACAAGATGACCTCCAGGTGAGAAAAAGCCCTTTGAAAAGTGCAAGTGCTGAAGGAAGGATAACAAAGAGGGCAGAGTAAATAAAAAATGAGTATAACACACTCAGAAGTGAGGCACATTGCAGCAATACAAATAACCGTATTTAATGTAAAAAAATATTCTTTTATTCAAAAGCAGTGTAAACTTAAAAAAGGGAGAGCATGTAGGTGGAGACCTACCAAGCCAGGATATCTAAGAAGACAACTTTTTCAACATCTTGAGGGTTGTTGGAGAGGAGGTCAGGGAGAGGTTCGCTCTCTTCTTCCTAATCCTTATCAGTGACCATGAGCATAGTTACATCAGCCCAGACTTGAAAGAGTGTAAGGCAGTCCACATGGATGACCCTGTGAGGGCTCCTAGAAGTGCGATGGTCCACAAAGTAGGTGATCTCCCCTTTACTTTCTAGGATGGGATAGGGAGTACTCCATTTGTCCTGGAGGGCACTAAGTGCCACAGGCTCTAAAACCCCATACCTTCTGCCCTGGTTAGACCTCCATCAAGGCTACCTTTTGGTCAAACTAATGCTTCTGGAGCTCCTGGCTTGCCTCAATGCTTTTGTTGGCTTTTTACATGTACTCAGCCAGCCTGAAACAAAGGCCAAGCATATAGTCTACTATGTTTAGTTTGGGTTTTATGACAGTCTTCTCCCAGTCAGACCTCCCTTCATAGACCTAGCAGACCTCTCATTGAATGGCCAAACAGAAGCTCAAAGAGACTAAAACCTACTTCTTGTTGTGGCACATCTCTGTAAGCAAAACACAGGCCAAGGCATTAAGACATCCCATCTTCTTCTGAGTTTTTCAGGGAATCCCATTATCATACCTGTCATTGTCTTGCTGAATCTCTCAACTAGACCATTAGTGTGTGGGTGATATGGGTTGGCAAACGCATACGTCACCATACACTCCACCAACATGGCTTTTATGTAGCCTGACATGAAGTTACTACCTCTGCCTGACACCACCTACTTAGGAAAGCCCACTCTAGTAAAGCTACTGAGAGGGCACTGGCAACTGCAGGAACATGGACAGTAACAAGTGGAATTGCTTCAGGATACCTATTGGCATAATCCACTACCACCAGTATAAATCTGTTTCACAAGGTTGCTTGACGGTCAATGAGACCAACACAAATTAGCCCTACCTTCTCAAAGGGATCCCAACCACTGGTGAAGGAATTAGGCGGCCTTTGGCTTGCTACCTGTCTTGCCACTGGCTGGACAGGTAACACATGAGCTACACAAATCCTTAATGTCCTGGGACATACCTGGCCAGTAGATATGGGTGAGTAACCTACTCCAAGTCTTTGTCTGGCCAAGATGCCCAGCTAGGGGGACCTCATGCAGTAGATAGAGTAAGAACTCTCTGTATTGTTGAGGTGCTACCACTCCCCAAGTGGCACCAGGTTTGGGGTCTCTGGACTCAGTATACAAAAGTCCTTCCTCTCAGTAGGTTTGGTTGGAGCCATTGACTCCCTTTTCCCGGTTAGCAGCTTTCTATCTCAGACTCTCACGAGTGGGATAGGTCCAATGTCCCTGGCACAGCTCTTCCCTAGAGGGTCCCCTGGGCCTGGGAGCTCTCCCTGGTAAAGCCAAAGTTTCTGGGGCTTATTTCCCTCAAGGGCTGATGGGTGTTCTCCCTGAGGAGAGGGTTCCCAAGCTTTTGCCTCTGTCGAAGTTGGTTTTCCAGACTTTTTTCTTGGAGAGTTGGGCTGCGTTTCCAGGCTCCAACTCCTGTTTTGCCCCCTGGGCTTTGCACTGTGCTCTAGATTTCACATACACCCATTTAGGTATTCCTAGCTAGCATGGCTGCATGAACTATTCCTATGATTGCTGATTACAGAATCATCTTCACTGACTACTTTCTCTTCAGCAATGTCAGGATTCTCTGCTCTTGCCTGGGCTGCATCCGACTCAGAAAGCAGCTCCTGGAGCTGTGCCTTGGTTGGAGAAGAGCCAGATTTGATTATATTAGCTTTATAGGGGCCTTTAGCTACTTCACATTAAGTTGCAGATAAGGTGTCAGGATGATCTAATTGACCCCCTCCTCGGTGCTAGTCATGGTTAGTGTAGTTGGTACCTTTTTTAGAAAATCTACAAAAATGTCTAAATAGACTTTCATGGCTTAACTAACTAGTACACATTTCTAATTTCTAATACAAAATGTTGTGGGGACTTAACACATGGCCCTAACAGTTTGGATTAGAACATATGGAAAAAATCTAAATATTTGCAAAATGTTTTGGGTTTCTTCATAGAATCACCTATTGACAAAGTGGTATCAGCAAATGCAAAGTCTTGTACCCTGACGCTTATCCACCAATGTAGAAAACGGACTTTTTATGTAGAGTACCAAAAAAAGGTACACTATAGAAAGTTCAGATGACCCTTATTGATTTACAGGGCTTAAATTAATAATCTCATATGCCTACTTTGTGGTAGTGTGTGAGAGCAGTTTAGGCTTATCAGAGGGTAGTGATAAGCATTTGTTGTACACAAAGAGTCAATAAGTGAGACACACACCCAGAAGAAATTTGAGACCAAATTAGAAAAATAACATATATATTTATATTAATTTAGACACCAAGATCCTCAGGAACAGGTAAGTACTTTTTGAGTTAGAGATTTTCAGAAACACAGTAAATACAGCTGTCAAACTTGAATGCTGTAATGTTGTCCTATGGGAGAAACATAAACAGCATAGGTTCTTCTGGACTTAAGGAAAGTAAGGGCCAAGGTCCCTAGCACCACCACCAGTTTCAGTTTACCTGTTCTGGTGTGCTGGGTGCACAGATGCTGTTCGCAAGGGTAGCCTCGAATGCTACGGCTAAAGTCAATGGGGAACCTGTAACAAAACAACAACTGCAAGTGGGGACTGGGGGACCAGTCTGGCAGGACCCAGAGGGAGATTGGCTCTTGAGGGTCTCTGGAGAAGGGTGCACTATAAGTAAGCTCAGACTTGGGGTGCTGGGCTCAGGTGCAAAGGTTTTTTTTTTTCCGGCGGGTCGCTTGTATTGGAGGCTCTTTCTTTTTAGGTCAACCTGAATATGGGGACAAAACAGAACAACAGGACGACTCTCAATGACGATCTCTAATGCTGGTGTCCCATGCCAGTATGTCTGTCTTGGCAGTGTTGGTGTCTGGTCTGGATACTGAACAAGCCTTGGAGGCTGGAAGGGCTCCGGTATCCCAGATATTTGTGCTGGAGGGCTCCTGGATGGTGCCTCAAAAACCCACTGGAGAGGCAGGGATGTCCTCAGGGAGCTTTAGGAACCTTCTCCTGGGCTGCTGGTGCTGCTGCGTCCGTCAACCCGGTGGTCAGCAGATTGGTGAACCGGACTTTGTGGTCGGTGCATGCAGGCAGCAGGAAGTTGGGTACTTGCTTCAAGAGAAATGCTGGCTGGTTGGTGAAGTGCTGGCAGCCCTCCAAAGCTCTGTGAGGATGCACAGCTATAGGATGAGTCGGGTCTCTGAACTTGTTGGAACAGGAGCAAGCTGGCAGGGTTTGGTGTCAAACTCCACAGCTAGTCCACAGTTCTCGCATCTTCAGCTTGTCTTTGTCATCCTTCTGCTTTCAGGCAGAAAAATCTGAGCTCCTGGTATCAGTCGGCCACCTAAATGCTAAATTTAGGGGCAGTACGGCGAGTGAAGTATAGTAGCTAATGGGCTACTGACCCCTGGGGTCACTGCACCCCCTATCTGACTACTTCCTTTGGGGAGTGGGCATAACCCTGCCCCAGAGTTCCTAATTCCATCAAAAACAAGAAAGTGGAAACCTTCTTTTGTGCAGTACTTCAGAAAGCCCACCCTAGGGGTGTGTGTGGACTGGTGGTGCAACCTGCCTACCACAAAGCAAATGTTACTCCTTTTCTGGTTCCAACTGGCCTCAGGGCAGGGGGTGGCAACTCCCAGGTCTACAAACCATGACACGCAGTCTGCAATGGGGGTCCCCTAGGGTTGAATAATGCATGCAGCAGCCCTTTGGGACTCTCTTCAGTACCCATGCCCTAGGTACCGGGGTTACCACTTACTAGGGACTTACAGGATTGCTAAAGTATGTGTCAATTGAGCTACTATTAGACCATTTTACCTTGTTTTTAGGGAAAGAGCACTGGCATTGGGGCCTGGTTAGCAGGGACCCCGTGCACATCAGCTGACAAACATCAGTACCAGTGACAAAAAGTGGGAATGATCATGACAAAAAGGGGCACTTGCCTACAGGCAACATATACATTATTTTCTAACTGTCAAATACTTATTACACTTCCAATCTCTTCCTAAGTAGTTATATTAAGCAAAGGTAAATTAAGATCCCTAAAACTGTGCCAGGTTATGGACTGCCTGGCTCCAAAGATTTCTATACAAGTGTGTTACAGTACCAGACTGGTTGCATAAGAAAATATTTGGGAAAAAGAATTGCATCACAGTAATATTGTATCAAAAATATTACCAACAAAATGATAGACTTTACACTGAACGTAAACTATAAAAAAGAAAAAAAAGTCTTTTTGACCACAATATTGTCATAAAAGTAAATACATCAAAATCCATCCATCCATCCATCCATCCATCCATCCATCCATCCATCCATCCATCCATCCATCCATCCATCTAACCATCCATCCATCCATCCATCCATCTATCCATCTATCTATCTTTTGATCTATCCATCTAGCTATCCAGCCACCTATCTAGCTATCCAGCTATTTTCATAGACAGATAGAAAAAAAATAAGTCAAGCAAGAGGAATAATTTTCATTATCCATCTGCACAAGAAGTGGCATCATTGGATTTCCCATCATCCATCTCCACAAGAAGAGACATCACTGGATTTCCCAACATTCATCTGCACAGGAAGTGACATCACTCCTCCCCTCCCCCAGGACTTAATGATGGCTGCAGTATGGACACACAGATGTACACAGTGAGTTTGTCACTGGAACTCCAAAAGCAAGCCCATCTGTGCCAGCCTAACCCTCAAATGTGCCCAGTTCCAGGAACCCTGGTTCCCTCTTTGCAGCGATACACCAATGTGACCCACTTTGCCCCAACCCTGGTCACATTTCTCAGGTAGCTGCCTTGCTGCACCACATGACACGGGGAAGTCTTCTCCTGCACTTCCTGCAAGCTCCATGCCACAGCAATCTTCACCCTAAGCTGCACTCTCATCTACAGAACACCGGGGCAATGCACCAACTTAATAGTTACCATCCCTGAACCTCACACCACTCACCCTCGGTGCTAGCAATCTCACCCTATTCGGAGACCTGAACTTCTTCCTTTAAGACCACGACAACTCCAACTCGGAAGCACTTATCGAAGAACTTGAATGCCTGGAGCTTACCTAACGAGTTAAGGGACCTACTCACTTTGATGGACATTTCCTGAACCTTATTTTCACCACCTGTGACAACATCCAAGTCAACCAGCCCACACCAGTCTTCTGGACAGACAACACCCTCATCAAGTTCAGCATCCCCATCCTGGTCCAATGCACAAGTACCACTGCCTGTTCAGCCTACCAAAACTGGAACAACATCACTGAAAAGACTGGAACATAACTCTCAATAGCAACCGACCCAAAAAAGCAATAGCATCCCCAAAGCTATCACAAATTAAAAAGTTGGATCCCCTCCTACACTGATTTCATGGCCCCCTAAACCTCAGCAGTACAACAAGATCTGGTACCCAGACCATTTGGGATGTGAAGGAACTCAGAATGATGAAATGCCACTGCAAACAACTGAGGCACAAATGGAGAATGAGTCAAGTCAATGCAGGCAAGAGCATGTTTAAATCTGCCCTGAAACACTGCCACCAAATGATCCAGAACCCCAAACCTGTTGCTCTGGTGGACTGCTTTAATGGCAGCACCCACATAAGCAACAAAATCTTCTCCATTGTGAAGAATTTCATATAACCAGTGGCTGCCTCCAAAATGATCACCCCCTTGCAGGACCTCAACAACAATGTCTCTCAATTCTTCAGCAACAAAAACACCATTTACAACAACTTTGACCCCCAACTGGATCTGACAGACCTCGCTGAATCCTCTGGATTGCCACATCATCACCCCTGAACAACCCACCACCACGATGAAGTTCATACAATCATGGCACCAATCAGACCCCTGCCACCACCATGCCTACTCCAGACGTCTGTAACCCACCAGTGTCATGCTCACGCAATTCTGAAATTCTCCAACTCTTCAGTAACCTTCCCAGATGCTTAGAAGCAGCAACTGTCCTCCCATTACTGAAGAGACTCTTCGCGATACCTTCAACGCGTGCCAATTGCAGGTTGATCTCCCTGCTACCATTCAAGACGAGGTCTTAGAGAAAGTCATCTACAAATGAGTTTCAAAATACCTCAATGACTGCCCGGTCCTCAACACCACCCAGTTTGATTTCTGCACCCAACTACAGCAGCAGAGAAACTGCCCTCATTGCCGCTTGGATGCCATCCGCATGAATAAGTATGGACAAGAGAAGGTGTCCTTCATCCTCCTGGACCCCTCTGCTGCATTTGACATGGTGTCCCACCCTGTCCTCATCCAACATCTACATAATATTGGATTTTAAGGACATGCACTCTAGTTGATCTGGTCCTTTCTGATTGGATGGACTCAGTCGATCAGCTTGGCACTATGCACCTCGGATGCCTGTGATCTCATCTGCAGAGCTCCACAAGAATCCCCTCTGAGCCTGAGCCTCTTCAATACATACATGATCCCTCCAGCCAGCATCATCTACTCTCACAACATAATGTCCTCTCCTATGCCAGTGACATGCAACTCATTCTTTCCCACAATTTGTACCTCATGGACATGCTGTCATGTACCCAAATCAAGTGCAATGCCTGTATGATTAAAATGGCCCACTCAATGAAGACCAACTGTCAAACCTGAGCACCCACAAGACCAAAATCTGATCTTCAGGAAGATCACTTCACAATGGGACTCTGACTGGTGGCTAACAGAACTGAGACTGAGACCCACCACCCACACCAAGAATTTCAGGATCATCATCAACAGCAATCTGAGCAATACTGGGGAAGATTTTCAAATAGCTCCAAGTCAGCAGCCAGAATTATTCTCAACCTCCCAGGCCTCACTCACATCACACTGATTTCCCATACACAAACAAGCCTAATTTATACCCCTCACCCACACTTTCAAGGCACTACATACTACTAGCCCAGTATACCTCAGTAAAAGCATTAGCTTTCACAAGCTATTCCAAAACCTTGGCTTGTCCGCATTCCTACTTGCACAAATCCCATGCATAGTTATAACTAGATGCGTCAGTTGCACTTTCTCCTACATCTCTACTAAAGTGTGCAAAGACCTGCCCCTTCGCATAAGAGCCTCCTCATCACTTCTTGAATATTACAAGAAACTGAAAACTGAGTAGTCCCTCTAGGCCCTAGGTTCGACTTGTCTCACACCTGCTCAGGACCAGGATACCCTTGAGTGTGATGGTGGGCTTTACAAATCTGCATAAAATAACATACCATAACATATAACATGACATAGATAGATAGATAGATGATAGATAGATAGATAGATAGATAGATAGATAGATAGATAGATATAATTTACATGTTTTCATCAAGTAACATTGAATACACTTCCCTGCCTACAAACCAAAAAAACACAAACACCAAAATAATAAGTAAAATAAAAAATGAAACAATATTTAAATTAACATATTACTATATAATAACATTAAGAAAAAAATAAATGAAAATATATTTTACAGATATTATTATTGAAATCTATTGCATTAAATTACTATAATTTCTAAATAAAACAAATAATTTACATAATAAGTACTCCAATTAAATGAATTACATTTATAGTAAACAATTAATTATTATTAACAAATAATTTAAAAAGTAATATGATTTCAAAAACATCCCACCCTATTCCCCTACAAAACCAACAACCCACAACTAAAATATAAATTACTAACAAAAGTATAACAAATAAATATATATTTAAAGTTTATACATTAAACTTAAGTATGAAATACAATTAGAACATTAAACAATTTAAATAATTACTAATCAAATAAATATTTAATTTACAAAAAATTAATTACTATTAACATTAAATTAGTTGTAAATTAATTACCTTTCTTCCCTATGCCGCTACAAACCAACATCCCAGTACGAAATGTACAATACATTTAGTAAACTAAACTTAAACAAATAAAATATTAATTAAACAATTTACATAATCAATAAAATATGTAATGTACAATAAAAAATAAATAACAATAACATTAACTTAATTATTATTTAATTAACACCAGACCCTATTTCCCTCCTACCCAACAACCCCTTACAACATTATGCTTTACTAATTACATCAAAAAACAATTACACATTTAAAATTACAAACAATATTGTAATAAATTAATAACGATTACACTAACAATACTAACACCTAAAAATAATGCACTAACTAATCTATATGAAATGCATGAAACATGTTGATTATAACTATATTAAAGTAAACTTAATTAAACAATATTCTCAAAAATTATTTTATATACCACACAAAATGATATTCTTACCTGAGTTGTTCAGTTCCATGAAATTTTGGTTGTGATGATATTTTGACAAAATGTTTATGTGAGACGATATTTGGAATTTGATATTTGTGTCAGCCACTGACCTAATCCTAGAACAGCTCCCATAAGTTTGGCCTTGATCTTTGTCTGCTTCTAGCATGAGACTTGAGGAAGCTCAAGAGCCAATTTACTGTTACAGTTTGAGAACCTAGGGCCAGATGTAGGTGGCCCATTTCCGGTCGGTAAACCCGAAATTCAGTAAATTTCAGGTTTACCGACCGGTATTGAGCCATTTGACATGTAGGGGAGATTCGGTAAATACCGAATCGGTATTTACCGATTCGGTATTTACCGAATCATTATTTACCGATTCGGTATTTACCGAATCGGTAAATGATATGTAGGAAGCACTTTGAAGAGTGCTTCTGTGCTTTAAGGATTCGTTATTTACCACTAACTATTAGTTGGTGGTAAATAACGAATACCTTTATAAATGCAAATCTGTGCATTTACACGAGTGCCATGTGGCAGACATACATGCCCCTAGGGCATGTATGTGTGCCACATGTGCACACAAGCACGATTCCAGGGTGCAACAGGGTGTCAATGTGACACCGTGACACCCTTGAATGTTTCCCTATTCTACCGAATCGGTATTTACAGATTCGGTAATTGACATTCATTCCTATGGGCCCATAGGAATGTCTTGGTATGCGGAATCACAACACAGTTATTGTAACAACCGCGTTGTTATTTTGTGGGGAAAAAGACAGCGGTATAATGACGTACATTCCAATAAAGCATATGTGTGTAAATCAGTGAATAGTAAATGTTACATGAGACAATGATTAATTCAAGATGTAGGAGCCACATGTAATCTATACTAGCATGCAATATATTTTAGGGGGGCTTATTTATAAGCCCATCGAGCACCAGGTGCATCAGTTTTATTGACTCACTGGCAGGGCAATGGGCTTCCCCCTATTTACAAAGCAATGGATGGTCACCCTGTGTGACATGTTCATGGCCTTGTAAATATGTTTCCCTTTTCACGCATAACTCTACGTGAAAGGGGCATTCCATGGGTGTTGCAATGGGTGTGCCCACGCAAATTCCATGGAAATTGTCAAATTCCCAGATTTAAAACATTGTGTAAACCTGGGAATGCGTCAGAATCCTACGCAGGGAGATATAAGGAGGTGCACAAGGAGCAATACTTTTATTCTATGCATGCTGCAGACTGCATAGAAAGACATAAATGACTTTACTGATTGTTTGTGTGCAGCAAGAAGTCCTTGCTAGGGTCCCCGCAGCACAGGCTCCCTTGCAAAATGCACAAGGGTGTCTGTGCTAGAGCACATCTGCTGTTTGAGGTCCGGCACAGGGGAGAAGGACAGGAATGTGCCATATCTTGTAGATACAATGCATTCCTTCCCTTTTATTTTGGCGTATGGCAGTGCAGCAGGAATGCTTGCTGCTCTCCTGTGCATCAAAATATTGTAAATGAGGTCCTGAGTGTGTTTCGTGTGAAGAAGCACAAACTCAAGTTTTAAAACATGCCACAGTGGTTGGGGTTGGCTTTAATTAATAAGAATGCATTTCTACCCAAACATTTAGCAACATTAGGATAATGAAAGACTGGAGAAAAAAATAACGTTCTACCCTATACCTTGCAATTTGTGTACAGCGCTTTGATGACAGTTCATAGGTCAATGTGCTATATTACTACTCTAACTTATGAACTGAGGGCCTCATTTACAGGGCCACTGCGCCGCTAGTGCATCACTTTTTTTTGTAGCACCAACGCCGCAGTGTGCCCATATTAAAAAGGCCACATAAAGTCACCCCTGCTTGGCTTTGCATGGCCTTGTAAATATGGGCCCCTTTCACGCATTACTCCACGTGAAATGGCTTTCCATAGGTGTTGCTGTGGCTTTCTGCACAAAAGCAATCAGCCCCGCAAAGCAGGCACCCTTTCAACATGACACAAGGGTGCCTGCACTGGCGCATGGCAGCCAAATGAGCACCAGTGCAGGTCAGAGCACATGGATGCATTGTATTGTTGTTTATACAACGCATCCCTGTGCTTTTAAAATGACGCAGCTTGGCGTAGCAAAATGGCTTGCTGCACCACGCTGCGTCGTTTGTTTGTAAATGAGGCTCTTAAAGTAACAAAGGGACATCTGTGACATAAGCAGTAACTCACAGAAATATCTACATACAATACAGTTCTCAGATCTGCATGGTACCCGATCTTTGCAGCAGACATAACCCTATGTGCTAATTTATTGGGAGTCAAAACTGTCACTAGACAAAACTCAATCTCTCTCCAGCAGTTACATTATTCACCACAGTTATCTTGACGTTTTTATTGTTGTCTGAATATTGTTGGGCACACAAGAAACTCTGCAGCAGGTGTTTTTAAACACATAAGATATTTCAAAACAAAGTGCTCCCCTCAACCCCAGGCTCAGCACCTTGTGCAGAGGCACTGATCACACTGCCTTAAAGCCAGCACGGTGTCCTTATGGCCAATGTATGTATGTTGTATTTATGCTTTGTTGTGTTGTACAAGAGTTTGTAGTGTTGCTATTTTCCTAAAAATAATTATTTCCCTGCGCTTTCTGGATCAGTTACCGTCAGCTTTTGGCTAAGGGCATTTCTTAGGTGTTATTTACCACTGGCTTTCAGTGGCCTGTCATACATTTAAATGGTATTTTGATAATTTGATATGTATTGCAGGCAGATAAAAACCCATCAGTATTAACAAATGATAAATATTGCATGTGCCTTTTTGCTAGAAATCAGATGGGGCAGATAAAGCTTTATGTTTAGCAGGACAAGCAGTAACTACCACACCGTAGGGAATAAGGGTCCAATTTGTATGGATGCATTTGTAATGCTTGGGCATATAAACATCAAAACATGAAATTCTTATCCAAAGAGACAGGAGTTCCATGAACAAATCCATCACTCACGCAAAAAAGCATGCAAAACTAGTAGAGTGTGGGACATGAGTGAGTTAGGAGAGGGAAATAGGAGGACAGAGCTAGAAGTGTTTTGTGAAGGTGTCCATTCAAAATCAGGTCAACAACCACAAAGTAAATAAATGTGGGTATTCACAAAACTCTTGCATTATATTTTACACCTTAATAATCTGCTGGAAGATATGGGTAGACTCTCAGGTCTGCTTTAAGCATGGGCGTAAAATCCGCTCCGCTCGCGGATTTTTCGGATTTTCGGCAAATCCGCAATCCGCGAACGCTCGCGAATTTGTCGAAAATCCGTGAATCCGCTCGCGGCGGATTTTTTGCTTGGTTGCGGCGCGCGGCGTGGTGCACGGCGTTCACTTTCCGTCATATTAGCGTTTGCCGAGTTGTTTTTCTTTGCGAGTGACGCGCCATTTTAGATCTTGCTGCGTGTTCCCGCGGGAGTTTGTCGCCCGCGAATACGTACTCGCGGCTTGCCACCTTGCACAGCACACCTCGCGAGAGTTCGCAATTGCGAACACGTAGTTGCGGCGGAAAGGAACAATCTCGCACTTGCGAAATAGAGATTTTGCAATTTCGCACAAGAAAATCACCAGCAAACAGGATAAACCTTCAGAAAATTATGATTTTTATCAGAATCACTCCTCAGGTTGACATTTGCATGGCCTTTTTTTTTTGCAAGGAGTCCATTTTGGGGGGGGGGAGGAAGGAAGTGCCCCACAGTCTCCAACTTCCTGTTCCTGTCCAGCAGGCTCCTCCCAGTGCTTTGTCCATCTCCTGGTCACTTTCATTTGGATCTGGAGCTGGAAGGATTACTTTTTGTGGGTGCTGCTGGATATTTGGATTTGAGGCCTTTTTGACTGTCTTTGGATCACTTTTGGATTAGAAATCAACTTTCACAAGTAAGTTTGTTTGGGGCATTACAGTTGCTGCAAGTAAAATTTTGGAACTTTTTCAGAACATTAAATAAATTATATTGTGGGTAGCCACAGTATCCAGTAGGACCAGGGTTGGTTAGGGGTGCATGATACAACTGTTTTGTTGAATTTAAACACCATTTAGGCCATGGATGGGCTGGGATTGTGCTGATTTTTGTCTTTTTTTTGGGACTGCTGGTGGGGCCCTTTGCCCAGGGGTGGTGAGTGTTGCATGGGCCTAGTCTTTCTGTGGGGTGTCTTCTTAAATGTAAACATAATTGAGGCCATGGATGGGCTGGGATTGTGCTTATTTTATTGTTTTTTGTCTTTTTTGGGGGGCTGCTGGTGTGGCCTTTTGCCCAGGGGTGGTGGTGCATGGACTGAGTGTGCCTGTGGTGTGGTCTCACTCTCTTTAATGTAAACATCATAGATGGCGTTGGATTGTGGTGATTTCTGGCTGTTTTTCTGTTTTTTGGGGGTGTACTGTTGATGTGGACTGGTCATGTGGGTGGTGGTGGTGGCCATCTTGAGTGCTGGCTGGTACAGGCAACATGTGCCTGGGGTGTAAGGGGCCATTTTGAGGAGAGGCAGTGTCTGAGGCCTGCACTTATTTTGCCTACTTTTCATCCATTATGCCCAGGGGTAGTGAGTGTTGCATGGGCCTAGTGTTTCTGAGGGGTGTCTTCTTGAATTTAAACACCATTGAGGCCATGGATGGGCTGGGATTGTGCTGATTTTATTGTTTTTTTGTCGTTTTTTTGGGCCTGCTGGTGGGGCCCTTTGCCCAGGGGTGGTGAGTGTTGCATGGGCCTAGTCTTTCTGTGGGGTGTCTTCTTGAATTTAAACATAATTGAGGCCATGGATGGGCTGGGATTGGGCTTATTTTATTGTTTTTTGTCGTTTTTGGGGGGCTGCTGGTGTGGCCTTTTGCCCAGGGGTGGTGGGTGGTGCATGGACTGAGTGTGCCTGTGGTGTGGTCTCACTCTCTTTAATGTAAACATCATGGATGGCGTTGGATTGTGGTGATTTCTGGCAGTTTTTCTGTTTTTTGGGGGTGTACTGTTGATGTGGACTGGCCATGTGGGTGGTGGTGGTGGTGGCCATCTTGAGTGCTGGCTGGTACAGGCAACATGTGCCTGGGGTGTAAGGGGCCATTTTGAGGAGAGGCAGTGTCTGAGGCCTGCACTTATTTTGCCTACTTTTCATCCATTATGCCCAGGGGTAGTGAGTGTTGCATGGGCCTAGTGTTTCTGAGGGGTGTCTTCTTGAATTTAAACACCATTGAGGCCATGGATGGGCTGGGATTGTGCTGATTTTATTGTTTTTTGTCGTTTTTTTGGGCCTGCTGGTGGGGCCCTTTGCCCAGGGGTGGTGAGTGTTGCATGGGCCTAGTCTTTCTGTGGGGTGTCTTCTTGAATTTAAACATAATTGAGGCCATGGATGGGCTGGGATTGGGCTTATTTTATTGTTTTTTGTCGTTTTTGGGGGGCTGCTGGTGTGGCCTTTTGCCCAGGGGTGGTGGGTGGTGCATGGACTGAGTGTGCCTGTGGTGTGGTCTCACTCTCTTTAATGTAAACATCATGGATGGCGTTGGATTGTGGTGATTTCTGGCTGTTTTTATGTTTTTTGGGGGTGTACTGTTGATGTGGACTGGCCATGTGGGTGGTGGTGGTGGCCATCTTGAGTGCTGGCTGGTACAGGCAACATGTGCCTGGGGTGTAAGGGGCCATTTTGAGGAGAGGCAGTGTCTGAGGCCTGCACTTATTTTGCCTACTTTTCATCCATTATGCCCAGGGGTAGTGAGTGTTGCATGGGCCTAGTGTTTCTGAGGGGTGTCTTCTTGAATTTAAACACCATTGAGGCCATGGATGGGCTGGGATTGTGCTGATTTTATTGTTTTTTGTCGTTTTTTTGGGCCTGCTGGTGGGGCCCTTTGCCCAGGGGTGGGGAGTGTTGCATGGGCCTAGTCTTTCTGTGGGGTGTCTTCTTGAATTTAAACATAATTGAGGCCATGGATGGGCTGGGATTGGGCTTATTTTATTGTTTTTTGTCGTTTTTGGGGGGCTGCTGGTGGGGCCCTTTGCCCAGGGGTGGTGGGTGGTGCATGGACTGAGTGTGCCTGTGGTGTGGTCTCACTCTCTTTAATGTAAACATCATGGATGGCGTTGGATTGTGGTGATTTCTGGCTGTTTTTCTGTTTTTTGGGGGTGTACTGTTGATGTGGACTGGCCATGTGGGTGGTGGTGGTGGTGGCCATCTTGAGTGCTGGCTGGTACAGGCAACATGTGCCTGGGGTGTAAGGGGCCATTTTGAGGAGAGGCAGTGTCTGAGGCCTGCACTT
Source organism: Lissotriton helveticus (assembly GCF_964261635.1). NCBI lineage: Eukaryota > Metazoa > Chordata > Amphibia > Caudata > Salamandridae > Lissotriton > Lissotriton helveticus. Next base: position 1,523,568,008 of record NC_136067.1, on the reverse strand, counting down.
ATTTTGCCTACTTTTCATCCATTATGCCCAGGGGTAGTGAGTGTTGCATGGGCCTAGTGTTTCTGAGGGGTGTCTTCTTGAATTTAAACACCATTGAGGCCATGGATGGGCTGGGATTGTGCTGATTTTATTGTTTTTTGTCGTTTTTTTGGGCCTGCTGGTGGGGCCCTTTGCCCAGGGGTGGTGAGTGTTGCATGGGCCTAGTCTTTCTGTGGGGTGTCTTCTTGAATTTAAACATAATTGAGGCCATGGATGGGCTGGGATTGGGCTTATTTTATTGTTTTTTGTCGTTTTTGGGGGGCTGCTGGTGGGGCCCTTTGCCCAGGGGTGGTGGGTGGTGCATGGACTGAGTGTGCCTGTGGTGTGGTCTCACTCTCTTTAATGTAAACATCATGGATGGCATTGGATTGTGGTGATTTCTGGCTGTTTTTCTGTTTTTTGGGGGTGTACTGTTGATGTGGACTGGCCATGTGGGTGGTGGTGGTGGTGGCCATCTTGAGTGCTGGCTGGTACAGGCAACATGTGCCTGGGGTGTAAGGGGCCATTTTGAGGAGAGGCAGTGTCTGAGGCCTGCACTTATTTTGCCTACTTTTCATCCATTATGCCCAGGGGTAGTGAGTGTTGCATACTTGCATGTCCGTAGTCTTTCTGTGGGGTGTCTTCAATGTAAACATCAAGGATGGCATGGGATTGTGCTCATTTTTCTGTGTTTTGTCGAATTTTTGGGGTGTATAACTGAACTGATGTTCCTCTGTCTTCCATTGCTTTTAGGTGCACAAGAAGACTCAAGAGAACCACCAGTGCCAGGAAGAAGTCCTGCAGCGGTGTGTGCAGCATAACGTCACGCGACGTCACGTCTGGACACAGAACCCTCTGCAACTCGTGCAACTGCTGCCTGCTGACCTGCTCTGAAGAGGATGGCCCCAAAAAAAGTAACCCGTAGCTCCTCTAGCAAGAAAGGTGCCAGTAAGGAGCAGAAGAAGCAAGTTACCAAGGAGACTGGTGTGCCGCCCGCCCCTTTTTTTGGGAGTAAAAAAAAAAGTATGCCTGCAGCAGCAGCAGCGGGATCTGCTGGGGACCAAGCTGGCAGCAGCACCCCCGCTCCATTGGGCTCAGTGCCACCACCACCACCACGCCAACTTAAGTCCAAGCCCTTGAGTGCTGCAGAGGCAGCCAGTATAGTTGTTCAATCACCATCGACCAGTGATGTTGGCTCATCGCAAGAAAGCAGCAGCAATGTCCCTCAATCAACACAGGTTGTTGTAGCTCATCTGACGAGTGTTGAACAACCACAGCCGCAACAACAATCACATGTGCAAGTACAAGCCCAAGTACATGTGGAAGGAGAGGCAGCGCAAGGAGATGCGCAAGCAGAGGTGCATGGAGGGTCACAAGTGCCCACAATAGTTGTTCCTCCCGAAGTAGGGGCACATCAGGAAATCGACAATCAAGGCGAGGTATCATTTGAGGAAGCCACTCCTCCTGCTGATCCTTCATTGTCTTCCACAACCCTAGCAAGGAAGAGATCAAGGGTGGTGTCTACATCCTCTTCAAGCACACCTCCTTCTGATGATACGGATCAAACTTGGGAACCAGCACCACAGCCGTCTGAGAGTGAGGCACACCATGATCCAACAAAGGTACTTAAGCGTAAAAGGAAGCTCGTCCAAAGTCTCAGACTTATGGAGTGTGATGAGGCTCAACAAGAAGTGGCGGATACTGCTGCTGATGAAGACTCTGCCAACGACGACCCAGTCATCATAAAGGTCACTGCAGCCCCAGCGGGCATGCAGCAAACAGACATTTTGACCCTAGCCCGAAGAGCTGCTGCGCGTGATGATGATGATGATGATGTTGTCGATGAGGAGGCAGTGGAAACACCACAATCATTGGAGTTAAGTAGTACACCAACTCGTCCCGCTTCCATATTTCTTTCTGGCAAGAAGAGACCTGCGTCAACCTCGACCTTAATTAGTGGCGGTGAAAGTGGAAAACGTACAAAAGTTGGGCAATCCAGATCCTCCACTTCATCTGGCATTAGCTTCATGACCACCACCACCAGTATCGCCGCCTCCTCCAGGTCCCACAGACACTTCAAGTCCCCAGTTTGGGACTTCTTTACTGTTTGTCCCAAAAATCCAAAGTTTGCCATTTGTACCCTTTGTAAGCTTGCAGTTAGTCGTGGTAAGTCAGGTACCAACTATGGTACCGGCGGCCAGAGTGGTCATCTTGAGAGAAAGCACGCTGTCCAATGGTTTGCGCACCTAGCTGCGATCAAGAAAGGCCAAAATCAAGGAAACGTTGATGTTTCATCTGATGTTGACGAGCAGGAAGAAGACGTGTCAAACACTTCCCTTACACCCAGTACCCCTGTCAGCAGCACACCCAATGCGAGGCACACTAAGAGTGTTGGAGCGAGTGAGACACCAACGCACAAAAGTTCACCAGCGAGCAAAATTGGGTCAACGAAGTCATTATCAGCCCGTAAATGCTTGGTCCAGGCCAACATTAGAACAATGCTTACTTCAGACGTGCCATATGAACGCAACCACCCACTGACGCGTCTGTATAACACTAAGCTGGCTAAAATGCTAGCTGTGGACCTTCTACCTTTTTCTTTTGTAGAAGCGGTAGGTTTTCTTGAATTAGTTGCAACGCTCTGCCCTAAATGGAAGGTTCCGAGCCGGTTCTATTTTGCCAGAGTTGCGGTTCCAGCACTACATGAAGATGTGCTGCAGGCGATTGGGGCAGCTTTGCAGAAGAGTGCTGTTCACACAATACATCTGACAACAGACATGTGGACCAGTGGCCCAGGCGATGATTACATGTGCATCACTGCACACTGGGTCTCTTTTTCAGGTGTTATAGCAAAGCTAAACGCAGGTGTTGACCCGGACCAAGTTTTCAAAGCTGCTCGGAAACATGCAACACTAGCCATGTTTGGCTTGGAGAAAAGTCACACAGCAGAAAACCTTTTGGAAGAGTTTGACAAAAAGGTCTTGACAATGCTATCCCCCCTAAAACGCAAGATTGGTTATGTTTCCACGGATAATGGCGCCAATGTAGTTAAGGCCATGTTCCTTGGTGACCATGTTAGAGTGCCGTGTTTGGTGCACTGTATCAACCTGGTAGTTCAAAAATTCTTGAGTGATAAAGAGAGTCCAGCGTTCGAGGTAATGGCCACCTGCCGCAAAATGTGCAACCATTTCAGCCATTCTTTTAAGGCCCGAAAGCATCTGCGGAGACTGCTACTTCAACGTGGAATGCCAGTGAAAGCACTCATCCAGGAGGTGGCAACACGTTGGAACTCAACCTTCTACATGCTTGAGCGTCTGCATGAGCAGTATACGGTACTCGATCACTATTTCTTGACAGAGGCTACATCTCAGAAGGAGGACCTGCGGATGAGTAAGGCGCAATGGGCCATAGTTAAAAGCCTGACAGACATGCTTCGTCCTTTTGAGTTCTTCACGCGTGCAGTCAGCCAGGAGGACTGTAATTTGGGAAAAGCTATCCCATTGTTGTGCATACTGGAGCACCAACTGATGGCGGTTTCTTCTGAGTTTCAAAAAGATGAAAAAAAAAAAACCCATTTCATTTTGTCTGAGAAATTATTACATCGCCTACGTGGTGATGAACGTCTTAAAAACATCAACTCAGATCAGCATTACATTTGTGCTACTATTCTGGATCCACGCTACAAAAAGGCGCTGGCAGACAACGCATTCTTTCCTTTCGCTGATGCAGATGTTCAAAAGTACAAACATTGGTTAGCCTGGTCAGCCAAGAGGTTTGAAAAAGAACGGCAGGTTATTGAAGGAGAAGCCAGTACATCAGCATCAGCATCAGCAGGCCATCCGCAGTCACAAGAATCCACTTCTGCACCTGTGGCTGGGGCACAAGTGACCTCTCAGCCGTTAAAGACACCGGCAACTGGATCATCTGCACCACACACAATGACAACACTAACAGTGGCTGGGGAGGAGGATTGGCTAAGTTTGATGGGGTATGGTTCTCGAAAAAATGTCACAGCCAGCACAGCAAAAAGTAAGCAAAGTGGAGGAACAGTTGATGACCTTGAGTCGATGGTGCAGGACTATCTGAATGACTCAACAGTGGTCTTTCTTAATGAGGAGCCATTGCAGTATTGGCATGGCAAAAAACAATTGTGGCCACAGCTCTACAACCTGGCTATAAACTATTTGTCTTACCCACTCGCAAGTGTGTCTTCTGAACGTGTTTTCAGTGCTGCTGGTGGCATTGTAACTCCCAAACGGAGCCGCCTCTCGCCCAAAAATGTGGAGCGGCTGACAATGATCAAGATGAATCAGCACCTCATACCACCAGATTACAAAGTACGAGAAAGCACGCCGCATGAAGACGAGGAGGACAGCAACGTAGATGAGGGGATTTTTTCTCTGTTCGGTGCCACTGACCTCATCCAGCCTGAATTCGCAGAGTATGATGACGAAATCTTGTTCTTATTCCCTGACACCGAGCCCTGAAAATGAGACAATCAATCAAGAACTTTCTTTTTCGTCCTTATTCACTTTTATTCCTGTGTGCTTTGTGTCTCTCTTTCTTTGTTTTGCACAGTTAATTTAATTCAAACTTTAATCACCTAATCCCAAAAACAAGACCATCATCAGAACTGTCTTCACTTGTTTGCTTATTGATTTGAAGGTGCCGCAGTCTACATTCCTCAGGTTCACAAGTTCTGAAGAACATGCTCCTCTATCCTCCTCCTCCAGACTGCGATTTCCCTCCAAGCAGAGTGCTGGATTACGCACAATGAAGAAAGACTCAGCACTTGTGGGGGTGTTGTACTTCTTTGCGGGTGAGTTGACGGTTTTGGGCCCATTGCTGTGAAGCTCTAATAATGGACAAAAGTGTTTTGGACCAAATATGAGGTGGAAATTTCTTGCCGTTTTTGCTGACTTGCTTGCCTTTGAGGTGCTCTTTGGCGGGGTTCCGGGGGTTTGTGTGTAATTTTTGGTGTCTGTCGAAGCTCTGCTGCGACAGTCTAATCTTGATTGCATTTGCTTTTCAGGAAATCCGTGGTGGAAAACAGGAGTTATGATGATTGATGATGATGACGACCTAGCTGCACAGCGCCGCGTTTGGACCGAAGGCCGAGAGACATTGTAAGTATGAGATTTAGCTTTTCCGCTGTTTGGGGGTGTTGTGTCGGGGGTTTTTTTGCGGGTGGGTTGGCGGGTCTTGCCTGGGGCATTCCTGGGAAGGTCTAATACCGGATACAAGTGTTTTGGACAAAATCCATAAGGAACAGCCTTTTTTTTGCCATTTCTTCAGACATCTTGCTCAATGTAGCGTTTTGGGGGGCTTCCTGCTGTTCGTGGGTGGGTTGCGGCCGGGGTCTCTGTCGAAGCACTGCTGCGACAGTCTAATCTTGATTGCATTTGCTTTTCAGGAAATCCGTGGTGGAAAACAGGAGTTATGATGATTGATGATGACCTAGCTGCACAGCGCGTTACTTTGGACCGAAGGCCGAGAGATATTGTAAGTATGAGATTTAGCTTTTTCGCTGTTTGGGGGTGTTGCCGCGTGTTTTTTTGCGGGTGGGTTGGCGGGTCTTGGCTGGGGCATTCCTGGGAAGGTCTAATGCCGGATAGAAGTGTTTTGGACAAAATCCTTAAGGAAAAGCCTTTTTTTTGCCATTTCTTCAGACATCTTGCTCAATGTAGCGTTTTGGGGGGCTTCCTGCTGTTCGCGGGTGGGTTGCGGCCGGGGTCTCTGTCGAAGCACTGCTGCGACAGTCTAATCTTGATTGCATTTGCTTTTCAGGAAATCCGTGGTGGAAAACAGGAGTTATGATGATTGATGATGACCTAGCTGCACAGCGCGTTACTTTGGACCGAAGGCCGAGAGATATTGTAAGTATGAGATTTAGCTTTTTCGCTGTTTGGGGGTGTTGCCGCGTGTTTTTTTGCGGGTGGGTTGGCGGGTCTTGGCTGGGGCATTCCTGGGAAGGTCTAATACCGGCTAGAAGTTTGTTGGACAAAATCCATAAGGAAACACCAGTTTTGGCACTTTTTGTAAGTTAGGGTTCGTTAGGGTTAGCCCTAGCAGCAGGATTGCATGTGTTTAGGGGGGTTCTATTGCAACGCAGTTCTGTTGTTGTAGAGCACTGTTGGAGCGATGCTGGCTATGGATACTTTTGCTTGCAGGCAAGTGGTTTGAATACAATCCACGGTCTGTATTTGGGTCTACTGTTACTTTCAAAGTACGTTTTGTAACCATTTTTCTGCTAGGCATCGTTTTTGGAGATATGATTGGGTTCTTCTACATTTTTGCGACTGGCTTTAGTAAGGGTCTTGGTGGGAGCATTGCTGGGAAGGTCAAATTTTGTTCTAAAACACAGTAGTACACCCACCTTGAGGGGAAAGATCCGCTATAATATTTTGGCCATACTTATTGATCCTTAAAAAGGTGACTCAGACAGAGCACGCAATTTCAAAAATATTGTACTGTCTATTAGGGAAATCAAAGTGTCACTTTTTGAACCACACAGCGTACATACCTTTTATTTATTTATCAGTGGTATTGTAATAGCACTTCCTGTTTTCCGTTCAATAATTACAGGCCGGGTTTCAGTCAACATCCGCCAGGCAGGCAGTGGACAGGGTGTCTCTTCTGTCAGTGGTCACCACCACATTGATGGACGAAGCGTCAGCTGGAATGGAGGAGTGCCGCCAATAGGAGGAATTGTTTGCTGCATGCAACTTACTTACCAATTTCAACAGGACAACTCCAACAACATACGCAATACAGATACAGTATCCATTGTTGTCTTTTATTCTATGAGTGTGACTGCATGTGCTTACCTTTAGTTTGTAACCAAAGATTGTCTGTAAACTCTGTATCTTCAATTATTGTTTGTCCATGCTCTGCTTTTTTTTTCTTCTCTCAACAAAACCTACCCAAAAAGAAACCCCCATTCCCATCCATTTTACAAACCCTAACCCTCTTCCCCCGGGCTGTGTTGTTTTGCTTGATGTCTGACTAAAATGACATCAATAATTCCACACACTTGCTGGGGAGGATAAGGTGATAGCAGCAACAGGCTGGTGAAGGAATACGAGGATATCTTCTAGACTTACTCAGCTTCAGTACTATATCTTCTAGTAGTAGTAGCCAATGTCAAATAAATTCAACGCAAGTACTAGTTATACTTGCAATACTTTACCATTTGTTAGGCTACATTATGGCACTGTTCTAGTGTACTGTCACCTGCTATTTTCTCGATCGTACCGTAACCGTTGTAATGCTACAGTAAGGAGTACAAACAAGGTTTCGTTTTCTTTTTTTCCATAGGCATGCAACTGCCACTGTGTCACACCACTAGTACCACCGCAATGAGGAAATGTCACCCGCCCAGGAATGACAACGTTAATCCCCATTTCACCTGGAGCCAGCCCTGGGCCTAGCCCTAATTTCTAACACAAATTACAGGTAAGATAAGCGTTTGGTGGGAGGTAGTATAATGGAGTATTATTTCGGAGTAGACAAGAGATTGACGGTTGTACTACTAAAGTCCTACGACTGTTCAGGAAAACAAAGTTACTGTTACACCCCCGCCCCCCACCCACCAGACTGAAAAGCAGTAAAAAACAGGTATGGTCAGATAAAGTTGAAAAATATATTTATTTATCCCTAACAAAATAATCTCCCTCACCCACCCTAACCCCAACGATTGTCTCTGAAACGTCCCAAAACGATCCCAACTCCCAAATCCCACCCCCCAAAAGTCTATAAAAAAAGGGCAAGGGACACTCCACTACTGGAGGGTGCTGGTGCTGGTGCATGATGCGGCATGGGCATCATACTCCTTGCGGAGGGTGGCAAGCTCGGAGCGGAGGCCCTTAACCAAGGTCTTATACCTCAGGACCTCCTGCTTCAGGTTGGACATGCGGACTCGTAGGCGGCGTTGGCGTTCCTTGCAGCTCCTGTGGGGGGCAGCTGGTATTTCGGTTGCTTGGCGGTGGCGGTCGGCTTTCTTAGCCCGGCTCGGTCCCGCTGGCTTAGTCACGGAGGAGGATGCAGTGGTCACAGTCGAAGATGTTGCCCCGCTCGACTGCGTGTCCTCCTCCTCCTCCAGGGCCACCAGCCGCCGATACTCGGCGACTGTGGCCTCCAGCCTCCGTTGCCGGGCCAATCTAGCCTGCTCCCTCCTTGTTGTTGATTTGGAAGGAGCAACTATATGAAGAAAGAAAGACATAGTCTGTAACCAATGCTCCTTATTAATAACACAAAGTGATTGAGCCGAAAGTTGGGTCACAGAGTACAAGTAGCAAATTGAAAGCACAGTACATAACTATTGAGGACAGTATCTATGTAACCTCCCACTTCTGCATCCTTGCTCTAACAGTAGTGGTAGTTTAATGAACTAATTCTACGACCACTATGGACTTCCATTACAGTCGACTATGACAGTACACCAGTCTTATTCTTCTTCTTCTCTCTTGTTTAGGGAAATGGGTACGTTATCTTATGCAAGCCGGCAGAATGACATGGACACAGCACAGTGAAGTTGCACCCGAGAAAAAAAGTTGCACACCATGATGATGGAGACAGACTTGCGTTACTGTACCGGTCCAGTACATGCAGGTGGTGAAGCTATTACTTTTCTATTACGGGTGGCACTGAGAATACTCTGTTACAAGGGCTACTGCTTAATTAATTTACCTTTCACCCTACAGTGCAAATGAGTACTAGAAAAGGAAACTGAAGAAGCTAACTAATTTGATTATCTATCACTTCACATGGGACGTATTTAATGACAGATGAGATGACTTTAGGTGCTTTGCTTAATATTGAGTGAACAGTGATACACCCACACATGAATGACGTACTACAAGTAAACTAAAGTTATTAAGAGAGGTACGGAGTGTCCACCGTAATAACCAGATATATGCTGTGAATGCAAACGCAATACAAAGTACTGCTACTATTCATGGTAGTATTGGACACATTTACAATTTCTTTTCCTTGCCTTCCCTGTACTTGGACGGACGTGCGGGTGCGGTGGTACATGCTCTTCAAGGTAACACTTACTTCACCTGGCGACCATCTACTCTCTCTAGATACACATGTGCTATGTAAGAGTCAGAGAATACCATGCTCCAGGCATCCATTCAGTCAAAGTATACGCACACATACAGTTTCTGTTTCACCCACCCAGGCTGCTGTCCTTCCACCCATCCTTGCTTCATCATTGACCCAGCCATGCACCATACCATATTCTTTCCTTCCCAGCCACCTCTGGGTCCAAGCAAACACATATCGTTCTTCTTTGCCAGCCATCATACAAGTTCGCGTCCCACTTACTTACACCCTTCTTTCGCTTTTCGTTCATCCCATCCATCACGTTCGTCTAAGAACTTATTGGGATTCTTCTCACCAAAAACTTCACAGCTAAGTCGAAGTACATTTCGAGGAGGCTACTACCTGGTTGATTTGTAATTGTAATACACCGGTGCAGAAAGCACACTATGCAGTCTTCAATCTCAATAAGTAAGGAATATATAGCTTACCTGTTTCCGCCACCACCGTTTGATCCCCCACAGGAACGGCCACCAGCTCTTCTAACGCCGCCTCCTCCCCAGAGGCCTCCGAGTCCAAGTCCAACACAGCCACCTCCGCGCTGGCCCCGTCACCAGATGTTACACCTACAAAGTAAATTTAAGAATGTTAGAATACACCACTCACTACTATATAATATTTGGTCTAGGAGAAATGTTAAAAAAACAGAATACAATGTAATAATTTGTGACTGTCTACTCCATAGTAAAAATGTCCCATTTTCCAGGGAAGGCTGTTGTCTTGCTGCACTTTTATGCACAACTGATGAATGCTTGCTTTTGATTTTTAACACGCACCACTTTTTCTCCTAACAGACAGAAGCTTGACTCCTGAGTCCTAAGAACACGACCAGGATCAAGTTCAAACTAGGTGAGAGTTCGGCTCGACCACAAGAAATGTGTCCAATTAATCGTCAGCACTAACCACTTTTCCGTTTACAGTTAAATAGTTTTATGACAAAGTAGATTTTAATAAATGTGTTTACTTTTAATAAAGCTTTTGCACTTAAATAGACTCTGTGGTTTTTGTTCCTCTAGACTAGAGTGGATGAGCTAAAGGTTTTGGAATTTTTGCAAGCATGAGTGCCTCTGACACTTCTTGACTGTGCTGTGACTCCGTACTACTCTCTTGTCCTGCGTACGATAATCTAGAGATCATTGGGGATCTATAATCGGTGACTTCGGGAGCTGAATGACTCTGCCACACTATCTAGTCAGTAAGGAGACAGTGCATAGAGGTATTACTGAATATAATGGGAGTCCAATGGAATTGCCAAATGTCCAATCTTAGTTAGCTACACAGACAGACTAATAAGAATAGTCTAGTAATACCACAGGGAGTCATATTCGAGGCAGGATAAGAATTTATATCCAGTCTACAAGAAGATCAAAGACGATTTAGAAAAAATCGAATGAGGAATGCTAGGAAAAAATAGGTACTGTTTATTAAAATGTAAACTTACTGGGGCCAGCAAAGGAGCCCTCGCCTGCCCGATCCTGGCCTGCATCCTCAGCACCCTCCTCCTGTGTCCTCTTGCCCTTGGGGGGAGCTGATGTACAACATGAAAGAAAGAAAAACCAGAAAACATGGATGAGATTTTTCAACCAAATCAAACATTTCAAAAGAACAATAACAACATATTTTGGAAAAATAGCAAATAGATAGACAACTATTCCACGGGATCTATCTCATGTGGTATACTACGTTATTCGTATTGCCTGATTTGCGGAACGTTGACTTAGAAAGTTCCTATGTAACTCAATAAACAGACTACTAAAGAGGTTTGCCTAGGCCTGGCACTGCAGGCAGCAGTGCGCAACACGTGACAGACAAAGTCCATCCTGCTTGCAGATCAGTGAATACTCAAACTATCAATCCACCCGCCACCACCGCCACTATTTCTTCTGATAGCCATGTGACTGTCTAAAGGAAGGACTGGACTTCAGTCTGTTGGGGCTGATTTATAAGTCCCTTGCGGAAGTTGCGGCTGATTTTCCTCCATTGTTGCGTGCCTTTTCTGACGCAGCGGCAGAACAAAAGACTCGCCATGGTGTTGGTGCGGCGTATATATTAAAAAAAAAAACACATATGGGCATATGGGCGATGCATCACGTTGTAAAGCCCTGCGCCATCAGGGGGCGTTCCGGCGCAAGGGAGGGCGTACCTGCGCAGGAACGAATCCTAAAAGTGGCTGAGGGAAATCTACAAGATGTCAATCAGTCATTTTTAGGACAATGATGCATGACTCAAACCCTGCGCGCTTGAAGCCGACGTACGGCTTGATGCAGCATTGGGGAGATAGGGTACCCCAGAGCATTGCTGGAGCTGCGCCATCGTTGGCACGCAACTCCAGCAATGCGCTGCCTTTACGGCACAGATGCGTAAGGCTTCTGTGACGTTTTGGGCCAATGGGTGGTGGTGGCATGGCACACAATTACTGCCGCATCCCTGCTACTTTGCAGGGATGCGCCGGTAATTGAAAATATGACCCTTACTGTCTAGCATTACGCAGTTCTTTTCTTTACAGTACACTCATACATAATTTCTCAGGCCAATGAAATGCTTCTGAACACAACATACAAAACAAAGAAGCATAGTAGCAAGCAAGGCTACTGAGAAGGAGAGCAGTGCACCTGAAAATGAAATGCATAGAAGATTTTGAAATATAATTTACCTCAATGTAATCGGCAGCATTATTGCTCTTGGTAAAGAACAAAGATTTGCAAATAACAGAGCAGGATAAAACAGAGTAGTAAATGTACTACTACTACTACTCACCAAGCCCGGGGACCTCTACGCCGAGCGCGTCCAGCAAGTCCCGCTCCCGGTCCATGACATCGGTCCAGCGGTGGGTGGCCTGGTTATATGTGCGCCGGACCCCAGAGATCTTGTACATGGCCCGGCACACCTTCTCCCACCGCTGGCGGCGCTCCCGGATGCCATAGCCGGTCGCGATCTTGCCGCCTCCCAGGATCGTCTTGGGGAGGCGGCGCTGGACATGGAAGATCAGTGCCGCCACTTCCTCCGCGCTGAAGATCTCCCTCGGGACCACTTGCTCCCCCCTTAAACGCCCGCACGGGAGCCGGGCACGGGGTGCGGGACCCTTCCCCTTCTCAGGGTGCTTCCCGGCTCCCTTTACCATGGTCTGGGCAGAAATAAACTTAAATGATAAAGAAGAAATAGAATAGTGAAGAAGAAAAGAAAAGAGTTTAAAAAAGTAGTTTAAAAGTAAATAAAAGCTGCAGAAAACACAAAAATATAGAGCTAGAAAAATAGAGGGTTAGATAATAAGTAAAATTAGATCAAAAAAACTTCAAACAAGCAAAGGATGGCAGAGATTGAGAGAGGATACAGAAAGCATGCCCAGAACCATAGCAATGAATGAGAAACAAGATGGCCGCGCCCGTTCACGACCGCGTGGGTAAGTTCGCGCGAGATTTTCCTTGCGAGTACGCGCGAAATTGTACTAGCGAGCAGCACACTTTGCGAGATTACACATAGCGGGCGGAAACGGAATTACGTCACGCCAACAAGATGGCCGCGCCCGTGTACGACCGATAGGGTAACTTGGCAAACGAATAGCTAGAAGCGCCTCGCGAACACGCGCAAGATCACGCGAACATACACGTCGCAACAAAAACAATTTTGTATTCGCACGTATTCGCGGCTTCCGAAATCGATCTCGCGCGGATTCGCGCCCCAAATAACGCGCAAAATTGCAAAAAAAACGATTTTAGCTAAAATGAAAGCAATGAGCAGGTGCAAAAGTTCAAACTTAACATTAGTAACATTCAAGGTAGTGCTTCCTGATGGGCCCCTCCAGAGTTTGCAACAATTCTATGACCCTGCTATGACCCAAACAGCAGGCTCATAGAATAGCACCATAAAGGTCCTGTAAAAAAAAAATTTCACTGCAACAAAAAGCAAATTACAGATAAGGAAGGAAGCAGGTGCCAGCCAGACTGGAACTTTCAAAATTACTGACACATTAATGAAACACAAATTAATTGATGGCAGTTGAAGAAGGGCAGGTGTGCTAGCTTTTTTCAACCACCATAATCTACAGTGATAAATAAACCTAATAGGTGCCAGTGAGGATGTACTAGAGGGTGGCATGGGTGTCCCAGAGGGTGGCAGTGGTGAAACAGAGGGTGCTGTGAACCTGTGATGATAAACCAGACGTAGAAACAACATAGTCGCGGCCGTTGCAAGCCGAAAAGTAAGTTCGCAATTGCGAACTTGTCCCAAAATCGGCGCGAACACGCGCCAACACAAAAAACGGAAAAATCCGCAAATCCGCTAGAGTTCGCGGATCTTCGCGGATTGCGAATCCGTAAATACGCAAGTTCGCGGATTGCCAATCCGCAAAATCCGCCCATGCTTAGTCTGCTTCCACATTTCCTGCCGGGTAATGGGTGGTTTGTGAGCTTGATTCCACTACATATAGGGTGCTCTGTTTTTGTGCCACTGTGCACCTTTAAGCAAATGTGCCAGGTGCAAACAGGGACAGTTTGCCCTATTATAATGAATTCACTGAAGGCCAACCCCCTTCGTGTTTCTCTGTGGCGGCAGAAATCTGCCTGCCCTTTACAGAGGGGTTAGAGACCCCCCTACAGACATGTGCCATAAGGGACTGCGCCCTTCAGGAGGGGGATATGTTGGGGTTCATGGGCCATCTTTTCCACTTCTAAAGAGTTACCCTCAGGAGGCAAACTGACAGTGCCCTCCTAAGGTCATGTTTGCCATCTGTAATATTGAGTAGGCGCGGAGGCCAAGTGATACCCTCATTTGTATGGTGAACACCCTCTGAAGACAGCACTGGTACTACATGTATGCCAGTGCTCAGCATTACAGAAGGACCTCGTAAGCTTCTGCAGCCCCTTCAATAATACTCTAGTGCTTGGAGGGCAAAAAGCATATGCGCACGATTGACGTTCCCCCGGACATTATGTGTAATACGGTCCATGGTTTGCTATTCGTTTAACTGGACACTATTTACCGTATGTTTTTTGCCTTGCAAATTCCTAATACTGTTACCTCAAGGGTGCTCAAGGGCAGATTTATCAAAAGGTCATGCAAAGCAATGCAGCAAGACACCTTGCTGTGCTGGGTTGCATGACAGGGAGAGGGCAGATACCATATTTAATATTATATTGCATTCCTGTCCTCTCCTTGCCCTGGCACACTTTTGGCTGCCTAGCGCCAATGAACGCCCCCCTTGCACCATGCTGCAAAGGTGCCTGTGTTGCAGGCAGGATTGCTTATGTGCTGGAAGGGACACATTCCTGCACAAAAACATTCCTCTGAGGCTTTTTCCTCGCTCTATGGGGCCCATTAGGATGACGGGTGGATTGCCCCCGCCAGGCTGGCAGTAGCCACCGCCGGCCATCCTCACCTAAATGACCCCCGCCATATTAGTATGGCGGGGGGACGGCGACGGACGGAAAGACCTTCCATCGCTTTTCCGCCCGGGTCGCCTTGTGACCGGGGCGGAAAAGGTCTAATATCGTGGCGGTGTCTAATAGACACCGTCAGCCATATTAGCATGGGCTTTTGTAGATGCCGCCACGGAAAGGCATGCGGTCTTCACTTTGGGGGCCCCCTGCAGGCCCCCAGAGTGAAGGAGAGGTGGGGGGTGCACACAGAGGGTACCTGTGGTACCCCCCTGCATTTGCATAAACAAAGCGGGAGGCACCGCGCGGTGCCTGCCGCTTTGTTTATGCAATTGCATACGTGCATTTTTAGCACTGTGGCGGGCGGTGCTGAGAGCACTGCCCGTCACAATGCTAAAAATGCAGGATGCACCCGCCACAGTGGCGGGCGCATCCTAATACCCCCCACGGGACATCCGCCCTTATGGCGGGTCCTCCCAATAACCGATAGGATGGCGGGCGGAGACATAAACATACTTCTCCTTGTTAGACCTCCCAGGGAATGGGTAGCATTTTGATGCATTCCCAGGTCTACCACTCATAGTAAATCTGGGAATCTGGGAACACCCACGCTCCACCCATGGAATGCTTCCCTTGGAAGGCAGTGACTTGCTCAGTCTTGCGTTACCCCAGATTACCACGCCATGCAGGGAGATGCAAGGTGGCCTTGTATGGTTGGTAAATCTCATTCTAGGTTTTGGGTTCACTTACAAAACATTGACACCCAAAACATTCCCAGACCACAATATCGAGTCATAAATATAAATGTAAAAAATATCGACATCCTCTATTTATAAAGGTAAGTACAAAAATATCAGAAAAAAATATCAATTACATACATATAGATGTAAAATATTGTGTTTTCTATATATACATAATTAATATTAAATATATTAAACAATAAACTTAATTTAAAACAAAATAGATTTAATATACATTTTAACAAAAAATAACAAATAAACAACTTAAAAAAATAAATACACATGTATAATAATTATATATATTTACTGTAAAACAATTAATAAACTATTATTTACATTTATTTTATAATTATAAAAATATATATAAATGTAACAAATAAATATATATATACATATACCAGTAACATAAAATCTATGTTAAAAAAAACTTTCTATTATTATTTAAAACATTAAACTATTTAGAACTATTTAAACTTAAATATCCACTCCAGTCAATGCAACTGTAGGGAAACTGTTGGATAGCGGAGGGATAACATTTACTATACCCACTGTAGTGCAATAGTAGGGAAAGTTTTGCATAGTGGAGGTGTAAACATTACTATTCCCACTCCAGTCAGTGCAACATGAGGAAAATTGTTGGATAGCGGAGGGGTGAAACTTACCCTTCCCAGTCCAATGCATGCAACAATAGGGGAAATGTTGAATAGCGGAGGGCTAAAAATTACTATTCCCACTCCAGTGAGTGCAACAGTAGGTAAAGTGTTGGATAGCGAAGGGGTAAAAAATATTATTCCCACTCCAGTTAGTGCAGCAGTAGGGAAGGTGTTGGGTAGCGGAGGGATACAAATGACTATTCCCACTCCAATAAGTGCAACAGTAGGGAAAGTGTTAGGTCGCGGAGCGGTAAAAATAACTATTCCCACTCGGGTCAGTGCAACAGTAAGAAAAGTGTTGGATAGCGGAGGGGTAAAAATTCCTATTCCCACTTCAGTCAGAGTGATAGTAGGGAAAGTGTTGGATAGCGCAGGGGTAAAAATTACTATTACCTCTCCAGTGAGTGTAACAGTAGTGTAAGTGTTGGATTGCACAGGGATACAAATTACTATTACCATTACAGTCAATGCAAAGTTAAAAACAAACAAAATATCAACATCAAAAAGTATTTGAAAAACAAAATAAATGTAAAAATATATACATATATAAATATGTAAAAAGTTAAAATACAAAATATTTAATATTATAAATTAAAAAAACGATTATGATGGTAATTACATACCACACATATCTACAAATATTATATTAAATAAAATATTGTAAACAAATTCAGTCAAACAAATATTTTTTGTTAGAAATGATTTATAAACTAAAACATTATTACATACATTTATTTTATTTACATCCTACCTTATAATACCACACAATTCACAAAACAGTACTAAAATTAAAATGTACATCCATAATTAACATAATTGTTTTAAAAAACAAATTGAAACACATAAAAAGGAATTAACTTCCCACCCTTTACCCTTATGAACCCCACAACCCTCACCTAAAATTAATTACACAATTCTCATATTTAATTTTCAATTACCTAATTAACAACATATTAATAATGAATTAAAAATACATTAATTCCAACAATTAACACTATAAAATCTCAAATAAATACATATTAATAAAAATACATATATATATTATTAATTTATCATAATTAATTTATGTCCCACCCTATTTTCCTATAAACCCACTACCCGCTACAGAACTAAAAAACACAACATTTATTTGAAATAAAATTGATAATTACAAAACATTTAACACATATATTAAAAAACATGAACAATACTTGTACAAAAATATCACATACATTTAAAATATATACTAAAATATATAACACTAATAAAAAAATCTATATTTCAAACAACTATATTTTCGCAAACGATATTATTGACCTCTTTATTTTTAAAAACAATATTTCTTACCTTTAAATCGAGATTCTTGACCACGATATTCTTGCTGTTGATATTTCTCACTGTCAATATTTAGGACTCAATATTCCTGTAGTTTAGAATTTCCACTTCAAAATTTTGTCGTCAGACCTAGGTTTTGTGTCGCAAGGGCAACACAAAACCTTTCATAAATCTGCCCCGGAATGTGTAAAATTCTAATTCCAAGTAACGTTTGTGAAGAGGCCGTCTGTCAAATATGAAACAAAGCAGCCCTACATCTAACAGCAAAATGTAAATTGTCTTACAGATATCAAATATCATATTACCCTTATCACTTTGACAGATACAACGATAAATTTAGTATCATTTAATGGTTGAATTTGTGTTGCTCCTTGATTAAATTTTGATTATTTGTGTATTGTTATTTATTAGCATGTATATTTTGAGGTCATACATATTGCATTTGATGTATGAGTTATGATATGTATCGCTGTTGTGATAGATTACAGTGTTAAACTATAACTTGCAATTTCCAGTGGTTTTGCAGGTAAATCATAACCATAACTGTACTTTAGCAGTGTCTTTTGTAAGTAAATATCTCATGTTTTGACAGAAATGCTAATGTGTTATAAACAAAACCTAATCATAACTCCACTTTCACACTTGTTTTAATTGCAAAATCTTGTCACGTCCAACACACAAGTTCAACCAATAAAACTGAGCTCAACCTTTAGTAACTATGGCACAGCGCTAACAGGCTCAACTTAAGGAAAAGTATGTAAAGTATTTAACAATATCAAAACAATCAAAACACAACATGATAACACTTTCAAAACTAATTTCTAATAAAAGAGAAATGTTTTTCAAGAACAATGACACCAAAAAAGATTAAACCCTTCAAGGGGAACCAGAGATATGAATTGGTATATTTTGCGGGCAAAAAGAACAAAAGAAATAGAAAGCGCCAATCAGAAGTCACAGTTCGTGTTGACTGGGGTGTAGGCATAATTTCAGGATGAACATGAAGGTGTGAAAGTTGGATACCCCATGCGGGTGTCAGGAATCTAGCTAGTTCAGTAGAAATGTCAGGGAGACTAACTGATTTCAGGATAAGGCAGGGCATTTAGGATGCTTGCTGTATGCAGAGACAAGGAATTTCTAGAGAAGGTTTTTAATACATACAAGATAATACCTCCAGGCTTGGAGGGTAAAAGGACAGAAATTGGTTGGATCAGGAAGTCTCCAGGGTAAACTACAAACAGGAATGCAAAAGAAGAGAAACAATAGACAAACTATCATAAGTAATAGTTTGTCTGCTCCCTCTGTGAGCTGGAAAAGGTCTTACAAGAAGGCAAAGAGCAGATTAATCTCACAGAGTTCAGCCAGCTGCTCATATGCCTTGGAATATAACTGGCACACTTGGAAGCAATGAAAAACAGGATTTAATATGCACACACAAGAAGACAAAGGTGAACAGTAGAAGGAACAGAGAAACAGAAACTGGGCTCTGGGAAAACCTGGACTGGAATAAAAATCAGTAACACACAAAACTGAGCATACTGTAATTCTGCACACAAACTAGAACAGGACAGAAATATGCAGTCAGAACAGGAACAGAGTGTTAGAAATTGGGTTCCTGGTGGACGGCGGTGTAAGGGTGCAGCAGAGACCGAATAGCAAGTAAAAAATATCAAGTTGCACAAGTATCAAGTCATTAATATCATGGTTCAGAAAGATCGACAGCAAGAATATTGTGGTCAAGAATATTGCCTTAAGGTAAGTAATATCTATTTTAAAAATATTGTTTGCCAAAATAAGGTTGTTAAAAATATCGTTTTTTTATTAATGTTATGAATTTTAGTATATATTTTATATGTATGTGATGTCTTTTTTTTATAAGAATTGTTTGTATTTCTAATATATGTTTTACATTTTTAGTAGTTATTCATTTTTTATTTGGATTTTGCGTTTTTAGTTCCGTAGCGGGTTGTGGGTTTATAGGGGAAAAGGGTGGGAAGTAATGTAATTATATTAAATGTATTGATTATTTTGTATTAATTAATAGTTGTTTAATTGAGATGTTATAGTGTTAAATGTGTAAAGTAATTTATTATTAATTAATTAATAATTGGTTATTAATTATTTTGATTAAATATTTGGTAATTTATTATTTTAATTGCGTAATCAATTATATGTGTGTGTTGTGGTGTTTATAACTGTAAAGGGCGGGAAGTAATTTATTTTTAATTGATGAATTAATAATTGGTTGTTAATAATTTTTAAGTAATGAATTGGTAATTAATTATGCTATCCAGCATTTTCCCTACTGTTGAACTCAGCGGAGTGAGAATAGTAATTTTTACCTCTCCGCTATCCAACACATATCCTACTGTTGCTCTCACTGCATTGTGAATAGTAATTGTTTACCTTCCGCTATCCAACACTTTCCCTACTGATGCTCTCACTGGAGTGTGAATAGTCATTTTGAACCCTCCACTAGCCAACACTTTCCC
This sequence comes from Lissotriton helveticus, assembly GCF_964261635.1. NCBI lineage: Eukaryota > Metazoa > Chordata > Amphibia > Caudata > Salamandridae > Lissotriton > Lissotriton helveticus. The sequence continues at coordinate 1,523,548,314 of NC_136067.1, read as the reverse complement.
TATTGTTGCACTCTTTGGAGTGGGAAGAGTAATTTTTACCCCTCTGCTATCCAACACTTTCCCTACTGTTGCTCTCACTGGAGTGTGAATATTCATTTTTAACCCTCCGCTATCCACTACTATCCACACTGTTGCACTCACTGGAGTCAGAATACTAATTTTTACCTCTCCGCTATCCAACACTTTCCCTACTGTTGCACTCACTGAAGTTGGAACAGTAAATGTAATTCCTCCCCTATTCAACACTTACCCTACTTTTGCACTGACTTGAGTGGGGAGATTCGTTTTTACTCCTTTCCTAACCAACACTTTCCCTACTGATGCACTGATTGCATTGTGAAATTTAAGTTTAAATATTTTTCTAATAGTTTAATGTTTTAATTTATTATAGATTTTAGTTTATTTATATTTCAAATCATTCAGTCAGCACAGACACTTTAGCACTGGTTAGCAGAAGCCTAAGACCAGCAAAAAAAGGAAGTCAACAAAAACAGGAGGTCTGATCTAAATCACAGGAATACAGGACATGAAATCTGCATATACAAGACATATCTGGGTGTGTGCAGTTACAGGGCCAACAGGAAAACAAAGTGTCAGGATAACAAGAGACAGTCAACAGAGACATAAAACTAATTAGAACAGGAATGTAGAATCAAACAACAAAGAAAACTAGGATCAAAGGCAAGCCTGGAATATAAATGGAGGATCACAGAGATAGCAAGTAGACACAGCAGCAGAGTCAGATGCGAGCAGCTGCACTCTGCACTCACAGGGCTGAAATAGCTGTAGGCTCAGGGAAGGAACACAGGTGCATGGAGAGAGCAAGGGGCAAGCATTCAACCAAGTGCAAGGAATCAGGGAACCACCAATAAAGGAATGGCAGAGCTGAGACTTGGAAAGGGGAAGTCCAGGGAAACCAACAGACACAGGACAGGACAGAGGAAAGCCAGAAATATAGTATGGGTTGGGGTCAAGGAAGTGAAATGTCTAGAATACAGATATCAGGAGATCAGAAAGGCTGTGGCATCCAGGAATTAAGGTAGAGAATATAACACCACCACCAGTCTGTGATCGTGGCAGGGTTTGGTGACAGAGAGAATTGCAGAGTCCATGATGCATCAGGACGGAGGTGTAGAAGCCTGGACTAGAATACAAAGTGAATCTGGCAATGCAAGGTGTAAAAGTGCATAACATCATATTCAGGGATAAAGGCCGGATGCCAGAGGGCCTTTGTGAACGTCGCCTAGTGGCTGGATGGTACAACCCTTACATCAGGATGTCACAGTTAAAGATTTTATCTTCCTCTTTATTCCCTAAATTTGGGAAGGTGAAATCCTCCAGTTGGTCAATGGTGCAGAATGTACCCAGCAAAGTAGTCTCAAAGCCTGATAGCCAACAGGTGAGGACCAAATAAGTCCGTTGGTATAGGCAGGAAAAGCTTGGAGTCAGAAAAATCGAAATCTTGTGCCAACTGAAGTTCTCTCGTTGGCCAGACCATTTTTGTCCTTCTTCTGGTCGTGATTTCGTCCTTCAGACTAAGGGCATCATTTATTTTATGGTAGTATGTATACTCCATTGCAACAGTTACGGAGTATAAATACCTCCAACATGAAGCTCTGTCTGCCCCATTTAAATGTGGGTGGACCTTCAAATTGGCAACGGCAGTGACTACTCCATCACCGCCAAAGCCAAACCTCTCAGATGGAGTAAGGGGTGTCAGAAAAATAGCAACTTGTCTACCCGACAAAGCAGGATGCTTGGACATGTAGCCATTCTTTACTGTCCATCACAACCAGGCAAACCCTGGCTGTGAGGAACAGTAGCATTCAAATAATGATCCCTCCACAATGGAAGATAACTAGCATTGTGAGGGGAACATTACTTTTTGTATTTGTTTTGTGTTTCGGGATTTTGATTTGAAAATAAAAAAGATTCATGTTAGGTGCAAGTTTGCATCATGCTGATGCAGCACTGCACCAATCAATGAACTGCACTGACAAGAATCACCATAATGGTAGTTCCTGCCAATGCTTGGTAGATATTTATAAATTTGGCGGGTGGTCCCTCTATTATGTGGAAAGAGGTAATTACTGCGTTCCCATTGAGAGTTAATGGGTCTTCCGCAAAAACATAAATCAGGCCCCTTAGTCTCCCAAAAACCTCCAGCAGGGTATGCCTGGAAGCTATATCTGAAGTCTTCTAAAAGCCATACACCTTTGTCTCACTGATGATCAAGAGGCCTTGAAAGTGTGAACATTTTCAAAGTCATAACTTTTCAGATTTTCTTGTCGTCACTTCTAAGGCTCTCAGGACCTCATGGACAGAATGTAGGGGTCAGGGCTAACTCCAACAGAGTCCACCAGCAGGGTCCAGTATAGGTCCAATTGCCACTGTCTATCTTGTCAGTACAGGATAATGGCTTTTTTACAGCATGTTGTGCCCCTGTGGTAACACAGTTGGTCAGCCAACTGATCCTTGGAGTCCACTTCTCATTCCTTGGTGCAAATGGGAGCAGGTCTAGCCCTTCAGGTCTCCTCACTGGTCACAGACAGCAGTTCAGTCCTGTTCTGTTCTTCCTTCTGCAGATCCAGATGTGTTCCGATGAGCTGTGAGTGATGAGCCATTTTTGTGTGATGCACTATCCAATAGGTGCTAGCGACCCTGGACACTCCCTAGCCAGTCTGAAAAACATTCCTGCAGCACACCTATTTGCCATACTGAAAAATGTGCACTATTCTGATTAAAATCCATAATGTCAGTGTCCATCTGCCCTTGAATGCTTCTATAGTCCTAATTATGGTTGTTTGTAGGCAAATCAGCATTCCCTACCTCCTCAAACCCACCAAGCTGGTTCGTAGACCAGCTCAGCCTTTACTGGGCTAGTATCAAGCTGGTCATAGCGATTCAAGGAACAAAGATTTCTTTTCACCAGTCTCTCTTTGCATTTAACTAGAAAGGGCAGGCCTCACCTTGGTCTCTTTGAAGCTAATGAAGTACCTGAACCCTTCCTAGTTAACGATTCCTAAGATGAGAGCAGTCACATACGTCACACCCAGGATTTCCAGCAAAAAGGCCTAAGCAACAATTTCTGCTCTGGGTGCAGTTGTACACCATATTAAGGAAATCACCAACTAGGCTGCTTAGGCTAGTGGAGGTTCAGGGAAACTTTTTAAAATGTGTTTTTTTCTAAATATTTATCAAAATCAGACTTCATCAATGAATTAGATTTGAATAAATATTATCAATCCAGTAGCTTTCGCAAAGCAAATTTAACATTTCCATGCTATTGGTTTATTTTCCTGCATCCTGTACTACGGCCGCACTGGAAAATTAAAAATGGCAATTGTGAAATAGCCAATTTCACCCTGTTTTGGAGGTCAGCACACATACACTGGAGACTGAACAGCAGTATCACAACAGGCACAGTTAAAAAATCATCAACACCAACCAGCAAAAAATAGAGGGAATTTCTCACAATCACACACAATAGTTCTCTACTACCACTCAACCATGATCAGCCAGCCCCAGATGTTCATGGTGTTTGGCACAGTGGACATTGTCCACAGGCACTAGCCTGTGGTCATGTCCAGTGCCCAATCCTCCTCAGTTGATCAACCTTCACTGAGCACAGCTTTTGGCCAGACTCAACAGGGGTGGACAGAAACATTTGGCTTTTGACCAACCTTTCCCCACAACAATCAACTGGAGGCAATCTTCCACCAGCCGCAGTCGGTAGGGGAGTACCTGCCGGGGCGGTGACGTGGGGAGGGGGAGGGGCAGGGTGGGGGTTAGTAATGCATGGATCCTGGAGGTGTGCAGGCAAGTAAACATTTAAATAAATCAAACGATTTTCATTGCACGCACTGCATCCTCAAATGCAATGCAGTGCACGCAACGAAATTCGTTTGATTTATTTAAATGTTTACTTACCTGCAAATCTCCATTATCCATACATTACTAACCCCCACCCTGCCCCTCCCTCTCCCCACATCACCGCCCCGGCAGGTACTCCCCTACTGACCGCGGCTGTCTTCCACTTAACACATTCTTTGGCCATGCACAACAAAGGTTAGATGTATATGGTTAGGCCTTGCATCCAATTTACGGCGTGTGGCCAACTCCTATTGTTAAAGCCCTTTGCTGAATGCAAGAGGGATTTGTCACAGGGCTCCATCATGATGCAGACATGCAATCTCAACTGCACATGCCTGAAGGGAGGTCAAGCCCCCACCATGTAACGTGTTCTCATCATTACATTTCTTGTAACTGTTAAAGTGATATTATTAATGAGGTCACAGAAAATTTAATAAGTGATGTAAGATGTGGGGTAATTAGCAGTGCATAGTGAGAGCGCGAGTTATAGTTGCCTGAGCTAACTGGTGAATTTTAATGTTTTTGTACATTTAAACAATTACATTGTCAGAAACCCTCACCTAAGTGTAGCGTTACTTTATCTTTAAGCTTCTTCAGTGACTATCTAAGGTTTTTTTAATGCAAAGAAAGATATTATTATCATACCTAACTATAACTTCACTTTAATTTCTAGTTTTCTTTTAATGTAAATGCTCTGTACACAAACCCCTTTCTCCCCTCCCCACCCAACCACCTCCCATGTAACTAACCCCTTCCCACACTTGTTGCCACCCAACTCCCCCTAACTCCTCTGCACCAAAGCCCCTCCCTCCCTCTCTGCACCCAAACCCTCCCTCCCCCTTCACACCCAACCCTATTTCTCTACCCCTCTGCACCCATTTCCTCCCTCCCACCCCAGCGCACCCAACCCACCATATGTAAAGCAGATCTATAAACTTTCTTCAAAAATTACCAATAGTTTTAATCAAATGTATAATTCAGTAATACACACAATGTTTTGTTTATTAATATTACTTTAAAAATGTTTGACAAAGTTTTATTAAATTACGTGTCAGTGACTCTATTTTTTTACAAAGTTTTGATTATTACAGTTTACGAGACAAATTGTGACAATAAATAGTTAGAGATGTATTATTTTAATTTAGAAAAATATGTCTCACAGTCTTCCTTTTGATATTTTTCAACCCAAGCAATGCAATCATATCAACACAAGCACAATTTATGTTATAAATATTCAAGCCACATAAAATAGAATCATACAACCAGCATCTAGGTGGCAATGTATTCCAAGCTGTAGATCAATTGCTCCCACCGGGGAAATGCTTTTAAAAAATATGATAAGTTCTCTTGGGGGCATAGTTTCAATGGCCCAGGAGATGTACTGCTTTTTTCCTAGTGTTGCTGGGGTGCTGCAGAACTCCCTGCAGGCCCCCACAACATTGAAAACATTTTGGTGCTGTCCCCGCCCCTTCTAGGGACATAACCAAAAACAAAATATATGTAAATAACCCTTGTCTGGCATTATGGGGGCTCCTTGAAGATGCAGCGAATAATAAATGAGTGGTTGCGACCGATTATTTAAAATTCATTTCTTTGCATTTGATTACATGTTTTCTGGGTATCCCAGTACCAATCAGGACACCCACTGTTCTTTTCTGTATGGGGCGCTGGGTGGGGAAGCCTCAGGGACCCCGCCACTCTTTTTCTGCAAGGGACCCTATGGAGCTGCGCAGGAACTGCATTTCATTCTTAGTTTATGGGTTGGCTTCCAGACCATTATCTTGTTGGGGGCTGTGTGGCCTCCTGTAATGGATTCCCCGGAGTCTCTTCAGGCTCAGGGAGGGCGGCCATGTGCCCCCTTCTCTTTATTAAATTATCGGCACAATGGCATGAAATCCCTGGGGCCCTTTAAGACTAGAGGAGGAGGGTCACTTGCCCCCCTCCTCTTTAATATGCTATTGCCCCCAGGTGATAGGGTCTCCTGGGCCTCTTAGAGGCTTTGTGATGGGTGCCAACCCCCCTCCCCCTGGGCCCTGATCCACCTAGGTTTTTTTTATGGAAACCCACAGAAGCCCACACATTATTTAATTTAATTTAACAGCAGATTCACCGATCCCTTGAAAATTCATAGCAAAATAACAAAATATATATTTTGACCCCTATGCGGGGCATCTCTCTGGGACACCACCACAAGGCCTGGGGGATCAGGGTGTCCGCACACCTATGTCCTTTTTTGCTTTTTTGTTAGGGCTCGGGATTGAGTCCCAAGTCCTACCATGGCTGTTACGACTTCATGGTGGATGTTGTGGGATCTGATCTCTTTGTGAGATCTGTTGGTCCTGCAGATTCTCTGCAGTGTGAAATATATAATTGTTTTAGCATTAATTGCTCAAAACTACTGAACAGTTTAACACCAAATAACAAAAAGCACTCTTTCTGGACCAAGATCGAGCTTTCTGCCAACTTTGGTGTAAATCCGTTCATATATATATATGGTCCACTTCAAGGCTTATTGGCTTATTGAAACGTGGTGGCCATGTTAAGCTCTTGAAACAAGAAATACAATTTCAAAGCATGAGTTGCTGTGCAGCCTTTTCCTTATGTTGAATCAAGGTACAGAGGAGTAATAGCTAACGAATACTGTGACATATATAATTCTATGTTTAAATACTTCCCTCTAAAAATGGCAAAAGGTTTTGTCACTTTCTAGCTCGACATGGATGGCTCTGCGCTAATCCCGTGCTTAAAAGCTCTGCTAGAAAACAGACATTTGTAGTGAGCAGGTTCAGAGTGTAGATGGTGTTGTAGGCTGTTCCATATAAAGAAGCTGCTCTCCACCGTAACTTGGGAATTTGCTTATGCTTTTGGGAAAATAACATAACTCCGTTTTTTACTGTTGTTTTTTTTATGAATTTCCTTGTTTTTTTATCTACATAAATTTCAACCAAGGCAAGGTTTGCAGAAATGCCCTGCTGCCAACTTGCCATAGCCACAAAAATCATGATGCACATTACCTTTGGGTGTGGGCAACAGGGGTTGGCTGCAGGTTCAAATCCTGTGCCAAACCTTGTCTGTCTACCGCTGTGGCCACCTAACCACAGCTGCACATTATCTACCATGTAAGCATTATGTGCTGTACATAGCTTTCAGTCAGCACCAACACCTTCCATATGTGTGCAGCAGGCAGGGTTGTAGCAGTTTTTACCTGCCCTTTCACTTGGCCAATTTTACTAGCTACCAAATTTCATGCATATTAATTGAACAGTGTCAATGTTATTAGTTAATGCATTACTAACTAACCTCGCATTTGTCTTTGCCTATCCCCAGGACGTGTCTGCTGAAAACTTGACATAACAAACAATGAGTTAAACCAACTAAACGTCTGCCAAATTTTGTGTGGAGTTTTCTAACAGTGCCAAAATTATTAGAAGACGAATACTTCCTTACCTCTCCTCCATCCTTGCAAGTCCACCCCGCTTGATTGGCCTGTATGAAATTGAGAAAAACAAGTGTGGGCAACACATGCTGACTTTCTGACCAATTTCATGCAGATCAAGTAGATGCTGCTAACGTTAGTAGTAAACCAAAAATGCTTTGACTCCCTTTCAATTTCTCCTCCCATTAGATCTGTACTAAACCTAAAATACGTGGGCGAGGTGTAACTTCCTAACAACCTGGTATATTTGATGCAGTTTCATCAAACAGTGCTAAAATAATAAACAACTGAAAATGCTAATGCCTCCTTTAACTTTGCCTCCCTTTGTGGATTGGTGCAAACCTTCTCATACCAATAAAAACCCAAACATTCCAAGTTTCTGCCAAATTTTGTGCAGTTTCATCACACAGTGCCAATGTTATTAGCAAATGGCCAGTTTGTTCTCCCCCTTTTTAAACGTGCCTCTTTAGTGCTTCTATACGAATTTAAAAATACAAAAAGAGGGTTAAACATGCTAACTACCTGCCAAATTTCATAGAAATCCATAAAAAAGACAGATGTTATTAGTAAATAAAAAAATATCTTCGATCCACCCGCCCCTTTTTTGCAAACCCAAATATACCTACAGTGGATATCACTTGCTAACTACTTGCCACACTTGACACAGACAATTAAACTGTGTCAAAGCTGTAAGCATATTAAAAATGTATTAACTCACATTTAACAATGCCCCCTTTTATGGATTGGCATTAAACTTGAAATAGAAATATAAAACTAATGCTTCCTAACTTCTAAGAAATGTGCTCAGATTCATCACAGTGCCAAACTTATAAGAACGTTTACACTTTTTGCCCCCTCCTTTTTTGAATGCACCCTTTATGGGTATGTACACATTTGAAGGCATCATTAGTGATGTTGTACAAAAGGGGTTGGTGATGTACGGAGCATCTGAACCAATCAAACACTCACACCCAGTCAACAGATCTGGGTTTAATCCATCACTGTTCTTTAGCCCACTCTGCCACCCCAGTTCAGACATGCCATATGCAAATCAGTCTGACCCTGTGCCTCATGGGAACAGTCCAGCCTGAACTGCCAAGCCATGTCTTCCCTGGACCGGATTCAAGCTTCCTAGGACCGGCTTCTGGCATTGGAGCCGTCTTCAACCAGGCTTGCTTGAATCCAGTGGCAAAACGAGCAAGGGACTCACGCCTGAGCATACCCTGCCACCTTATGGCGTACAAAGCGGTACAAAAGGGGGTGGTGATGTACGGAGCATCTGAACCAATCAAACACTCACACCCAGTCAACAGATCTGGATTTAATCCTTCACCGTTCTTTAGCCCACTCTGCCACCCCAGTTCAGACATGGCCATATGCAAATCAGTCTGACCCTGTGCCTCTTGGGAACAGTCCAGCCCGAACTGCCAAGCCATGCCTTCCCTGGACCGGATTCAAGCTTCCTAAGACCGGTTTCTGGCATTGAAGCCGTCTTCAGCCAGGCTTGCTTGAATCCAGTGGCAAAGTGAGCAAGGGACTCACGTCTGAGCATACCCTGCCAACTTATGGCGAACAAAGCGGTACAAAAGGGGGTGGTGATGTACGGAGCATCTGAACCAATCAAACACTCACACCCAGTCAACAGATCAGGGTTTAATCCATCACCGTTCTTTAGCCCACTCTGCCACCCCAGTTCAGACATGGCCATATGCAAATCAGTCTGACCCAGTGCCTCATGGGAACAGTCCAGCCCGAACTGCCAAGCCATGCCTTTCCTGGACCGGATTCAAGCTTCCTAGAACCGGTTTCTGGCATTGCATTTTTAAATTTTTTTTATCATTAGTAATGTGAGCATACTTGGGAAATTTCAGACCCATTTATCAAACAGAGCAAGAGCTGATGAGATATACAAAGTGATAACCCCTTCACGCCTACACAACACCTATTCAAAAGGTTATATTTCAAAAATACTTGATTAAAAAAATTACTGAACAGATGTACACCCAACACAAATGTTTTCTGGGTAAAGTTGTATGTTCATTCAGACTGTACTTCTGTTCACCAGTGTTTGTTCTTTCTTTCGACAAAACATCCTAATGGAAATGATACATTTTTCAACTCCTCCTTAACCTCCCTTAACCTTTACCTGTGAGGGTATCTTTACATCACTCAGCACAACCAAAACTGAGCTGACTAGATTGCCAAGTTTCACGCAAATCCATCTATGAGGTCAAAGTTAAATAAAAATCAAAAAAAGGAAGCAGCATCTCAAATATAACCAAACAGCAACCATAATGCAACAAGCTAAAGTATTTGCCAATGATCCTGTGTCATACTGCAGTGGCAGTTACATTAGCATAGAAGCTCACTCAGGACACATTTACCATATGCCTTTGAGGATGTTAAGTATAAATAGGGTTCCAATAAAGGATGCCCTTTTGAAAGGCCCCAGGAACCTACTCACCAAGGCACCCAGTCACAGACTACGACCCTCTGCCTGTTGCATAGCTTTTTAGGACCCTAGCATAATTTTCCTGATTCATGCCCTCATATAGGTACAAATCACTTTGCCCTTATATAGTCATAGAAATCATACCCATATTTAAACACAACCCATCCAGTCCAAATACAGGCATGGCTATTTCCACTAGTTCCAAAAAGCCACAACGATTTCTTGGAAAACTCGGCTTCAGCAGTCAGGGACATCCCCTTTCTTGAATATTGATTTGTCCTAGAAATCATGGCGTTTTCAAAGAACTACCATTCCCTTGGCGTTCTTTGTTATTATGTCCGACTTTATGTCAAACCAGGCACCTTCAAGGTATAAATATGCCTACACTTGCCCTAGCAAACACACAGTGGTTTGGAGCAGTTTGACTATCTACTTGCCCGATGCAGCTCACTATAGCAAGTGCCGAAGGAAGCCGACCCTCCAGCTGACGCACTGACAGAGAGGCTGCCTTTCTCTCGCTGAAAATCAAGGTCCAGTGTTTCCATGCTCCCCATCGAGTCGCGAGACAGAGATACTAGACATCCTTCATTCTAAAACCAAGGTACAGAGCTGATTAGACCCTAACAGAAATCTTGGTGAACATTCTTGGGAAAGACAAATTAAAACTATGCTACACCTCACTTATTTTTATGCGCGTACTAGACTTAGGTTAGGTACATTGGGGTAAGCGTATTTTAGAAGCACCAGCTGAGTACTTTTAGCCCATGTTATTTATGTATGTATTTATCTATGGTCTAGGAACCATACAATGCTTTTAAAGTATTATGTTATAATACTCTTTTTACTGTACGCATTATACTTTGCAACCAGTATTACCATTGTAGCAGTTCATTTCTTCCGCATGAGAAAGAAGACGGTTCAATAAATATGTTTATTGAAAAACGCCTGTCTCTCTATTTCCTCACATCTGTTGAAACGAAGCATGCACGATTGACTGAGTGAAATATCTATCTATTGTTTCCACGACTCTGAAGATACGTTTTGTCTTGGGGAAAGAAAGTTGTCATGCTTATGCGGTTGTCGGAAACTAATCCCTTCTTGTTTATTCGAGAAGGTTTCTAGTGACCTTTGAGCTAGCTGGCACTCACAATTAAGTCTAATATATTTGATAGAGACCTAGTCGACTTAAGTCCTACGTCAAATCTATAGGATATATTATTCCCATGCGCAGAGCCTATTGGGAATATAGGAACTACACTATATGCCGACCCACAGTGGCTGAGTTCTATGCTCCTCTTCAAGTTTCCATGAGGAACATGGAAAACTGATTTTCATATGTCTGGGTCCGAACTGGGGTGCTGAAGTGAGAAAAAGAACGATAGTGGATTTAACCGAGATCTAATAGGGACTAGGAGTGAGTGTCTGGAAAGTGTTAGCACTCCATCTATCATCTTATTGTGTTTGCTTTGTTTGCCCTAAAATGTCAGGGTATGCCCAGATGTGGGTCCCTTTATCACTTTGTCACTGGATTTAAGCTAGCCTGGCTGTTGAGGGGTGTTACCCCGAAACCAGTCACAGGATGATTGTTTCCAGTCCAGTGAGTATCGGACCTGGCAGTTCGGGCTGGACTGTTCCCATGAGGAACAGGACTAGACTGATTTGCGTATGGCTGGATCTGAATTGTGGTGGCAAAGTGAGCAGACGAACAATGATGGATTTAACCCAGATCTAACAGTGACTGGGGGCGAGTGTCTGAAAAGTTTCAGCGCTTCGTCAATCATCTTATTGTGTTCGGTTTGTTCTCTCCAAAGATTGACCACGGTCCTCCTGCAAAGAAAAAGACAACATGTCAGGATTCACACTGTCAATGTCGCAGCAGCTGCAGCTTATACAAACTATCTTAGAAGGGGACTCTGAAAGTCTCCAAGAGGGTGTGTCGTGCCTGTGACTACACCAACCTTATGGTCAGATTCAAATGCCCTTTGCAGGAAGCATCCTCTTTCTGTAGTGAGGATTTAAACCACTGCTCGATAGTTTGCTATTCTGTGCTCCTAAGGGCATGTACTACCAATGGTGCGCATTTGTGTAGACTGTAGTGTCCTACTGGACACGTTCTAGTCTTTCTGCAACTTGTAACCCACACTATACACCCACCCACCACCGGCGTCACGAGTCAGGTGACGCAATCAATAAGGGGGGCCGAGCGCACGTGCTCGTGGCTCATTAACCAGCCCACTATCCTGCTGTCCGTGTCTCCTTGATTTGCATAATGCGGGCCTAGGGCCCAACACTACAATGGTGACGAGGCGGGTCTTTCCCGCGTGTGCAGACACTGCTTGCTGGTGGAGAAATGGGGGAGAGAGCTGCCCGCGCAGAGGGAAGCCCCCGTACTGAGGCGCGACGCGTCGAGAAGCCTGCGGGTAGGATGGAGCCCCGCAGCGTGACTGGAGGTGACCGGGAGCCTACCCCGCACCTCTCGAGCCTGCCGTGAGCCGCCCCGCCGTGGGAGTACCCCGAGGGAGATCAGCGGACCGAGCGGAGCCCACACGTGTCGGTCGCGACATCTTCACCCCCACCGTGTGGAGGCCGAGCGGAGCGCACCCGCATCGGCCACAACTGGGCCGCAACTAACTGCCCCCACCACGAGGTGACCGGGAGCCTACCCCGCACCTCCCGTGCCCAGCGTGAGCTCCCCCCCCAGCTTACGGACAAGAGCGGACCGACCGGAGCCCACCCGTGTCGACCCCCAGAGAGAGACCCCCACCGTGTGGAAGCCAAGCGGAGAATGGAGTAGTGAGCTGCATCCCATTCCCCAGCCCGGGAGGAAAGCAACTCTGTCCCGAACGGAGCGGACAGACTCCAGCGGCAGTGCCAGCCCTTCTCCGCCCGTGCAGCGTGTGAGTTTGAAAGGCTGCTGCGGGCAGGGACGGCAACAAGAGACTGCGTAGCAAGGGGCAGCGAAAAGTGCACAGAGAAGCGGAACAAGGGAACTGCCCAAACCGTACGGTGCAGCAGAAGTGTTGCAGCGAGGCCAGGGGAACCCAAGGTACATTGCCGCAAGTAGAGGGAGACCGGTGCCACCATGCGTTCACCCTTCCTCTCAGCACTGAATAAAAAAAACAATTTACTTACCGAGTGAGCCTGAGGAGAGGTCTGCGTGCTGGGAGTGCAGCAGGCAGCCCGTTAACCGCTCGAAGCGGCCCGCATCCATTGAAGCCAGCCTTTCCCTCACTCCGAGCAGGCACGCTCCGGTAGCACCAGTGACTTTTTGCCCCCCCCGCACAGCATGTGGACAAAGAGGCTGCCGCGGGCGGGTAGAGGCACACGACAAGAAGCGCGAGGTGCCCCCCATGTGGCCACGTATGCGCACGTCCCTGCAAGGAAACGTGAAATGCACAGACAGTGAGCATGCAGCCCGCAGCATGGGGAAAGCTGCTGAGGCCATGGAAGAGGAAGGTAATGCTGCCACCTAGTGGCAACGTCACAGTACCGCACCCGCTAATAAAGGAAACAAGCAGCAGCTAAGGGACAGCCACCCCACATAGACTGATGGCAGCGCAGGGCCACCCTGATGGCACACCAGTACAGCGCAACACGGTGCAGTAACGTGAAGGCAGAGACAGGGACATGCTCACCCCTGCCTGGGACTAATGCCACGGCTGGTCAAGAGAAGCAGCCAAGCGTCTCTCAGACGGCAAAGGAAAGCCAACACTAGGTCACAGTGAGAACTGCCAAGCACAATTGCAAATGCATAAGAAACGCACCATGCTAGAAGTGGCGCCAAACCACGACAAATGGAAGGCGCAAGAAACACGCCAGGAGTGCAGGAACTCCACAAAGAACACTCAAGGGAACGCGCAGCAAGTGCGCCCAAGAGAAGCAAGAAGCACAGCCATCAGCGCACGAAAAGAAAAGACCAGAGAAGGTGGTGACGCAACCCTCCTGATTCAAAAAAACAAAACTGGGCCTAGACTCAAACTCAGTCAGGCTGAGTCAAAATACAAAATAGAACAAAACAGTTGCCAAGACTGAGACAATCTCCTATAAAGTCTTATACTGGACCTTCATGAACAAAACATAAACGTCTATTTTCTCATTACACCATCTAATGATTTATTCCACTTTTTTTGTTTTCATAAATTTTGCAAAAAATGAATTCATTGTGCATAATATTAATACAAGCTCTATACAAACAAGATATATCAACAAACAATCCATAATACATATACAATATTTACATCTGACACCTTTGATCCCACTTCATACACACTACTCTCAAACTTACCACACTCATACTACATACAAGTCCCAATGTACACAACAATATACATCAACATAGAAAATTTGAAACCTATTTTTTGTTTTCACAGACAGAATAAAGCTGTCATTGCTTTCATTTTGAAAAGATAGGAACAACAAAAATTCTCTTTCTATGTGACCTGAACCAGGTCGACGCGTTTCAAACCCGTAAACTAAAGGGGTTCTCCTCAGGACCAAAATGACTCTACAAGACAAAACAAAAGACAGAAATTTTTTAAGGGGCGTATCCAACTAATAACTCTACCAAAGTCTCTCCGATGTTTTGATATCCCTACCTTAATTCTTCTGTGTGACTCTCTTCATATTTCACTCTGAAGTGTCAGTCTCTACAAAGCATACAAACATTATTCAAACTCAATCCAATCTCAAACAACACCACATATTGTTAGTCATAATCTTTACTCCCAAAACTTACCCCCAAGTCTTAAAGGGAAAGCTTGTAGGACATCAGGACTCCCTACAAAAGATGTCAAAATAAACTAATGAGTGGTTTGTTCGTACATAAGTGTCATCCAACTCAGTATCACTCCACGGGAGAACCCACTTACCACATCATGTCCTGATGCCTTGAATTAATGGTGACAAACGGTCCGATTTTTCAATTCTTCTTTTTGCACACTGTAGTAAAAATGAATAAACGCCTCCATAAATTACGTGCATTGGAGCTACACGACTGATCAAAATCACACACGTGTCCTCTAAATGACTACTTTTTCTCGCCCAAGTGCAGGCATTACTGAATTCTACACGCTCTGCTCCTAAAGAGCTCCAGACTCGTAATGGTGTCCATCTAAAGAAATCGTATGAGCAAATCGGCGTGTTTAGAAAGAATTTTCCTGCTCCGCTGCGGCACAGTATGTGCTCGCGATAGAATCTTACCCGAAGGTTGTTTACAGCGTCCTCTGATTCAATCAGCTGCTGGGTCGGAGGCCGTCCGCGATAAAAGTTCCGGTATTTCTTCCTAGAAAGTACGATGACCCGGATGTCACCTGACCATCAGTGGCACTACTACTATTGGGAAATGTAGTCTTTTTCAAATCCTTACAGAACAAACCAATATCGACGCGCTCC
Source organism: Lissotriton helveticus (assembly GCF_964261635.1). Classification (NCBI taxonomy): domain Eukaryota; kingdom Metazoa; phylum Chordata; class Amphibia; order Caudata; family Salamandridae; genus Lissotriton; species Lissotriton helveticus. Next base: position 1,523,533,162 of record NC_136067.1, on the reverse strand, counting down.
AAAGCATCATGAATCAACTCCTTATGTTAATTTGGGCGCAATCCAACTTCGGAGAATTATACTGGGGCCCAAAAAGGATAGCTTCAATGTTTGACACAAGGGATAATTTAATCACACCGACGGCAATAATCAGAGCGGAATGTGCCATACCCTTATATGAATTATGTGCGACCCCAATTGGAGGAAATGTATTCAAGTGCAATGGATGATAATCCCAAATAAATGTATACATTAACCAATTGTCTTAGAACTTCACACAAACACTTAAGGCAAAATGTTATAGATCTTACTAAAACATATGTACGTAGTTTTATCATGTATACTGCCACATGTATTGGCCTTAAAGATGTACAACATTACTTAAAATAAATGGTCATATTATCCCTCAGTCTAATGATAAGACATAGCTGTATGCTCATGTGGTGGCCTTAAAGATTTCTGACACTTCATTAAGTCCACTAATGGCTGTGTTATATTTCATGATCAACATTGCTTCACGTTGGCTCAATTTGATCTCTAAATCTCCCCCTCGTCTGTCCTTCTAAATTTTAGACAAAACCGTCCATCTTAAGTCCGTTTCCATGTGTTTGCTGATTGCCCAGTGGTTAACCAATGGAGTATTTGGAACTGATCTCCTTATTCCCGATTTATGTTGGGTAATCCTTTGTCGAACTTCCTGTGTTGTTTTCCCAATATATAACTTTGGGCATCGGCATAGTATTCCATAAACAACATTCTGTGTCTTACAGTTGGTAAAACTATCTTGCTTCCAATGCGTCCCCTCAAATGAGAATACTGATCCTTCCATGGTCTGTTCACAACATATGCACAGCCATCAGCGCACGAAAAGAAAAAACCAGAAAAGGTCAACGAAGCGGTGATGCAACCCTCCTGAAGCACTACACAGACACCAAAGGCTGTACCCCCACACGGAAACGCAGCAAGTTCACGAGGAAGGGAGAAAGTGCAGCATGCACGTAGAATGGCGTGACAACGCCAGCGAAAGTCACAGGAGCGGTGGCGAAACCCTCTGGACACAGTGAAGTACCCGAAGAGCGCAGACAAAAGCGCCCCAAAGCAAAAGCATTGCAACAGAAAAGAACAGTGATCACGCAGATCACCGGAATCATGAAGACTCACCAGGAGGATGCCGACCCCCCAGGCAGGTGGCAGAGAAGGAGAAAGCCGACCACCCAGCCTGGTCGCAAGGAGAAGAAAGCCGACCACCCAGTCTGGTCGCAAGGAAGGCACAGCCGACCACCCAGTCTGATCGCAAAGAAGAGGAAGCAGACCACCCAGTCTGGTCGCAAGGAAGGCAAAGCCAACCACCCGGTCTGGTCGCAAAGAAGAGAAAGCGGACCACCCAATCTAGTCGCAAAGAAGAGAAGGCAGATAAACCAGTCTGGTCGCAAGGAAGGCAAAGCCGGCCGCCCAGTCTGGTCGCAAAGAAGAGAGGGCAGATCACCCAGTCTGGTCGCAAGGAAGATAAAGCCAGACGATCCCCCATGAAGAATAGAAGGATCCGACCAGCAAGATGGTCACCTGCGATGAGAGACCTGGCAGGAGGTCTGATCAAAGGGAAGTAGAAGTCCGTAGAGCGGATCTCCAGAAGAGGACCCCCAAGGGATCCATGAGGAGGACCAGAAGAAGACGGACGCGACACCTATCAAGAACCGGAAATAAAACAGTCAAAGGAAGTTGGTCGCGGCGACCGGTCCAGTCACAGACTGAAAAGAAGACAGTGTCCTAGAGCCAGTACAAGACCAGAGGGAAACGGGTGGAGTACACGCCGCTCGGAGAAGCCTGGTCAGGAGAACAAGAGCAGCAAGATGACTGGACCGCGTCGGGAGGAAGAAAAGAAAAGAAGAAAGGAATCGAAGGGCATAGTGTCAACAGAAACAACAACGTCCAGGAAGATGGAAAACGAGAGGCACAACGTCTCGAAGAAGAAACAGAAAGAAGAAAGGAGTCAAGGAAGGAAGATGAGGAGAGGTGTGGCAGGTCAACCCACACACCTGAAGAGGAGGTGACACGCGCCACAACATCGAGCACAGTGACATACATGTCAAGGAGAACATCGGTGGCACGAGGAGAAGAACAGGCATCTACTTACAAGTCCTCAGACAACCTGTCGGCTGCAGGAATGAACAGGCTGGACCTTTGGGATTGAGCAGAAGTCTGGTTGGGGAGAGCGCCCAGATGTCCTGGCAGAAGGAGAACTGACCACTCCACACCAGCCTGTGGATATCCAAGGGGCAAAGGCCTCAGGGACACCGGTGGCAGAGGTTCCCGACAAGGGAGATGGATCCATCGCCGTCTACCCTGCACATCCTGGGAAGAAGAGGAACTTGTGCGCAAAGGCAGGAGTCAACAACCAGGTGGAGCTACGGACTTTGTGGTGACACTCTCATCGTCTCCTCCATTCACACGCAGACTGTGGAGTTGGAGCAACGCTGCGGAGAACACCCGGCCCAGTGGAAACCTGATGAAGAGGGCCTCCGGAATATCTTGTGGCAGAAGAATACCCGCGAGAGGGGTGTCCTAGTGAGAAGGATGCCTTTCAACTACTCCCTCCTTCGCAAAGTGAAGCCACGCTGCCGCCAGTGAAGAAACCAGACGGACTGGTAGAGCACAACATCCATCAGATTGTCACAAAGGATACAGATTGACTAACCTTAGAATCCCGGTACAGCAGGAGCGATGCAGAGGCTAGATTCACTCCTCCCTAGATATGGTACCACAAGCGAGCGTAAGACTCACACACGCCTATGAGGACCTCACCCAGGGAAGGGGAAAAATGGAGAAATAAAACATAAAGGAGTGGCAGCCAGAAACCATCTACAGGACTCGACAACAGGAGAACGCCAAATGTTGGGTCTGTAAGTAGGTACCTGCACAGAGACACAAAAGTAGGAAAGTTACACACTTCCCTATGGTACACTACCACTTCTATGTATACAAGAGGAAGACATACACTTACATCATAAGGCTTCCACAATCGTTCTGAGCAAAGAGGGCAAAATAGGAAAAATAAAGTAAAAGGAAAAGTAAACAGGGAACTGCCCAAGAACCCTAAATCCAAAGAGAAGCAGGAAGCTTCTCACGTACTCCACAGGACAGTCAATAGAACAGCAACTCCATGAATAAGGCACAGTTTGTCCGTGACTTCAAAGAATGATGTATCACTAAATCAGAGCCTCTCAACAGCTCTCAAGGAAACAAAAATGTTCGGCAGAGTTCAAATGCCAAAACCCCAAAGGTCCAAGTCTTGAACAAAAACACAAAGAGTTAATATCACTCTTCCTACGCTAGCTATCCGCTAGCTGCTGATCCGATTAAAAATAAACGAAGCAAGGGAGAATAGCGTGTTAGAACTATCACTGGCCGTGAGTTCTGTATACCTTTGCCTTGGCTCCAGCACGGCTCTCTCCCCGACTGCCAGCGCGGTTACCAGCGCGAGTCCTTCTCCGGCTGTCAGCGTGGCTCCTCGGCGGCACTCAGTTCAAAGGTCGGAGCACCACACAGCTGCTCCGTGGCGCCCGACAGAGGACAATGCCCCCAGAGAACGGCCAGGAATAAAGTCCCCCCAACACACTCTCAAGGACTCGAAAATACTCCAAATGCGCACAAAACTCCTGATAATCAGAACTCGAAGATATGGCTAAGCACAGGTGACAAGCACCGCGGAAGGCATACAGGAGACTGATATAGAAAACAGGTAGAGGGAGAAAAGAATAAACAGTGAAAGCGGACTAGCACCAAGCATTCTGGGATCTGTAGTCACCCTATCCGTGATTGAATCATGACAGAACCCCCTCGCAATGACCGACGTCTCGGCGGTCCACCAGGTTTCAAAGGAAATCTAGCATGGAAACGCCTTAACAACCCAGGACAATGCAAGTTACGCAGAGGTTCCCAGGAGCGCTCCTCGGGGCCATACCCCTTCCAATCAATCAGATATTGCAAAGCCCCTCTCACCCTTCTGGAGTCCAGTACTGCCTTTACTTCGTACTCAACCTCCCCTTCTATTTCCAAAGGCCGGGGTCTCGCTACGGCTCTCGTCCCTTGAATGTATGGTTTCAATAAAGACACATGGAATACTGGATGAATGTGCCAGGTGGAAGGAAGCTTCAATTTCATGGCTACTGGATTAACCACCGCCAGAATAGGATAAGGACCCACAAACTTGGGTTGCAGTCTTGTGTTACCCTTCAACTTCAGATGTTTGGTACTCAACCACACCTTATCACCCACTGAATAGATTGGCTCAGGAGTTCTCTTTCTGTCGGCCTGTGTTTTGTCACGGTTTCTGGCTGTCTCCAGATGCTCTTTGGCATCCTGTAAAACAGACTGAAGATGAGCATGATGTTGTTGTATGGTGGGATGGGAAGAGGGGCATAACTGGTCAAACGGCAATGAGTTGGGATGATACCCAGTAAGACAAAAGAAGGGCGAGCATCCTAATGAAGAGTGAGTGGTGTTATTGTAGGCAAACTCGGCCGTCCACAACAACGTTCTCCATTCCTCCTCATGTTGAAGTGTGAAACATCTCAAGTACTGCTCTAGCGTCTGATTTAATCTTTCAGTTTTCCCATCCGTCTGCGGATGGTAGCTCGTTGATAACCTAGCATCGATTTTCATCACCTCACATAGGGCCTTCCAGAATTTTGATGTAAATTGAGTTCCTCTGTCCGTAATAAGAACAGAAGGAATTCCATGCAATCGTACCACATTCTGTAAAAAGACTAAAGCTAGTTCTCCTGACGTGGGTAACTTAGGTAGTGCAATGAAATGACCCATTTTGGTGAGATGGTCTACTACCACCAGAATGGTATTGTTGCCGAAACTGAGAGGCATCTCCACAATAAAGTCCATTGATACTGTATGCCATGGACAGGGAGGAATCGGTATGGGACGTAGCAATCCAGTACTTCTTTGATGCTGTGTTTTGGCTTGGATACATACAGGACACCTGGCAACGTATTCTTCAATGTCTTTACGCATCGTTTCCCACCAAAAATATCTAGAGGTAGTCTGTACAGTTTTTAGCATCCCTGGATGTCCACTCAAAGATGAATCATGGGTCCATTGAAGTACTAAGCTCTGTACACCCTGTTCTGGAAGGTACAACTGGTTATTTCTGAAGAGGAGTTTGCCTCTCTTCTGTCTTTGCATTGGCTCCTTAGCTAGCCAGGATTGCACGTCTACGTGGTGGCTCTTTTCCTCCACTTGTTTCAAGAAATCTGCAGGACCGGTAATCACAGATACGGACTGATTGAATGACGCCTTGTGAAGAAGAAAGGGGGGATCCTCCAACTCTGAAGATAGTTCTCTTATTACTGATTCTGGTCTCGATAAGGCGTCTGCCTTGCCGTTTTGGTTGCCGGGACGGTACTTAATTACAATGTCAAAATCAGAGAAGAATAATGACCATCGCAACTGGCGAGGTGTTAAAGCCTTCGCACTCTTCAAGAAGAGGAGGTTTCGATGATCGGTAAAGATCTCAACGGTGTGTCTGGCCCCCAAAAGATGATGTCTCCATTCTCCACAGGCTTGTTTAATGGCCAACAACTCCTTGTCAGATATACTGTAATTAACCTCACTGGAAGACAATTTTCTGGAGAAGTAAGCTACCGGGTGTAGTTGGCCTGTATCCGGATTTCTTTGCGATAAAATACCTCCTATAGCAAAATGAGAGGCATCAGTCTCTAACACAAATGGTTGACTGGCATCTGGATGTCGTAGGATGGGTGCAGAAATGAAACGGGTTTTCAATGTTTGAAAAGCCTGCTCCGCAGCGTCCGTCCACCTGAACGTAGCTCCTTTCTTCAAAAGAAACGTTAAAGGCTGGATGATCCTCGAAAATCCTTGTATGAATCGGCGATAAAAGTTTGCAAAACCTATGAAGCTCTGCAATGCCTTTAGACTCGCCGGCGATTCCCATTGTGTTATGGCTTGAATCTTCTTGTGGGACATTCGTAACCCTTTTGGACCGATGATATATCCGAGAAATTCCACTTCTGAGGCATGGAAGAGACATTTCTCCAGCTTGGCGTACAATTCATGCCTTTGCAGCCGTTCCAACACATCCCTCACATGCTTAACGTGATCTTCTGGCGTAGCAGAGTAGATGAGAATGTCATCTATATAGACTATGCATGACACGTCCAGTAAGCCCCTTAACACCTCATCCATAACAAATTGAAATGCTGCTGGGGCATTGCACAGGCCAAACGGCATCACCTGGTATTCATAGAGCCCGTATTTCTTGCGGAAAGCGGTCTTCCATTCGTCTCCACGACGAACCCGCACCAAATGATATGCCCCCCGCAAATCAAGTTTAGTGAATATAGTTGCGTCTTTCAACTGATCCAAAAGCACTGGTATCAATGGGAGAGGGTACCTGTTCTTTCTGGTTACCCTATTGATGGCTCGGTAGTCGATACAGGTTCGCAAACCCCCTTCTTTTTTCGGGGATAAAGAACAGAGGAGACGAGGCTGGAGACGTAGAGGGACGTATGAATCCTGAGGCTAAAAGCTTCCTCAAGTACTCTTGAAGATAGACATTTTCTGCCTCTGTGAGAGCGTATATTCTGCTGCAGGGAATGCTGGCCCCGAGCTCTAGCTCTATCACACAGTCATACTCCCGATGAGGGGGGAGCTTGCTGGCTTCTTTCTCATCGAAGACGTCTTGGTACTGTCTATACACATCGGGAAGGGAGGAGATGGCGTTCACTTCCAGATGTCTTCCTGCTCTTGCCAGAGTGCTTGCTGGGGTTTCCACCTTTATTGTCTCATGAATACAAGGGAGGGTGCAATGATTGATGCAGTACTCTGAACACAAAGTGATGGTACGAGCAGCTCATTTAACTACAGGGTCATGTAACGTTAACCAAGGCATTCCCAATATTAGTTTAAACTGCGGGGCGTCTATTAAATCAAAAGCAATATATTCGTGATGGTTTTGTCCAACTCGCATAACCAACTGGCTTGTGTGGTAGCATACCGGCCCAGAGGTAAGATCAGACCCATCCACCGCCTTCACTGCTTCAGGAGTTTCTTTTTGTATTCTTGGGATTCCTAATCTTTTGGCATATTGCAGGTCTATGAAATTACCCGTTGCTCCACTGTCCAGCATTGCATGTACCATCACAGGTTGTTCCCCTGGCCATTGTATGGTAACACATAAGTTCATGTGAGGCAGAGCCGGTTGCATTGTATTTGCTACAGCATGGTAGACCTCTTTATCTGTCTCTGGGCTCAAGCAAGGGGTCTTGGACTCACTTGAGCATTCTCGTTTCCCGAAGCGATGAGAGGATAATCCACCACAGAAAGATTTCGTGCACCTTTGGTTTTTGCTCTGCACTCTCTAATGAAATGTCCAGATTTACCACAATACATGCAGAGTTTTTGATTGCGTCTGCGGGTGTGCTCCTCAGCAGTTAAAGGTCCTCTTATCCCTCCGATTTGCATGGGTTCAGTGGTATCCGAGGGAGTTGCGCTTTCTGCAGCGGCTTTAGGTTTGGACGTTTGAAACCGAAGTTCATACCGGTGTTTGTCGCCTCTTCGTTCTTGCAGTCTGTGATCCAGCTGGACAGTGAGGTCTATTAATTCTTCGCAAGTGGTGGGCAATGTCACCACCTGCGCCAGTACATGCTTCAGCTCTCCTCGTAATCCTTGGTAGAACAAGGAGACTCTCTTTTTGGACGGCCAGTCAGTTTCGACAACAAGACGGTTAAAGTTAGTTATGTAAGACAACAAGTCTTGTGATCCCTGTTTCAGCGTAATCAGTTCTCTGTCTAAAGACAGCATATGTGCCTTGCGATCGAAGAGTTTACGCATCTCCTCACAAAATTCCTCAAAATCATTCAATACAGGATCATTTCTTTCAATGAGCGGGAATGACCAACTCGCTGCATTACCCCCCAAGTAAGACAACATAAACGCAGTTTTGGAATACAGCAGGCTTGCACAAAAAATGCAATCTACACTGACCCAGGAAAGTACTAAATTTCTTAGGATCCCCTAAGAACCTTTCTGGGGGTGCCAGTGGTAATTGGTAAGGCTGTACAACTTGAATGGTAGAAGGGCCTTGCCCTCCCTGAGGGATGGGGGGCTGATTTTGCATTGGAGGTGGCAGTGTGGCCTCTCTAATATAATGGGCTCCTCTAGAGCCAGTGGGACTGGATCGTGCTAGACCCGCTACTTCCTGTCGAAGAATACCCCTCTCCTTCCTCATTTCATGATTTTCCCCTCTAACTGCATCTACCTCCACCCGTAAAGCATTGAGGGCTTCTAACATAGATGACAGCACAGTTTCGGTCTCCATCGCTCAGGCCGTAGTAGAACGTGGGCTTGTCACTCTGTCACAAAGGATACAGATTGACTAACCTTAGAATCCCGGTACAGCAGGAGTGATGCAGAGGCTAGATTCACTCCTCCCTAGATATGGTACCACAAGCGAGCGTAAGACTCACACACGCCAATGAGGACCTCACCCAGGGAAGGGGAAAAATGGAGAAATAAAACATAAAGGAGTGGCAGCCAGAAACCATCTACAGGACTCGACAACAGGAGAACGCCAAATGTTGGGTCTGTAAGTAGGTACCTGAACAGAGACACAAAAGTAGGAAAGTTACACACTTCCCTATGGTACACTACCACTTCTATGTATACAAGAGGAAGACATACACTTACATCATAAGGCTTCCACAATCGTTCTGAGCAAAGAGGGCAAAATAGGAAAAATAAAGTAAAAGGAAAAGTAAACAGGGAACTGCCCAAGAACCCTAAATCCAAAGAGAAGCAGGAAGCTTCTCACGTACTCCACAGGACAGTCAATAGAACAGCAACTCCATGAATAAGGCACAGTTTGTCCGTGGCTTCAAAGAATGATGTATCACTAAATCCGAGCCTCTCAACAGCTCTCAAGGAAGCAAAAATGTTCGGCAGAGTTCAAATGCCAAAACCCCAAAGGTCCAAGTCTTGAACAAAAACACAAAGAGTTAATATCACTCTTCCTACGCTAGCTATCCGCTAGCTGCTGATCCGATTAAAAATAAACGAAGCAAGGGAGAATAGCGTGTTAGAACTATCACTGGCCGTGAGTTCTGTATACCTTTGCCTTGGCTCCAGCACGGCTCTCTCCCCGACTGCCAGCGCGGTTACCAGCGCGAGTCCTTCTCCGGCTGTCAGCGCGGCTCCTCGGCGGCACTCAGTTCAAAGGTCGGAGCACCACACAGCTGCTCCGTGGCGCCCGACAGAAGAAAATGCCCCCAGAGAACGGCCAGGAATAAAGTCTCCCCAACACACTCTCAAGGACTCGAAAATACTCCAAATGCGCACAAAACTCCTGATAATCAGAACTCAAAGATATGGCTAAGCACAAGTGACAAGCACCGCGGAAGGCATACAGGAGACTGATATAGAAAACAGGTAGAGGGAGAAAAGAATAAACAGTGAAAGCGGACTAGCACCAAGCATTCTGGGACCTGTAGTCACCCTATCCGTGATTGAATCGTGACACAGATCTACCATCTTGGCATCTGTCTGTCGTCACCACAAGAGCAAGGTTGAAAGTCCAGAAAGGCACATCCACGGAGCATCAGGACGTCATGCCCATGTGAACTAGTAGTTCCAGCTGCAAGTTTCCACCGTCATCATCCATCAAGTAGCTGAAGAGACTTTTGTAAAATTGTGACAACAGTATATTGTGGGTTTATTTCCTCCCGCAGGTTCGGACTTTGTTCCTTTAATTTTTATTAAATTTGGGAGGAATGTAGTCTCCTACTGGATACGTTCTAGTCTTTCTGCAACTCACACTTAACACCCACCCACTACCGGCGTCACAAGTCAGGTGACGCGGTCAATAAAGGGGGCCGAGCGCACGTACTCGTGGCTCATTAACCAGCCCACTATCCTGGTGTTCGTGTCTCCTTGATTTGCATAATGTGGGCGTAGGGCCCAACACTACATAGACCATGACCATGTGCATAGTTACCTTACTCATGACGTACTAAAGACCTGCCAGATTACCTTCTGAACAAGGCCTTCTGAGAGTTGAGAATTCCTTTGCACTTGTTGTTGAACCAGTGTAGTAGGTTCTTTATGAGTAACTGCTTGTTCTCCTACCTTTTTTTTATTCTGCATATTATAATTAACTGCTGCAATATTTTAAACATTTTAGAGTGAGTGGAGATTTGGTTATTCAACGGCCTACATACACCAAAGTGCTGCATTCAGGTAGAAATGTTATTGTTACGGGTACATGCTGCCTTGGATAGTTCTTGACAGATACAGTTAATTAGCTTAATGGATGGATTTTAATAAACTTTCCAATTACACTAAATTAAGTAAGATCACAGGATTAATGAAGCAAAATAAAGTTGTCATTGTGGAACAGCGAACTCCGACTTTTCATAGCCCTGTGCTCCCACTGATGTACGAAAAACCACAAGAAGGCATACACAGAGCAGTCAATAGTCACTCTATCTAAGTCCTTGAATTTACTTGGGTCTTATGCAAATAAAATGCTTTTTTACATTGATTTCACACTGAGCGGCTGATACTTCAGTATGGTAATATGCCTCTCTAAACTGTTGTAAATAGTTTAATTAAGATGTGTTAAGCTCAACACGTGTTTAGATTGAAAATGCATTACTAGGACAGGATCACAAAACATTTTTCAATGACGCTGTTATAGTGGTGCTTTCACTAACACATTTTGCTACTGTGTGATAAAAAACAGGATTAATTGATTGAAAAAGCTTTATTTCGATCACTATGATCATAAAAAAAGCATCATATAATTTACAAGACAAACATAAATATATTCACTTACATATAAAAAAAACAAAAAAAAATCCCCAGGTAATTTTTCATCTAATACAGACCTCCACTGGATCATCATTCATCGACTCTTGTATCAATAACATAATCCTGGGCAATTAACGTAGTATATAAATGGAAGGGTAATAACACAGTACAATCAAAATACAATAAATAGGACAAAACGTACAAAACGTCATACTCTCGCTATAAAATATCTGAAATATAAGTAGCCAATTTATACGGGGTGTAATGCACACCACTCATTCACTAAAAACATTTATACACCACAAGTTTCTAGTGGAGTACTGCATCCATTCTTCTCAATATAGCATAGAATGTAGTGATTACACATTTGTGGATTAAGAAATATTAAAATGAAATATAAAAATCCTATAAAAAAAAATATTTTATCATGCAATAATGAGTTTAGCTAAAACTTCAAGGTTACAAGGAGAAGGGAATTATAACACCCCATACATGTTAGAGAGACACTTGATCATTTGCACCTAAACATTTGGTACGCCACTTCCAAGCAGACTTTAGGAATTTTGCAAGAGCAAACACTAATACTTGCTGTTGTGTCTGTGCTCAATATCCGGAAGGCCTCCAGATGCCTTCTAGTTCCCAGCGACCTACAGATTGGCAAAATCCGTTTATTTATTTGGGTAACATAGGCTGGGCAAAATAAAAAATATGGATTGACGTTTCTTGGGCCCCCTTGCAGGCTGGGCATGTACCATCTTTGTTTTCTAGTTCTTATCACTTACTACAGAAATCCTTAATTGGTAAAGACTTGCATCTGAGCTGTATATACAGTCTGCGCGCTCTCATCTGTACTATTTCATCTATAGTTAATTAATGGCGCTCCTGTGCCTTAGATGATGTTACCGCTGGCCCAGGTAGATCAAGGGAGGCTGGGATCTGTAGTCTCTCTTCCCTTTCTAGTCCAGCAGCAATTGAGGGAAAAGCAGATCCGAGCAATTGAGGGAAAAGGTGATTCTGGAGGTGGTAATGTGTGACAAGACGTTAATTCACATTTTGTCTTTCCAATTTTGTTGAGCTGGTAATGTCATGTAAATACGTTTTCTTAAGTGTTCTCATACCTAAAAGGTTGCCTTGGCACTGAGAGAACACCAGCAGGAAGCAAGGTATGACCCTGCCCTAACCAAAAGAGGATAGAACCACCTTTTCAGGCATTTTCTCCAAGGCATGAGATGATTGCAAAGCCCTACATGTCAGGCAGTTGGTTCCAAAGTATCACACCCCTAACAAAGAATTTACAACAACTCATTTTACATTGGTACTTGGAACTATGTCAAACTGGATCACTGAAATTACCAAAACGTAAGTGATTACGCCCCTTCGATAATCATGAGTAATTCTGCAGAAAAATCCTACCTCAGGAGCACAGGAACAATTAACTTAGTGAATGTGTGTGGCTACTGATTGCTGCTGTTCATGTTCTGTTGCATGTAACCCTATTTTCTTAGATCATTACATTATTTTGGCGATATTACTGTAGTCCATGTTGTGTGAATCAATATTTTTGACATATTGTATGTTTATTTAAAGGTGACAATATTTTTGTTTCTGAAATTTGTGTTTTTTCAATATAAGTAATACTCAATATTTTAACAGCAATATTTGTATTTTCCACATTTGTTGTTTTACTTATTAAGTATAGGGAGTCAATTTTCATTATCAATATTTAATTTCCGGTATTCTGTGTTTCGATATTTGACCGAGTTTAAATGCAGGAGGGGATCATTTATACGGCCTCAAGGAGAAGGGCACCAGGAGAAAAAAGAGCAGTGAGCTAAACATTTGAGAAACCAAAACCTGGAAAAATAGCAGTTAGAACCCAGACACCATATGCTTAATTATTTTAACAACAAAACAAGAGAAGGTAGTGGGAAAGAAGAAACAGAAATGAGAACAATATAATTCAGACAAACACAGACAATGTGAGTCACAGAAACAGGAAGAGAGAACACAAATGAGCATTAGGAAGGACACAGTGCTTAGTTTATAAAAGAATGAGTGCCCGGCTGAAAGTTTTTCTCAGAGGCAATGCAGCTGGGGTTCAAGAGAGCTTCACTGAACCTGTGGGTTTGGCCAGCCTGAGACGGCCGGCCAAACTTGCATGCACAGTGAAGGCAGTGCACCTATCACTCCCCCTCAGTACCTGTCATCAGCCTTGCCCCACCCTCAAGGCTCGGCACTAGAAAAATAAAAAATAATAAAACAGGTTTTAAACCTGTTTTATTATCATGTTATTTTCATGTTTTTGAGGGTGCTTGCAGGGAGAGGGAACGCTCCTCTGCCATAGTGGAGGAGCCACCCTTGAGAACAATTATATCTTAAACTAATAAAAACTGATCGTTTAGTACCCTTCAAATTTAGGATGCTGCAGAGTACATGTTTTTGGCATCCTAAAAGGAAGAGCACATCAACCATCTCTGCACCTCACCGCTCCTGATCGGTGTCCTCCTCCCAACCGATACTATGCAATAAATCTTGACACAGAACTTCACATCCCAGTCTATGTACAACCAGGTACACTGTCCAGCAGACCGAATTCAGTCATGTAACCGGCCTGCTCTGCACCGCAGTCGGCTTGAACTTATTACTCTGTCCTGTGCAACCAGATGGCCACAGTTGGCGCTTTGTGCTTTTTGGTATTATTATTTGCTAAAACATTGAAATTGCACATCTCCGGTTCTACTGATTGGAATTTTGTAGTTCTGATATCTTTTTATTTATTCATATATAGAGCCTGATTTAGATTTCAATGAATGGGTTACTCTGGTCCTGATGACAACTTTGATGGTCGTACAGCTGGTGGTGCAACGTACCGTCCTCTCTCTGACTGCCAAAGCAGTTGTGCTGCCACCCGCCACATTAGGAGTTAATTCTGCATCAGGCTGGTGGTGCTACGGTGGTCTGACAGCGGCAGTCTGTTAGATTTATACAGGAGCCCAACATACAGACCACTGCTGTCAGAGCACCAACTGCATCATACATGCTACGCCGTGCAGGAACTGGGGATGCAAATCCAGTGGGGCACAACATGTGCCCCCCGCATGCACCCCCAGGGCACACAGGCAGCAGAGTTTTCCCACCATGACCCTTTTCATGGTGGGCGCAACGCTATGAAAAGGGTAGTGATTTGGTAGCTCGGAATATGCTCAGTGGTGCGGCTGCAGTACTGCCAGCATTTTCCTGCCCTAGACCGCCAAACCGCAGGTTCCTAAATCCAACTGGAGGGGATGGCGCTTTGGTGGTTCAACTGCCACACTCAGAATGCAACGCAAAGTGCTGCAGTGTGGCAGCGGTTGGATTGCCACCACAATTACGCGCCATATTCATAATCAGCACAAGGGTGATGGATATCTCATCCACCGAAATATAAGTCATAAAGGATAATATAGTATTTATATTTCGGTGGATGGGATATCTGTCACCATTGAGATGGAGTAACCCATCCACCAAAATCTAAATCAGGCCCATACTCAATTTTTTCTAGATTGGTGTGGGATTTTTCTTGACTTGTGTTTTCACTTCATGACTGTTTGAGGGCTGCATAAATGGTCTAAACCGTGCATCTAAGTTAAGCCTGGCTGCTTTATTGCCAAGCTACCAGATGGTTAAGCACAGGTTGATGTAGTAACTTTTGTATTTCACCCTGGCAGGGATAGTAGTTGTTACTTGAGAAGGGTATTTACCCACCTCAACCAAAAACCCAATTACTCACGTTGGTAAATTGATAAGATTTTGTAAACAGAGGACTCTTCCCACTCCAGCTGGAACCTTGAGAGATACTTGCAAATACCAATACGAGAACATCACATCTCATTCCCTTGTCTACCAAGCCATCTGTATCTGAGCTTTGTAAAATACCCTTTCACACCAACTGTACAACCTTCAAAGGGGCATCCCCTGTCACAGGAAGTTATATCTCATACTTAAGCCTGCCCCCGTCATTGTATAAGTAGCCAGAGTGGCAGCTATCCCATTGGGGGGGGAACCTGCCCCAAACGGGTTGTGTAGGGAGAGTTCCTCATTTCTGTAGACATACTTGGGGGGGGGGAGGGAGTGCCCAGAGCTCTGACCAAGGGAAGAACGATTTTGTCATGTTGGATTTTGGCAGAGCAGGGCAGTGTGGGATTGCTTAGGGGCAAATGTTTAGCAAATGATGAAAAAGTGGGTGGGATTTCTCCAAGAAACTTTCTCCTTTTTGGTTAGGGAGTCGCCCTACACTCCCCTCA
This sequence comes from Lissotriton helveticus, assembly GCF_964261635.1. Taxonomy (NCBI): domain Eukaryota; kingdom Metazoa; phylum Chordata; class Amphibia; order Caudata; family Salamandridae; genus Lissotriton; species Lissotriton helveticus. The sequence goes on along the minus strand of NC_136067.1, from coordinate 1,523,518,064 downwards.
AACAGTGCTGGACCTGTGGGAAACAGATGGAGGACTGCACCTGCTGAACCAAAGAATTGGAACACAGACAAAAGAATATGCCTGCTGTTTTACCTGTGGAGAAAAACCCCAATGGCTGGACTTGTTCACAGTTGCACCCAGGATGGAAGAGTAGACTCAAAGGCTAATTGGATAGCCTCCTGTTAGGCTCCAGGAAAACAAAAGCTACAAGAAGCTTGTAACAAGGAGGAGCCCAGCTGACCAGTTCCAACTGGGTGTGCCGTGGACCCAGCTGGTGGTTTCAGGGAGATTGAGTCCTAAGTTATCAAAGGGTGCCCAAAAGGTGGTGAACCATTAGCTGTTGTTAGGATGTACTCTCTATTCCTCAAGATGTCAAAGTGGACACTTAGAAACTCTTCTGGACATTTTCCTAATAGAAACACAAGCTACCATGCGACCACTGGTTAACCGCAGTCACAGTTATCATATCGCTGGTCGAATTCAATATGCTAGTTTGACCCACAGAAAGTAGCTTGACTTCAGAAAAGTTTATATGTCCCAACAGGGAGGATTTCGCTGTGACCAATGCCAAGCCGCACCCCTCAGTCACCAAGCCCTCCTCCAAACCCTCCTTCTGATCCACCCAGCAACTCACCCAGCTGATGAAAACATTCTTCAGGGAAAAGACTAAGAGCCTGATTACAAGTTTTGCCAACTTGAAGTGGGCTGCCATGCCAGTGCCACGCTCCAAAACTGCCAACCCCGCATGCGGACTGCCTGCCATATTCCGTTTGAAATACAGGTTGCGCGGTCCTGCAGCACCTGGCCCACGGCAGTTCCTTTCAAAGGCAGTGCAGTGGGACCGTCACAGGGAGTTCATACACAGTATGGACTTTTAAGTCCATGCCGTGCAAGAACTGGGGGTGCATGCATACAGGCATTCATCCCCTGGCCCTGAAGAAGCACTGGGGTCTCTAAAGCCCTCTTTGTTTCCTCACTGCCACATTTTTCGTGGTGGGCTCATAACCAGCCATGAAGACTGTGAGGGTGAGGAAACTCCTAATATGCTTCATGGCCATGCAGTGGCACCGCCAAGCATGATGAAGGTCTCAGACTGCAGCGCCACTGACAGGGATCTGGGATCCTCAGCCTTTACAACGGTCCATTGGTGGTCCGACCGCCAAACTCGTAATAGGGTGGTTGGACCGCTGGTGCCCGTACCGCTAGCACATCTACAACAATTCATAGGACCGCCGTAGTTGCACTCAGCTCCTATGTCAGAATGTAAACTTTTTACAGGGGCAAACATGGTTCCTGAACCCAACCCATTCTTCATCATAGTCAGCCTTAACTCTTGACTTTGATCCAGTCTAGCACAACAAGAAACCCGCGGTTGGTGCTTTGGGCTTTTTAGCACTAGAAAACTCTAAAACTCCTAGAAATCATATCTCTACTTCCCATGATCCGAGTGTAATCATTTTGGTGTCTTTTTGCTCATTTAGACTTATACTATGCTTTACAATTGTTTCCTTTGTGCTATGCCTGGCTGCTCTGTGTCAAGCTACCTACCACTGAGCTAAGGTTTGAACTAAAGTAAGCTAACTGAACCTGCTACAGACTAGTGACATGATTACTTGGTGAGGTCTCCCAACCACCCTAACTAAAAATTCACTTTCTCCCACCACCCAAACCAATGGCTTCAGTGAGTCCTCATTCATCGATTATCCAGCCTAGTGAAACTTTTCTTGGACAAGGCTTGCAACCATGCCCCACTGGAGGATTTCACCTTCCATTTCAGAGACTAAGCCCCAAGTTAATATTTATGACCAAGACCAACCTACTTGGGGTATCTGACCCACCCATGCTCCATTGCTGTCAGTCTGAAATCATGCCTAATTCCTGGTCAACTAGGACCATTGACTATCATTTGCACATTTTGAATTTATAGCTCCAGGTAACCTTATTGGATTTTTGCCATTTTGGTGTAATTTTTCTTATTACAGTTTTCTCTATTTTAAATAAATTGGCATTAGTATTGTGATGTGTCCTTGAATTTTTAACTGTTTGGTACATCTTAATGATTTAAACATTTTAAAATGTGTGTCTCTTCGGTGTCAAAGCTACAAGAGGTTTTGGTTTAATTTATTGAAACCTTTGACTGGACTCAACTGGTTAGTGGTCTTATTGTTTGTCGTGGACTAACATGCACTTCAATTAATAGTTCACTCTTTTGCATTGAAGTTCAGTGCAAGATTCAAAACCTGGTTTTAGTATTACTACCAAGTTCTAAAATTTGAAATTACATCCTCTTTGCGTACATTGTATTCCAATGATCAACTGGTTGCTTAGTAATGAGAAGAGAGAGGATTTAGGAGGGTTTGTTATTTTCTTATATGAATATGCTGTTAATATGGAACTAATTTTTGGCCAGTGGGTTGTAGGGGATAATATATGTTCCTTGTGCTTCCAATATAAAATTAATTTAACCTTAAAACCTTAAAAGTTGAAATCCTGAAATGTAACTGACATCAAAAATTGATTATTGATTTTTAATTGACATAGGTGTTTTATTGGATTATTTTCCTAAATTATTATTGAGTACAAGCTTTGCACATTAAGTATTTTTGGGGAAAATGGAGGTGGATCCATCTACCATGGAGATTCTTGGCAGGGCAGAGACGAGAATCATGAGGGAGGATTTCTACAAAGCCCTCAGCGCCTCACTAGATACAGACCACCTCAGTAAAGGATGAAGAGAATGAGGAAGCCCAAGAAGAGGAGAGGAGAGGCAAGAGATAACTTGTCCCAAAATGGACTCTCCTAAATGATTTTACCTCGGGAGATGTGCAACATATTAGTAAGGCTGAATTAAAAAAGAGCTTTCTAAACGTAAGGGTCGTCCATAGGGAAGAGGCATCTAATTCTAAGAAATCAGTTATCTCTTATCTTGAGGGTCCTGTGCGCACAGGTTTACAACCATATCTTATTTTTGTTACCAATGTACAACATAGATTTTACCTAACCGGATTAAGATTGTGCACTCTACACTTTTTATTTGCATTTCCTAAAAGGGGTAAGTGGTGCGCCATCATGCCGAATTGTCCGTGTGATGGCAGGTCCAAACAAAGCACCCTCACTTTTTATTGTTTTGTAGGTTTTATACAGAAAGTAGAAAAACGTATCTCCGTTCAATTTTTAAAACTAATAGCCTCTTTTCCTATGAAATTGCTTTTAATTATCTTTGGCACCTGGATAATATTTCAGTATGTAACACAGTTATCTCTTATATAATGATGGCAATGAAACAAAGGACCGAACTTGTTCATCTAGAAAGACTGAATTATGAAGTAACGCAAGCTCAACTGTCTAGTTTGGTGCCCATTCAAATTAAGTGATGAATTGAAGTTTTCTGATGTTTTTAACCTTGATATATTTGTTTAAATAGGATTTTAGATTTTTTGTATAGTATGCTTTTGTGGACATTTTGTATGATCCGAATAAAGCTTGTTTGATTGATTGACTCTCCAGTGGACCTTTCAGGGCTAGGAGTGATGCAGGCAGGCTTGAATAGCCTAGGCACTTCTGAGCTGGCCATCCACCAGATGGAGGAGATTGACAAGCATTCAGAAAGTGTGTGAAAGCCCAAACTAGCAGCCATAGCTCTTAATAATAGGAAGCTGGAACTGGAGGAGAGGAAGCTGGCCTTAGAGGAAAAGAAGGCAAGATTGAGACTGATGTGTTTAAAGAAGATGGTGGCAGCAATGGTGAGGTTTCTACAGGTGAGGGGTCAAACACCACTCACTTGCCCAAAAGTGTGGTGCCTGGCTTTATAGTGGGGGAGGACATCGGCAAAGGGTTGTTTGTCTCTTATAGATCCATATAAGTACTATATTGCTTTTGCATATATCTATCAAAAATCACTAGAGGGCTAGGTGAAGGAAAATACAGTTCATACTTATGATATACAATTCGCTCATGAAGGAATACATCTTGAGCAAGGCTAGTTGTCCTTGTGGAACAAGACACAGCCTGTAACATTGCACCGCTGGAGGAGTTTGACTTCCATTTCAGAGTTCCAAGATATAGGGCCATATGTATCATAGTCCTGTTTTGCGAATTCCAAATAGCGAATTTTAAGGAATCGCTATTTGTAATTCGCAAAACGGTATGTATGTACAAAATCGCTTTTTAATAGCGATTCCTTACCATTCTTAATTTGCGATTAGCAAATTGCTAATCGCAAATTACCCATTCATTTCCATGGGCCAGGAGGCCCATAGGAATGAAGGGGCAATTTGCTATTAGCAATTTGCTAATCGCAAATTAGGAATTCTTTCAAGGGTGCAGGGGTGTCTCAAGAACACCCTGCTGCACGCCTGAAAAAGACATTTGGGGCATATGGCGCACATACATGCCCTAAGGGCATGTATGGGCGTCATATGGCACCTTTGGTTTTTTGGAAAAAAGCTTTTTGAAAAGAATTCGCAACTTACCACCAACTAGAAGTTGGTGGTAAATTGCGAATCCTTAATGGTATTTTTTGAATATTTTTTGTTTGATACATTGCATTTAAGGAATCGCAAAATTTGCGATTCCTTAAGTGCAATCGCAAAATAAGGAATATCAAATTTTGCTATTCCTTATTTTGCATCAAAAATGTTTGATACATACCATTTAGCTAATTAGCATTCGCAAAGGCCGAAATTCGCATAGGGCCCTTAATCTCTGACCGGGATGAACCTATTTGGTGTACCCCACCCATGGTCAAAATCACACCTGTAATAATGTGGGTTTCATAGCACCACTGTGCACTGAGTTAACATAATAAGTCATTGAGTATTACCACATTCTTCCAAGATCTAACTATACAAAATAGTGTTATTTATTGCTTTTCTATATTATGTAGTGTTTATGTCTGTGTTTTTCAGTATTGAAAGGGTTGATTGATGGATCAGAGCTATTTGTAAGTCTTTAAAGACAAGGACACAAAACATAAATCACATAAGGGAAGTCTACACAAGATAATATTCAAAGTACAAAACATGAAGGTTTATTGAAAAATTAAGCCTCAATACAGAAGGCAAAATGCATTGGTTAGTGACTAGTCGATCAATTGAAAATGCTCATAATGCAGATACATTTGAAGTATCATTTTCAGCGGAAATTAAGCCTTAATCTAGTCAATAGCCATACCTGAATATGGTTTCGCATTGGGCAAATAAGAAACCAAAGACCAATTGCCATAAACAATGCTCAGTATCATAAGAGAGAACTATTTTACTTCTAGTCTTATAATAAACAGACTAACATGGAATCTGCTCTCTGAGAGAGCTAGAGAATAACCTGGTGTATCTCACAAATGGGGAGCTTTTAAACTCATATTAAAAAATATTCACAATTCATTAATATGAAAAAACGCCTTTCGCTTTGCTGTTTGGAGGAGGACGCTGTTGGTCATCGAGGGGACTGCAAGTCCCAGGAGGCTTTGTCTGCCACTAATGTGCCACACCTGAGCTGGGGAAAAAGCCTACATTACACCTCGCGGCACCCGCTTTGCTGTTTGGAGGAGGACGCTGTTGGACATCGAGGGGACTGGAAGTCCCAGGAAGCTTTGTCTGCCACTAATGCGCCACACCTGAGCGTAGGAAAAAGCCTGCATTATACCTTGCGGCACCTGCTTCGCGGGAGCCGCTTCGCTGTTTGGAGGAGGACGCTGTTGGACATCGAGGGGACTGCAAGTCCCAGGAAGCTTTGCCTGCCACTAATGCGCCACACCTGAGCTGGGGAAAAAGCCTACATTACACCTCGCTGCACCGCTTTGCGGGAGCCGCTTAGCTGTTTGGAGGAGGACGCTGTTGGACATCGAGGGGACTGCAAGTCCCAGGAAGCTTTGTCTGCCACTAATGCGCCGAACCTGAGCTGGGAAAAAATCTTACATTACACTTCGCGACACCCGTTTCACGGGACGCGCCCGCCGGCAAAGCCCGAGCCAAGGGCTGGCCCACCTGAGCCCGCTGGGCCACCCCCCTTTGCTGTGCAAGACATTCTGAACTCTGGACAAATTTTAAGGTCATTTTAATGTCATCTTTTCCCTGACACATTTGCTCGTCTAGAAGGTGGTCTTATACACTGAGGAACTGGTAATGACTACTAAACGTAAGGCTACAGGCCTGAGGGCCGAGGGGAGTAGTGGGAACATTAGACGCATTTTTTTTCAAGGGCGGAGTAAGTATTAACGCATAAAATACAGCTCACTGAAAAAACGCTGTCTTTGGGCACGTATGCAGGGCAAAAAAGATCATCCTTGGGGGCTATAACTTTGGGCAAATATCCTCTGGATGCTCCGCAAAGCATGGACCACTTAATTTTGTATGCACTAGTTGCTAGTCCGGCTGGGGAGCCAGTTGATGGCTTAGCTTTCAAATCGGGGGCACTGGAGGTGGATCACCTAGGCACTTTGAAACTCATCCAAAATCCGAGGCTGAGCTTACCTACGGAATCGCTCGTTATTTCACCTGAGGAGAAACTAGATCTGCCTGCACCCCCTGTCTCAAACCTAGCCCATACCTTAATTACAACCTATGTAGCCCAAGGCGATCCTGCTACTAGATCCAAAAGTGTTGCTAGGCAAAGGGAAAGTGTGGCATGCTCTCCCAAATCCAGGTTCGGAGGGAATGGTGAGGAAGGGAATGGTGAACCGCCTGCAAAACCTACAAGGGGAAGTGTGGCACTGAGGAACAAGGCCAAAGGTAAGCTTAAACATCAAGCTTTAGGGACACGCGAGAATCACTCCCCGAAACCTAATGGTTATGCGCCTCTTTTTTCAAATACTGACCCCCACACCATGGTGGATCATGGAAGTGAGCCTGACCACTGGAAACACTCTAATATCTGCTCTCTTAGCACCTTTCTTAAGTAAACTAGGGGCAATTGAAGAAATATTGTCACATCTCCTAAAATCGAGTACTGACCCAGTTAATCAAGAGGCATTTGGGTGTCGATGTGTGGCACGAGTGGCAGTTAAAGCACCCGTGGCCCCGTTAATGCCAGAAGCCATCGGCCCTGTGTGGAGTAACAATAGGGAATTGGTCCGCAGAGCAGGAAATTAGCTTACTGGTAATGCAAGTCCTGCTACACCTCGACCATTATGCATGTCATCTGGCCCTGGGGGGAAAACCGCACATCTGGGCCTGGGAGGCCTGGGGATAGTTGCATGGTTAATTCCTCTTGTCCAGCTGATCAGATCCTGCCCCAGCCTGTGGGTCCTTCAAGACCACTATCTATTGATCAGGCCAAGCCTACTATGAGAGCTAGTAATCACCAAAGAGACGGTCCCATTGCGCTGAATGCCATGAATATTAAGTGCTCTGGAGATTTCCTAGATCTACCCCCGGCCACATGTCTTTATGTCTTGGTTCTGGCCGGTGTCCCACCGCTTAGACCAGACCAAACTGAATCTTGGACCCAACTGTGAAATAAAACCATAGATTGGTTATCCAAAAATAAAGGCTTTAGGGTACGCACGAGTAACAACATTATCATGGTGAGCAGAGTTTGGTAGGTGGGACTATCACCAAAGAACTTTGAGGGGGACTGTGTGGTCATTAATTTTCGAAATCCTGTGGTTGTTCAGACGATTTTAAGGGCGCAGGATCCGTGCCCTATGTTCGCCACCTTCATCTAGGCTCTGCCATTGGGATATTTTTACAAGCCTTCTGTGAGAACTTTGACATTGACTATTCCCTTAATTTCTTTGTCTAAAAGGTTTCAGGAACTTTCTGGTGTAGATGCACAAGACTGACTATCTGTTAGCAATGCAGTCCCTACGGTCTTAGACAATTTGGTGGATATACTGGGCGATGTAACACATGTTCCCAGGGTTAGTTTATCAAATCCTATTACGTCCTGACCCTTGAACCACCAGACTTCATCAGCTGGCATAGTAAAACCTAGTTCTACCTTAACAATAATTGATGGAGGCATAATCAAAATTTTAACATGTAATATTGCTGGTTTAAGTGCAAAAAAGGATGACGCCAGTTGCAAACTTTTCCTTGCTACACAGAATATCATAGCCCTTCAGGAAATGTGGGAGGCTACTGAAACCTACTATCTGGATGGGTTTATATCCTTTTGTAAATTTGCTATACCATCCAGTATGGGTAGAGCAAGGGAGGGTCACTATTGTTGATTAACCTCAAGCTGTCTTATAAAGCAAAGTTGATTGAATCATGTCCTCCCCATATCTTAGTAGTAGAACTGACAGGGAAGAACTTGCCAACTCTTCTAGAGGTGAGTTTTTATAAGTCTTTCACTAGAATTGATGAGTTAGAGCACCTTAGAGTTCTCACTGCTTTTTTGGGCAATTATGGTGACAGCACTGAAACACACTATGACACACTAGTCCTGGGAGATGTTAATATTTGTGTTTGCCCTACCAACTGTTTAGCAAGGCTGGAGGAGGTTTATGGCCCTCATGGGCTAACCCATTTCGAACACACCTCTTCCGGCCCTTTTTTAGAAAGATTTTTATCAACCCATAACTTGATTTGCCCTGTGCAGTCGGACAGGATAGTGCCTGTACCTACATATGTTGGTCATGGCCGTCACAGTATAATTGATTATATTTTGGTTCATTGATGTTGACACTAGGCACATTAAGCACAACAAAAAATTGTTTTAGTGATCACAATCCACTGACACTGGACCTTAATATACATGCTGTAAATAAAGGAAGGACCATGACCCAAATTACTAACGGTAATATTGCACCCATAGATCAAGCACGTAGAATGAGGTGGGAAAGGATCACCCCTGATACTTTATTGACAGTTTAATCACCAACTGTGCGCAGGAGTTTTGGATTTGTTCAGATAGGGACTCCCAACCACTATCTGACCGAATCACAAAGCAGGTCACTTTGAACTTAACTGTATCCCGTAGACTAAGGCCCCCAAAATTTTAAAAATGCTTTGATGAAACCTGTATGAATACCCATAAGGAACTCATGCAGGAACTCAAGCAAAACCTAGGGTAGCCCTATGGGTTAAGAATGCATGGAGGGCATACAAACTTGCAGTGGAAAGGCGGAAAAGGCAATTAGGGGAGATGGCGATGGAAGAGCTTAGCCAGGCCAGTGTGCTGGCTAATAGTTCTAGATTCTGGTCTGTTGTAAATATTCTATTGTTTGACGATTCACCAAACTCCAGTAAAGATTGTATAGTTTCTGCTGAGAGGTGGGTGCAACACTTTGGGAAAGTGTATAGTGATGAGACACCTGGAATTTCCGCAAGGACATCAGGTAGTGATTGCGTATGCCACCCTCTTTTCTTTACTTTTCTTTACTATTGATGAAGTCAATAAGGTGTTCACATCTACCTTAGGGACGAAAGCTCCAGATCCTGACGGAGTACCGGCTGACCTTTATAAGGCAGATCTTAAGCAATGGGCCAAGAATTTAACACATGTTTATAATGCAGTCTGCCTGTCTGGTTTTCCTCTGTCTAGGGCCAAGGCGGTTATCATACCGATCTTTAAGAAGGGAGCAAGGGACGACCCGGCTTGTTACAGGCCTATTTCACTCCTTGACTACGCGGCCAAAATTATGGGGAAAGTTGTCCTGGCACGTCTAACAGAGTGGCTTGATCAAGAAAGTATAGTTTTCGATCTCTAATATGGTTTTAGGCAAGGGAAAGGTACGCTGGACCAATGCCTTAATCTCCATTTGGTGAAAGGGAAGAATACAGTCGCAAAGCGCGGGGGCCTCCATCTGGCCTTTATGGACCTAACCTCGGCTTTTGACCTTGTTAACAGATCAACACTCTGTGTGATTCTTCAAGATATAGGGCTAGATGCTGACTTGATTTATTTTCTGCCAGCCATCCATGAAAATACTATAGCAGCAGTGGGTTTTAATGAAGATGTTAGCCTCACTGATTCATGGGCAGTAAAAAGAGGGGTCAGGCAGGGTGCATTTGGCCCCTTTGCTGTTCAAACTCTACATTAATAAGTTAGGGGATTCTCGGATTTCTTGCTGTAAAGATATCCCTAGAGCCGGCACCAAAATGATTCCCGCACTTTTTATGCTGACGATGCCGTGTTGGTGGCCAGGACTGCAAGGGGACTGCAAACGCTTTTACATTTTTTTATAGATTTTATGGAGTCATTGGACCTAATTACTAATTTTAAAAAGTCACATGCTATGTCCATAGGTTCAAGGAGGGCAATGAAGGCTAAATTCTATTGCAAGGAACTAGAGTTAGTAAAAGTCCCCGCTTTCCGTACTTAGGGGTACTTTTTGATGACAGGCGCTCATGGTGCACGCACTGTGCACACAAAAAGAATGTATTCGCTAGAGCATCGGGGGCCTCTTTAGACTTTGCAAAAGGAATAGGATCAAAACCACTCCCTGCACTTATGAAGATGTATAATGTCAGAGAAATTCAGGGGGCCGAAAATACTTTTTTGCGTAGATTGCTCTTGGTCCCTGCTTCCACGCCAATTTTTAACATACATGAGGAATTAGGAGTAGGTTTTATTTCTGACCACATTCCGGTTGCCCCTTTATTGTGTTGGCTCAGAATTTGGGCACAACCTACTCCAAATCTTAACCAACTGATCATCCAAGAGTGTCTCACCCTAGAAAAGGTGTTAGACATCCCTTGGATTATATATATTAAGGACCAGATGGAAACCCTTGGCTGCCTCGAGTAATTTTTGAGCCCTATAGCATTGGGTAAACCAGCCATTAGAGACCTCAAGCAGCAGTTCTTAGAAAGACGAAGAGTAATAAGGGAGGAGAACAAATTGAAAAAACCCACGGTGAGAAGATTTTCTACACTGAACCTGGGTCGACAGATGCACCCATATTTATCTTATATAAACAAACCGTATCATGTTTTTGTTTTGACAAGATTTAGGCTGAACATTGTTCCCTGGCTCCTTGCTTTTCCCAAAGGGTATTTCAAAGAAGGAACACTAAATCCTTGTTCTTGTGATAACTTCTCGGACCAGATCACTCTTCACTTATTTTTCTGTGCATAATATAATTAACTGCGCAGAAAATGTATCATTCCTTTGCTTAGAGGTTGTAACTTTGAACAAGTTAGGCCGGCGCTGGAATATTTGCAAATGCTAGCATCACCTATGGTCTGTTTTGGGGTAGCAAGTTTTCTAATAGGAGCAATCAGGCATAGCAATAGGTCACTTATGAACTCCCCTGTGGACACAGCTTTTAATCATGTTATGTAAATGCTTATTCCTATATTTTTTATATGTAAAGTTGCACAAGTGCAAGTTGGGCTAATTGTATCCTATTTATTTAGTTACTCCCAGGCCTAATTATGTGTTGGTGTGCTGTATTTTCATTTTCGTTGTTATTTTCCCTGCCATGGATCCTCTAGGCGTGCTTATTCTTGTTTGAAGTGTGGTATTACTCGATGGAGTGTACTTTATTTTATTGTAGAGAATGAATGAATTTTGAGTGGAGCAGGACTCTACGAAGATTAATAATTGTTTTATGTTTTTTTTTTAAATCTTTATGTCTGTTACATTGTCACAAGACGGGGGACCTTAACTGATTTTACATCTATGTATTTTATGATTGCAGATTTGATCTGTCCTGTTTTGTACTTTGATGGCTATAATCAGCTGAATAAAGTTAATCTCGACTGACTGACTGAAGAACACCTGCCGTCGATCAAAGGAAGTGGCCTTCAATTGCATACAATTGTAAATCCGTTCTCTTCAAGAACACCATGCACAGATTGAAGATCGTATTTAAAATGTTACAATGCAAGCAAGAATGTAGAGCAAAATGAATTTAGGGCAATTAATTCAGTACTGAAGGTCACATTTGAGGCTCCTGGGTGCACGACAGTGAAAGAGAAAACATGTTTTGCAAGCATTTTAAAAGCGCAAGTTTGAACACACGACAAGGTATTTGTTAGTAAACCATGCACATTTTATTATATTAAACACAATATAAACATTGCATTTGCTTCTTTCAATTAATTAAAGTGCAGAATATTTCAATATTGTAATCTGCTTCCACACTTGTGCCTCCCAATTGCTGCTTATAACAGTTTAGATTGGTTAGAGGGTCTGAAATATTATTACACACACGTTAATGTTGATATGGGATGAATGATGATACACTGATGTTACTCATGTAAGTATATAAGAATTGTGGGCACAGGTACCAACATTAAGCACAGCCAGTTGCTTATTAGAGCATTTATTGTGGATTAAAGATTTGAGGTAAAAGTCAAAGTCCACCTACACCACTAATTAGATACTCATGAGCTCAATGAATGATTATTAGTAGGGGTGGGCGGTACTAGTGTAATTTGCTATATTGTAATTAGGGGAGGCATTGCACTAGCTCCGAGGAAAACCCACAACCAAAATCATTAAAGATATATTACCTAAAGTCCCTGAATACAGATGCATGATAAAACCATACATGTCATTACCATGCATGCCTCTACAATATGGTCTTTGTAATGCATGGTTTTACCATGTATGCCTTTACCACCTAAGTCTTTACCATGAAAATGTCTTTAACACGCATGCCTTTACAATGAAAATGTAAATGTTTTTAGAAGTAACTATACACCTTTAATGCCTTTAATATATAAATATATAATATATATATATTACACAAAAACAAGTTCTCCAAGTGTCGGGAGCCACCGTCCCTGCAGGGCGGCTTGGGAACGAGCAAGGAGCCGCCCGTAATTAATCACACAACAGAAAGGTGTACTAAAAGCCCAACTCAAAGACAGTCTGGCATCATTCACAGATAAGGCTGGCAGCATGTGCATTTCCTGACACGTTGCAACCACTGAATTGGCCTTGTTCGGAGGTGAGCAAATTAGTGGCACTTAAATCCTGATGAACACATGACCCCAACTATTTCTTAATTGTACGTCCATTTTTTTTAAGTGAGCTTCTAAGATTTTCACATTTTCTTTCTGTAATTGGACATTGTACATTATACATATATTATATACCACTCATTTTGTAATTAGGTATGTGTTTATCAGAAAGTACATTAATAACTGGTTTTATTTGTAAGATTTTTTTATGTCAGCACAACATTGCCACATTTACTGTGGAGAATGTGTGATCAGCAAATGTATTTCCCAAACTGAAAAATATACTCATAATTTTTTTTTTAATAAAGTGTGTCTAAATATTTAGTAAAATAATATATAACTTTTCTTGCTGTGATCAATTTGAGAGAAAACCACCCTTTCAAGGTGGGTAAATACACTGTATGACCTGATCGAGGATGTCGGTAGTCGTGAAGAGCACATAGTCTGTACAAAGTGTAGAATATATATATAGACACATTCTACAGTATATTTAAATGTAGACCTTTGTTAGTGTACTTTTCAAGCTCATATTTGTTTTAGTGAGTTTCCAGGAAACTCATCTTCAAACACTATTTTCTGTTTTCGTGATGACGCCGGGCATCGTGATGACGTCGGTAGTCGCGAAGAGCGCATGTTTTGTACAAAGTGTAAAGCGTATATATAGGCACATTCTACAGTATGTTTAACAATAGAGATTTATTAGTGTACTTTTGAAACTCATATTTTTGTAGTGAGTTTCCCGAAAAATCATCCTCAAAGAATATTTTCTATTTTTGCGGTTTACGCCGAGCAACGTGATTACATCAGTAGTCGCGGAGCGCGTGTTTTGTACAAAGTGTAAAACATATATATAGACACGTTTTACAGTATGTCTAACCGTAGAGGTGTATTTCTATAGTGTTAAACTTATGTTGTAGTAGGTATTTAGCTTAAAACTAAGGTTGAACTGTATTTCACAAATTTTGCGGTGATGTTGGTCTTTGTGAACATATTTATAATTGCAACAATGACATGTTTTTGAAAAGTTTAATAATGTATATATGTGACTGTAGGTGCTTATATACCAGAGCTTTAAAGTTAAGCCTAGTTTTATATTCCATGTCCAGTGTTCTTAAAGATCACTTGACCTGAAAATAAGGTGATATGATTGGATAAAACAGTTTTCCATTATATTATATTAATAGGATGTTCCCACCCATATATTTTTCTTTAATGTTCCATTCATCAGAGAATCATTCTGAGCAGGTGTGTATTCAGTGGAAAACTCATTGTGGAGGTTGGCTACTTTCTCATTTTTTAAGAGAAAATTTCAGTAGTAGGTGCAGAGGAGAGCCAGCTCCAACAGGAAGCAGAACAGAATATTGAGGGGCTAGAACGAGGAGAAGGAGACTATGAAGATACCCACCTGAAGAAGAGCAGTATAGCTTGAGAATGTTTTATTATCCCATCTGGGGAGTCTAAGACAGTTGGGATATTTGTAAAATGTTCCCTTTGCAACAAGACGTTGTCTAGAGGCTCCCAAAAAAGTGCTCATGTGGTACTTCATCTATGCTATATTATCTTAAAACATACCATCATTATGATTTAAAAAGAGCAAAGAAAGCCAGAGAAGCTGTGGCACCATCAACATCATCTTGTGTGTCACCAGTTCCCATAGAAAAAGTGTAAACTGAAGCACAAACCCATCATGTAGAGTTGGTCCCAGAATTGAGAAGGATGGGTATGTAGGGCGTGGACTGTTCAACTATAGCTACTGCTGAAGAGCAGTCATTTCCAGCTTTGAAAACTGCAGCAAAGGAGCACAGATATTTTTTTTATGCAATCCTTACTTTACTTATTTTGTGCTGCTTGTTTCCACTTCTTGTTTTAGTTTTTCATACCATGTTTACCATTTTGTTGGAAAGAAAACAGCAAAAAAATATAAGATCTAAAATAAAAATACAAATAAAAAAGGTTCTTTTTAGAACCACCTTTCATGGTTAAATAAAGATAAGCTGAATGCATGTATGACTGCATGGGTAGTACCTTAGTAGTTGGATGACTGCAAGGGTAGTGTCTGAGTAATTGGAGAACTGCATGTTGAGTACCTGGTGATTAGATGAGTGCAAGTATAATGCCAGGGAAATGGGATGAGTGGAAATGCAGTGTGTGGTTGATTGCATGAGTGCAAGTGCACTGCCTAGATGATTGGATGGGTGCCCGTGCAGTGCCTGGGTAAAAGGATAAGTGAAAGTGTAGTGTTTGATGTGAATAGATGAGTGCAAGTGTGGTGCCTGGGTGTTAGCATGACTGCATGGGAAGTGCCTAGGCGATTAGATGAGTGAATGGGTAGGGCCTGGGTGATTGCATGAGTGTAAGTGTAGTGTCTGGGGGAGTGGATACGTGCATGTGCAGTGCCTGGGTGAAATGATAGTGCAAGCGTAGTGCCTGGGTGAATGCATGAGTATAAGTGTGGTGCATGGAATATTGCATGACTGCATGGGAAATACCTGAGTGATTGTATGAGTGCAAGTGCACTGACTGGATGATTGCATGAGTGCAAGTGCAGTGCCTAGATGATTGATTTGGTGCACGTGCAGTACCTGGGTGAAAGGATAAGTGCAAGTGTAGTGTTTGGTGTGAATGGATGAGTGCAAATGTGGTACCTTAGTGAACAGATGACTGCAAGAGCAGCACATGGTTGATTGTATGACTGCATGGGAAGTGCCTGAGTGAATGGATGAGTGCATGCAGTGGCTGCTCCCACAGGTAACGCTGTGGGGTGGCGGGGAGGGCAGGGCTAGATGGGAGATAGTGGAGTGTGACATATAATGGGAAAGTTGAGAGTAAGGAAATAAATAAATAAAATCACTTACTTGGCGCTTGCAGCATCGCCGACTCGGTGGTGCTGCGAGCGCAAAGTGCTTTTATTTATTTATTTCCTTACTCTCGACTTTCCCATTGTATGTCACACTCCATTACTCCCCACCCAGCCCCGCCCTGCCCCGCCCCACTGCCCTACAGTGTTACCTGTGTGAGCTGCCATGGGTGCATGGGTAGTGCCTGAGTGAATGGATGAGTGCAAAAGTAGTGCCTGGGTGTTAGCATGACTGCATGGGTAGTGCCTAGGTGATTGAATGAATGCATGGGTAGTGCCTCGGTGATCACATGAGTGGATAAGTGCAAGTGCAGTGCCTGGGTGAAATGATAAGTGCAAGTGTAGTGCCTGGGTAAATTTATGAGTGTAAGTGTGGTGCCCAGGTTATTGCTTGATTGCATGAGTGCAAGTGCCGTGCCTCGATGACTGGACGTTTGCAAGTGCACTGCCTGGATGAACGTATGAGTAAAAGTGCTGTGCACGGATCACTGGATGAGTGCAACTACAGTGCCTGGGAGAATGGATAAGTGCAAGTGTAGTGGAATGGTGAATGAATGAGTGCATGAGTAGTGCCTGGATGATTGGGTGAGTGTATGAATAATGCCTGGGTGATTGGGTGAGTGCATGGTTAGTGCCTGGGTGAACAGATGAGTGCATGCATAGTGACTGAATGATTGGAGGAGTACATGGGTAGTGCCTTAGTGAATGGATGAGTGCATGGATAAAGGCTGGGTGACTGATCGAGTACATGGGTACTGCCTGGGTGATTGGATGAGTGTATCAGTAGTCCTTTGGTGAACAGATGAGTGCATGGGCAATGCCTAGGTGAATGGATGAGTGCAAGGGTAGCACCTGGATGATTGTATGTATACATGGGTAGTGCCTGGGTAAATGGATGAGTGCAGGGGTAGTGTGTGAGTGAATGGATGAGTACACAGGTAGTAACTCAGTCATTGGATGACTGCATGGGTGGTGTCTGAGTGAATGGAAGAGTGCATGGATGCTGCCTGACTGAATGGATGAGTGCAAATATAGTGACTGGATGAGAGCATGGGTGGTGCCTGGGTAAATGGATGAGTGCATGGGTAGTGCTTGAGTGAATGGATGAGTGCAAAGGTGGTGCCTGTGTGATTGCATGACTGCATGGGAAGTGCCTAGGTGATTGGATGAGTGGATGAGTAGTGCCTTTGTGATTGTATGAGTATAAGTGCAGTACCTGGATGATTGGATAAGAGCAAGAGCAGTGCCTGGGTGACATGATAAGTGCAAGTGTAGTGCCTGGTTGAATGCATGATGGAGTGCATGGGTAGTACCTGGGCGATTGGGTGAGTGCATGAGCAGTGACTGGGCGATTGGGTGAGTGCATGGGTAGTTTCCTGGGTGAATGGATGAGTGAATGCACAGTGCCTGAGTGAATAGAGGAGTGCATGCTAGTGTCTCAGTGAATGAATGAGTGCAAGGGTAGTGCCTTAATGAATCAATGATTGCACAGATAATGAATGGGTGACTGAATGAGTGCATTGATAGAGCCAGGGTCAAAGGATGGCTGTATTGGTGGTGCCTGTGTGAATAGATGAATGCATGGGTAGTTCCTGGGTGAATGGATGAGTGCCTGGGTGATTGGATGAGTGCATGGGTACTGCCTGGGTGTTTGGATGAGTGCATGGGTAGTGCCTGGTTGATTGGGTGAGTGCATGGGTACTGCCAGGGTGAATGGATGAGTAGATGGGTAGTACCTGGGTGATTGGATGAGTGCCTGAGCAGTGTCTGGGTGATTGAATGACTGCAGCAGTAGTGCATGGGTGGTTGGTTGAGTACAGGGTTAGTGCCTGGGTCATAGGATGACTGCATGGGTAGTGCCTAAGTGAATAGGTGAGTGCATGGGAACTGACTGACTGAATGGATGGTAATCACGATTGCCAGAAAACTTTGTGAAAACTGAAAACAAAAGCAGACATTCAATGACCACCAACACATCCAAAAGTAACATGTAAAAAATTAATTGTGAACATTGCTCTACACATATTACTTAATACATACTTCTTTCAAAGCATGTTTAAACTCATATTTTTGTACTACTTTTCTTTAAAAAAAACATCTTTCAGACATATTTTCTGTTTTTGCGGTTATTCAGGACATCGCGATGATGTTAACCGTGACTGTCATACCTTTTCCATAAAGTCTAAAACACATATATCCACACATATTACACTATTTTGCACACTTCTCTAAAGTCACATTTTTCTAAAGAGTTTCTATAAAAAAGATCTCTAAAACCTGTTTTAGATTTTCCCAGTGGCTGCTGAGATCACGATGGCTTTGGTAATCGTGATCCCCCAGACATGTCATTAAAACGGAAAACAAAAGCAGGAATTCAATAGCTACCACCACATTAAAAAATGATAACTATATAATTATTTCTAACCATCACAGTAGATAACTCACAATATAACTAACTCTCAATATCTGTATAACAATGCGTATTAATAATCACTGATATTTTTTTTATATTCCCACCAATATTTGGTATCGTGATGTCCCTGCGATGGTATATGGGGGGAGCGCTGGCGGTCATGGCATTGTTGCGAATATCGCACATGATTAAAAAAATCTATTTTGGATACAACCTGTGTCACTAACACCCCCATTTCTCAAATATGGGGTCAGAGTACCTCTACTCTGACCCCTTATGTTAGCTTTTTCAGAAGTGTTCAGCCCCAGGAACCGTTCCCGATCAATAAAATGGTGGGCGCAACTTTCTGTTCA
Source organism: Lissotriton helveticus (assembly GCF_964261635.1). Taxonomy (NCBI): domain Eukaryota; kingdom Metazoa; phylum Chordata; class Amphibia; order Caudata; family Salamandridae; genus Lissotriton; species Lissotriton helveticus. The sequence continues at coordinate 1,523,499,584 of NC_136067.1, read as the reverse complement.
GATTCCATCCAGACAATCAGAGCATTCCCATTGATGGGTGCATTCGTGATTAATCGCGAAACCACAGGGAAATATCCACGGGCAGAGATACTAAACACTACTGAGCACATTTACACCAAATAAGCAAAAGGCACTCCTTGAACAGACCTCTACCTCCCAGCCAAATTTGATGTAAGTTCATTCAGCGGCTGGTGCTGTAGAGGTGGCTAAAGGTTCCTAGGGGAATTAACATTACAAATGCAATCTTATTTCACATCCCAAACTCTCTGTCCCCAATGCACATATCACCCCCAAACGTTCCCAGTCAATAGTACATAATGTGACACTTTTTTGGCAAAATGTCATTCAAATTAATCAAACAACACAAAAGACACTTCCTTGAACCAACATCTACCTCCCTGCAAATTTGGTGTAAATCCGTTCAGCGGTTTGGGCTGTAGGTGTGGCTAAAGGTTCCTATGGGAATTAACATTACAAAAGCATCCTTATTTTGTACCACAAATTCTCGGTCCCCACAGCACGGATCACACCCAGACTTTCCAAGGCAACCAGACCTACCTTGACACTTTAAAAAAAGAAATCATGAAGATTGATCAAATGCCTTTCCTGTGGAAACTAGGTCGTAAATATAACTACCTACCTACTAGCGACCGCCAGTAGGTAATATGAACTGAACTGAAAAAAACAAAGATTGCAGAGACGTTATAGTTAGGCTCAGATTTTGAGTGTACAAAACCATTGAAATTCAGCAGTTATAGTTACCTGAGCAAACTATAACTTATGCTCCCGCAATGCACTTCTTATGATTTCACATATTACATCACTCTTGACATGGTAAGTGGCATTACTGATGACATCGTTGATGACTTCTCAACTTACATAACTGATGACATCATCAGGTGAGTGTAAATGTTTTGTAAAAGTTTCTGAGAGTTAAAGATATATACTGAGCTTATGCATACATTAAATTACTATTCTTTTTGTACTACTAACGATCAATACTGTTTCAAATGTATGTAATCTGAGTGGCATTGTGACTGTCTGTCTCAGTGTGGAAGTAGGTGTCTGAGTGGCTGTTTGGGTATGTGAGTGGCTGTATGGCTGAATAAGTAGATGAGTGAGTAGTTGTATGGGTGTGTGAGTGTCTGTTAGTGGGTGTATGGGTGGGTGGGTGGGCATGTGTGAGGGGCTGTATCGATGACTGTGGTGGCTGTGTGAGTGGCTTTATGGGTGGATGAGTGTATGTGTGAGTGGCTATACGGGTGACTGAGTGGCTGTGTGAATGCCACTATGAGTGAGTGAATAGGTGTGTAAGTGGATGTATGGTTAAGTGAGTGGCTGTTTGATTGGGTGTATGGGTAAGTGAGTGTGTGTGTGAGTAGCTGCTTTGCACAGTAAGTATTTGTATGAGTGGCTGTATGGATGAGTGAGTGGGTGCATGAGTGATTCTATTTATGTATGAATGGGTAAATAAGTGGTTTTGTGGATAAATCAATGGATGTGTGACTAGCTGTATGGGTCTGTGAGTGAGAGTGGTCGTGTGGTAATGCGAGTAGTGGTATGGGTCTGTGAGTGGCAGAGTGAGTGAGTGTGTGTGTCAGTAGTTATATGGCTCTGTGAATAGGGCAGTGGTTGGGTGTGTGCGTGGGTCTGTGGATGATGTCACCAGTGATGTCATCAATGGTGTCATCAATAATGTCATCAGTGATGTCACTGACCGTGTCCTGAGTGATGTAATATCTGAGGTCTTAAGCAATGCATTGAGGGGAGTAAGTTTTAGTTAGCTCAGGTAACCATGACTACTGAATTTCAATGGTTGACAAGGGAAATCTGAGGCTAACTATTGAAGGACAGGGACCTCTAGGTCCACGCAGGTTATTTACAACCACATGCTATGCCTTCCCAAATGAAGGGTCGGTCAGACAGTAGAGAATACCAGTAGGCATTTTATTAGCTATACTCTACCGAGGAGTCCATTAGGACCTGCACCCTAAGATGTCTGCCAAGGGGCTGGCTTTCCCAAGCACAGAAGTAACAGTTATACATTTCAGCAGGAGCACATGACACAGCCACCCAGTAACTTTCCACAGAAGTCAGCAAGAGACAAAGAGGGGCACACAAGGATGAGCTAATAGTCTGAGGCCAGGCACACACTATCTCTCTCTGGCAAGGTCATTCTGTGCCTGCAGCTGAGCCAATGGAAGCAGGCTCCGTCCCATGGGTAAGGTATGTAGAAATATAAACAATATATCCACTAGTACATCAAGGCCCAACCTTAGTAGAAAATGCACCCCAGCAGCTTTCTGCTGAAGCAAGCAGTACATACACATTCAGTCACAGTCTAATATGGATTGCAAAATACAAAATGGAGTCATACAAGCTAACTAAAGCTTACATGCTGCAAGAATAACTCAGTGGGTTGCATAATGTGAATACAATTGGTGTCTATTTAGCCACATATTGCTAACCTAATATAGCATAACAAGTGCATTACGGTAAAGGGGGATTTCAAGCCTAACACTATAATGCTCCTTTTCAGGGAATTTCTAAGGTTTTTAAAATTCTATTTCCTAACTATAACGTTCCTGTAACATTTGTTTCTTCAGTGAGTTTTGATGTTTGTTTAAAGTTTATTTTCTAAATTGTAACTTGTGACCTTTGAGAGTGGCTGTGTGAGTGGCTATATAGGTAGTTGAGTGGGTGAGTGAGTGGTTGTGTGAGTATCAGAGTGGGTCTGTGTGTGGGTGGATGAGTGTCTGAGTGGGTCTGTGAATGGGCGCGTGAGTCTGTGAGTGGGTGCGTGAGTGTCTAAGTGGATCTGTGAGTGGGCATGTGAGAGTCTGAGTGGGTCTGTGAGTAGGTGTGTGAGTCACTGAGTGAATCTGTGAGCGGGTGCATAAGTGTGTGAGTGGACGTATGAGCCTCTGAATGGGTTTTTGCATGTGTGTACATATCTCTCAGTGGGTCTGTACGTGGGTGAATGAGGGCTTGATGGATCTTTGAGTGGGTGCCTGAGTGTCTGAGTGTGTCTGTCAGTGGATGTATGAGTTTCTGAGTAGGTTTGTGAAGGGGTGAATGAGTGAGTCTGTGAGTGGAGGCTCAGTGAAAAATGTAGGGGGAACATAGCAGAAGGTCCTCATGCCAACTCCCCTTGTGATGGTCCTCCTGTCTATCTTGCCTGACAATCTGTTACACTCTGCTGCCTTCAGTTTTGTGCCTTCCCTGCTCATTTCCTCTTAATTTTTCTACTTCTTCTCTGCTCACTTCTACCCTCTATGTTGCCTCTTCCTGCTCCTTATGCCTGTTATTTTGCCTCTTTCTGCTTGGTCCTCAGATTTATTCTGCTTCTTGCTGCTTGTTTCTGTCCTCTATTTTGCCTCTTTGTGCTTGTTTCTGACCTTTATTCTGCCTCTTTCTGGTCACTTCTGACCTTTATTCTCCTTCTTTCTGCTTGTTTCTCACCTTTATTTGTCCGCTTTCTACTAGTTGCTGACCTTATTAGCCTCTTTCTGATTGTTTCTCACCTTTATTTTGCCTATTTATGCTTGTGGCTGACCTTTATTTTGCCTCTTTGTCCTCGCTTCTTATTTGCCTGTTCCTGGTTTTCAACCTCTATTTCACCTCTTTAAGCTTGTTTCCCACCTTTAATTTGTCTCTTTCTGCTTGTTCCTGATCACTATTTTGTCTCTTTCTGCCAGTTTCTCACCTTTATCTTGCCTCTTTCTGCATTGTTTGACCTTATTCCTGCCTTTTACAGTTCATTTCTACCTTCATTCTACCTCTTTCTGCTAGTTTCTCACATTTATTTAGCCTCTTTACGCTCATTGCGGAGCTTTAATTGGACTCTTTCTGCTCATTGCTGACCTTTATTCTATCTCTTTCTGCTTGTTTCTCACCTTAATCATGCCTCTTTCTGCTCGCTCATTGCTGACCTTTATTCTGCCTCCTTATGTTCATTTCTCACCTTTATCTTGATCTTTCTGCTCATATATGACTTTTAGCTTGCCTCTTTCTGCTCGTTTCTGATCTTTATTTTGCCTCTTTCTGCTCATTGCTGACCTTTATTTTGCCTCTTTTTTGTCATTGCTAATCTTTATTCTGCCTCTTTCTGCTTGTTTTTCACTTTTATCTTGCCTCGTGCTGCTTGTTTCTGACCTTAATTCTGTCTTTTTCTGCTCCTTTAGACCTTTAATCTGCTTCTTTCTGTTGTTTTCTCATCTTTATGTTGCCTCTTTGTGCCGATCACTGACCTTGTTCTGCCTCTTTCTGCTAGTTTCTGACCTTTATTTTGCCTGTTGCTGCTTGTTTCTGACCTCTATTTTGCCTCTTTCTGCTAGTTTCTAACCTCTATTCTGCCTCTTTCGGCTATTTTCTCCCCTTCATTGTTCCTCTTTCTGTTCGTTGCTGACCTTTATTACTCCTGTTTCTGCTCATTTCTGACCTTTATTCTGCCTCTTTCTACTCATCTCTCACCTTTATCGTGCCTCTTTCTGCTGACCTTCATTTTGCCTCTATCTGCTCAATGTTGATCTTTAGTCTGCCTCTCTCTGTTCATGTCTATCCTTTATTTTACCTCTTTCTGCTCTGTTTTCCTGGAACGGTGGGGGAGCCTCAAAGTCCCAGCGTTCCCAGCTGGCTCCACACCACTTGTGGGAACCAGCATTGCTGCTGCAAGGTAGGAGCTGCCGGAAAGGCAACTTCCTCCATGCAGGAGCAATGGTTTAATCTCTTTCCCTGTCCACATGTCTGCGGGCTGAAAAGAGATGAAACCTCCACTTCTAGTGTGCAGGAGCACCTAAGCGCCTGCCTGCTGGAAGTGGAGTGCTTGCTTTACTCCTACCAAGCTAAAGCTAACAGCTATCTCCTGGGGGTGGACACCCCATGGCGTAGCGAGAGCTGGCACTGTGGGATCGCGGCCCCCAAGGTCATTTTTGGTTCCAGGAATGGTGCAGCATTGCCTCTCTCTTTTAATTTTCAAAGGCCTGCCCAAGGAAGGTGGTGTTCCCCAGGTCTAAGAAGGGCCAGGCTAGGGGGCATGTGGGCCCTCTCCCATTGTTTTTAAAGTATTTTGCCCCGGGGAGGAAGTGTCCCCGAGGCTCTGGGTGGTCAGTGCACCCCCATATGGTGTTTTTAGCCCCTGGTAGGTGGTGATCCTTGGGGTTTGGGCAGTCCATGCGACCCTGTCATGAATATTTAATTAGCTCAGAGGAGGTGGTGGTCCCTGGAGCTTAGAGGGCCCATGGAAGTGGGAAACCATGCACCGCCCTCCTTTTTAACCAACAAGGCCCGGGGAGGTGGTAGTTCCCAGGGTTCAATGAGCCAAAGGAGGGGGCCCGTGTGCCCCCTCCTTTAAAAAAAATGACTCTGGAACCTGGCCTACCCAGGGGCTGTATTCTAAACATGCAGGGGCCACACTAGCTTTTTAAAGTTTTGTTTGCAGTGGATTTGTGGCTCTGTTGCATTTTGGCAACAGACATGTAAAAAACAAAGTGTTTTTTGGCCTTGGAACCCCATGGCCAGAGCTAAGGGGACAGAATGTTTCTACCCTGCCCCTTTTTCTTTTTTTTAATGTTTTTGTGGGACTCAGCTGAAGTTGAGTCTGAAGATGGTTGCCAATGCTTCCTGGTTGAAGTGTTGACAGCCAATCAGATCTTAGCATGAGATAGGGAGGGGTCACAAAGAGTTTGCCTCCCTAGATATCCACATTGGGATTCCTCTCAATAACTCAAAAACTACTGAATGGATATACATCAAATAAAAAAAGAGTCTCTTTCTGGACCAAGAGCTAAATCTGGTGTAATTTCGTCCAGCAGTTTGGGCTGTAGTGCTGTTCAAAAATCCCCATGGGAATTAACATGGGAAACACTTTTTCAAAAGAAAACACTGTGGTTAGTCTATAAACTCCAGTAAGGCTCGCATTCCACAGCTTAGATTTCAAGCAGGTTTATTCTTTCAACATTGTTTACTGTTACTCGGGCTTCAACACAAACAATTACAAGCGCTGTGCCCAATCACCTTTGAAAACAAACAAGTCCAACAAATCCATAGACATAAAATAAACAATGTCCCCTTCACAGGCTAATAAAACATGATAATATAATTATCGTTATTATAAATATTTTCAAAGTGTAATATTAATGCATTTGTACGATAATGTTGTTTCAAACCAAATGTAGCACAAAAGGTAGCCACATCTCAGAGCATTTTGTGAGCAAATTACGAGAGAAACAAAAGGAGTGCATTTTTCCTCCCAGTGATTACCAGAGAGGCAGTGTTGTGATGATCCAATACTTAAGGAGACAGCATTACCTTTTGCCTTACAGTTTCGAAAGCCAATATCAGTAAATAGAAGCAAAGTGACTAAAATACAAGGAAATTTCAAACACATATTTACAATTATTTTGTGACCTTCCAGTGGTTATAAGGCAATTGGTTAAAATAGATGTCAAATTGTTGTCATAATATTAGTTCAGCCAAGTGGCTGAATAGTCATTTCTCTGCACCCTGGTTCCATGGTTCAAGGGGCTATGTGAGGAAAATCAGAAAAATGGTCAGGCGATTTAGTCGATGTTTCTTAAGTAATTTTGCCCGGCGTTAAACGCCTCTAATACCATACGAAGTTTATCAAATAAAGAGGCAGGCGCTGGAGACAGGAAGACAGGAAACAAGTATTATTCCGACGGAGCAGAACACATCAGATCGGACAACAAGGTATCGTCTCGAGGTGCTCTCTAACAGCCTCTCTGAGGCCTGGCCTTTTATACACTGGTTTACGACATGTGACCGCTCTTTATTACAATAAAGACATTGTGAAGTAAGGAAAAAGACATCCCCTGTACCCCCCCAGTTCCGGCTCATTCCAACACGTGGCTACAGTAGAGGTCCTCACCCCCCATACAATAGGAGGGGGCTATCACGCAGCTGAGTGTTCCGCCGATTCCTTTGGAATGTGTGCGCCTGATCGAATCTCAGGGGGTGGGGAGGTCATGATCAATAGTAGCTCCTTTGAAGAGGGGCGAGTGCATACAGTAGTGGGCAATAAACTGTATCCTCAGGCTAAGGGATGACCAGCGGTCCGTGCAGACAATCGGGCTCAGAGAAAAGGGTCATCAAAGGAGAGATATTCATGAAAGGAAGGATCGGTGTGGACAATCGAGCGTAGAGGAAGGGTTTATCAAAAGAGGGGTATTCATGGAAGGAAAGGAGGTGTTGGTCAGGCGCGAGGTGTGATTCCCAGAGACAGAGTCATGCGGAAGGGGAGGGTTCATGACTTGTGCATGTGAGAGCGGGGGCAGCCAGGGTGCATGGGGGATGCTTGCAGGGTCAGGGAAGTGCGCTGACGAGCGATCGTGAACAGGGAGACCATGGTACCTAAAATGGCTGTCGTGTATGTTCATACGTGAGTCTGAGGAATGGGCAAGATGGCGCAGATGATGTTCAGTTCACGAACTAAAATTCCACAGTCCTCCCTTTTAACATGTCTCGCCAGCTTGTCAATTCGGATCTATCCCCATAAGACCACGTATTTCTATCTCATAGAGGGGACTCATGTGCTCAGTTCTAAAGTCCAAAGTCTTAGGGCACATACAGTTAGAAATGAGTGAACACAAAGGTGGCAAACATTGAATACCTAAGCAACACCCACACAGTACCATGACTGGTATCAGTATAAATGTAAACAACCTCCATCCCCAGTCCTTCAAAGTGTCCCAAAACCAGCTTCCAAGCGACCATCCTTCTTGCTCCTGGTGAACCTCTGAGGATAGTCTGTGGAGGTGTTCGATTGCTTTGTAGACTGAAGGCGAGTTATCTGGCACGTAGGTGCAACAGCTGGAGCCGATGATGCGGCATGCTCCTCCACGGTCGGCCAGAACCACATCTAGAACAAGGCGGTTTTGAAGAGCCACCAGGCGGACTGCCTGAAGCTCAGCCGTGTTGTTAGCGAGGATGCCAGCCGTGATGTTAATGGTTGTTTCTACTGCCTGAGTCAGGTGTCGGATAGCGCGGCTATTTGCCATTGGGCCCCACAGAGGAACAAGTCCCTTCACCGCATCCAGGAACTGTGCTCCGGTGGAGTCGGCTTGTCCAATGTCTCCGGCGCGCTTTTGCCGGTGATGGTAGGCTGGGGCCACATACGTGGGAGGAAGAATGAAGGCGATGTAGCACGTACCCCTCCAACCTTTCGGGAGCCAAGTGTAAGCTTTGGTGCCACAAACAAAGTACATATTCGGAGAAGCAACAAAGGAGGGGGGATCAACTGAGACCAATGTTCTGGTGATGTGGCAGGAACTGTGACCCACCAGCTGTGTTCCCTGGCCTTCGAGGCACACGAGACCTGTGACATTGATGACAGACAGGGCCACAGTCAGAGTGGCAGCCGTTCGCTTCCGCAGGTAGGAGAAGGTGGGTCTAGCTGGATTGTGGAGCACTTGCATTTCAACTCGTTCTTTGGCAGGGATGTTCATATGGAAGGCGGAACCTGAGGTAACAGGACAAAAGGGGGCAGACGTCCTTCCTGTTTTGTTCAGCCAGAACCCATAGTAGAAGTGTGACACTGTTTGACCAGAAGCGGCGTTGTCCTTGTGGCTTTCCTGCAAGAGGATCAACCAGGCGAGGCAGGAGCCGTGAACTGAGAAAGGAGAAGGGATGAAGGGGATGGAGTGTCCAGTGGCATGCGGGAGCAACCCGCAGATCCAGCAGTTCGTGCCATTTGCAGCAAGGTTGTGCTGGTGCAATAGTTGCACGAAGGAATTGTTCCAGAACTCTTTACGCCTTTCTCGCAGCTGAGGCGAAAGGGAGATCAGGTGGTGCTCTTTCATGGTGGTTGGCTGTGCAGTGGTCGGCAATATCTGATGAGCGGGTGTGCTTTCCTCCAAGATCCAGAAGGAAGTCATGAGGAGGAGGCAAAGGAGGAAGACAATGAAGAAGGCGATTGTCTTTGATTTGTGCAAATTGTCAGCCTTTGGGTTCCTGTAGTGGGTATTTCCGGTTGCTTCCATCATCTTCTTATCTGGCGCTTCCATCATCCTTAAGGTGCTCGGTAATGGGCAGAACCACAGACTTTGTTTAGCTTCTCTCCGGGTAACCCTTGGTTGTTTTAGGCCACCGTTCTGAGATTTTAACTTAGTCCGTGGTCTACTTAGCCGAAGCTCCCTCCTTTTTGACGCAGGAAATACCCTTCCCGGGATGGCACAGTGGGATCAGAGAATTCTGCAAGTTCAAGTGCCTCGGTATCAGGATAGCAGTTCAGTGATGGCCGGTCTTTGTTCAGGAGCTCTTCTTGGGTGTCGACGTTTTCTGTCGTGGCCAGGGTCGAGGAGACCTTCTTGCTGTGGTGTGTGTGCAGCCAGTGCCTTTTCCCCTCTACTCGAAGAGCCGTCCGAGTGGTGATCAGTACTTGCCAGGGGCCCGTCCACCGGGGTTCCAGACTCTTTGCCCGTTGAAAATTCCGGACTAAAACATAGACTCCCGGTTGGATATCGTGACCGGGACCCCTGGAAGCATTGGGGATGGCCTGCTGCACCTGTTGATGAATGACAGACAACGTTTTAGTTAATTTGTATAAATAATCTGACAGCAGGACGTCGGGGACGTCGTGAATGGAGGTCGGTTTGGGGGCAGTCCAGAGGTTCATTGGTCGCCCAAACACAACCTCGTAGGGGGTCAAGTGGTGCTTAGTGGGAGTGGAGCGCATCGATAGCAATGCCAGTGGGAGGGCATCTGGCCACTTAAGTCCTGTGGTGGCCACTATTTTTGACAGTTTCAGTTTCAGTGTAGCATTGTGTCGCTCAACTAGGCCAGCGGATTGGGGGTGGAAGACCGCATGAAACCTCTGCTTTACCCCCAGCCCCTTCAAGATTAGTTGGATAACTTCAGCTATGAAGTGGGGGCCATTGTCGCTCCATAAAATTTGACAAAGGCCGTAGCGAGGGAAAAACTCTTTCAGTAGTACTTTGGCAGTAGTCATGGCAGTGTTATCACGGGTTGGATAGGCTTCCACCCATTTGCTGAAGGCACATACAATGACTAATACGTACTTCAAGCCTTGGCATCTCTCCAGCTGGATGTAATCTATCTGGAGGACCTCAAAGGCGTGGTCGGGGATCCCAAACCCTCCCCGGGGTACCACAGTTCCTTTCCCGGGGTTGTGTTGTAGGCAGATAAGGCACCGCTGGACCAGGCGTTTGGCTGAGTCGGGGATTTTGTTGTTGTGCCAGACTTTGGAAATGAGTTCAATCATGGGGGCAGAACCTATGTGTGCAGGGGAGTGTGCCATAGTCAGTATGGGAATCAAGTATGAGTCAGGCAGCAACCACTTGTTTGTGTCTTTTGTCCGCCAGCAGCCTTCATCGTCCTTTAGACCCACCCGTGCCCACTCAGTCAGTTCGTGAGGTGTGCTGGCCGACTGGATGTCCCTAATCGTTTCCCTAGCGTCAGTCCATTTTTCTGCTTGTGACCTGGTCACATACATGCGTGTCGTCGTCCTATTCTCAGCTGTGGTTCGGGCAGTGATGTCGGCCAGTGCGTTTCCCTGTCCAACTAAGTCCGTCACCTTCTTGTGTGCCTGGCATTTGATCACTGCTAATCGTTTGGGGAGGAGAACTGCTTCAATCAGGGCGGAGACTAGATCTCCGTGAAGGATGGGCATGCCGTGGGACGTCAGGAATCCCCTTTCCCTCCACAAGAGCCCAAAATGATGAACCACCCCGAAGGCATACTGGCTGTCCGTGTAAATGTTCGCCGTGGTTCCTGCTGCTATGATACATGCTCGTGTGAGGGCAATTAGCTCTGCCGCCTGTGCGGATCGTTGCGTGATGCGGGCTGTTTCAACTACTGTTCGGGCTGTCTTCACCGCATAGGCAGCTGAAGTGGTGCCGTCTGGGAGTTTGATACAAGAGCCGTCTACCCATAGTTCTCCATCAGGGTCTGTAAAAGCAATGTCTCGGAGGTCAATTCTACTCCTGGTCTGTTCGTCCGTGAGGGTCACACAGTCGTGTATAGGGGGCACATCGGGGTCATTTTCAGGCAAGGGCAACAGTGTAGCAGGATTCAAAGTCGTGCATCTCTTCAGAGTGATGTGGGGTCAAGTAGAGTCAATTCGTACCCCGTCAGTCGTGCACTAGTCAGGTGTTGAGTCTTGGTCTGGTTCAAAAGGGTGTCAACTGCGTGGGGTACTAACACCGTGAGAGAGTTCGAAAGTACAATTCCCTCACTCTGACGGATAGAGACAGCAGCGGCGGCTACTGCTCGAAGGCAGGCAGGTAAAGCTCTGGCGACTGGGTCAAGAGTGGCAGAGAAGTAGGCACAAGGGCGTTGTTTGGAGCCGATGGGCTGAGTTAGAACAGACAATGCGCATCCCTCCCTTTCGTGAGTGAAGAGGGAGAAGGGCTTGGAGTAATCTGGTGTTCCTAGGACGGGTGCCGAGCAAAGGGCATCCCGCAACTCCTTAAAGGACGCTTGGCATTCGGGGGTCCAAGGGAGTGGGAAGGGAACATCTTTGGCCAACAGGGAAAGTAGGGGTTTTATAATGAGACTGAAATTTGGTAACCATTGTCGGCAAAAAGAGGTAAGGCCCACCAATGAACGGACTTGCTTCTGTGTTTTTTGGATGGGGGTGTCTAGGATGGTTTGGATGCGGTCAGGCGTAAGTTTCCTCCCTTCTTTGGACAGGAGATGGCCTAGGTATGTCACTCGAGGCTGGCAGAACTGCAGTTTCTTTTTGGAGACTTTGTGGCCATTCTCCGCAAGAAAGTGCAAGAGTTGGATAGTGGCCGTGATTGCAAGTGGAGTGGTGTCGGCCGCCAAAAGGATATCATCGACATATTGGATCAACACCACTCCATCTGGTAGCTGGACGGCGTCCAGCTGTCTTTTGAGGGCATGGCTGTAAATGCTGGGACTTTCAGTGTAGCCCTGGGGAGCTCTACAAAATCGGTACAAACGTTTTTTTAAGGTGAAGCCGAAGAGATAACGGCTGTCTGGATGGATGGGGATAGAGAAAAATGCATTCTTGAGATCAATAACGGTGAAGGTGGTGGCAGTGGACGGGATGAGGGTCAGAATGGTGGTGATGTCTGAGACTACGGGTTACTGTGGCACCACCACTTTGTTGACTTCTCGCAGGTCGATGATGAAGCGGTACGCTTTCTCATCTCCCTCACCTTGCTTCTTAACAATGGGTAGGATAGGGCTGTTGCAGACATTACTAACCACTTCCTCTACCACTCCTGCATCTACCAGGGACTGAATAATCGCTACCAATGCCTTCTCGCCTTCGGGCGATATCCGGTACTGTGGGAGTTTCGGGAGTATTGCGTCTGGTCGAACAGTTATGTGCACAGGGTCGATCATAATTCGTCCTACATCCGAGTCGTTTCTGGCCCATAGGTACAGGGGTAGGGTGTCGAGCAAGGATAGGTCAGCATCAGTTATAGAGTACATATGTTGTGCTGGGCGGGATCTGGACATGCTCGGGTTGTCGTACAGGATGACTCGGACTCCATCTGGGGAACACCTAATAGTAGCTCGGAAATGTTTTAGTAAATCAATACCCATAATGGCGTCAGGGGAGTTGGAGGAGAGCAGAAATGTTGTGTCAGTGGGGTTGTTTCCTAGGTCAAAGGAGATAGGTACAGACAGGGGATTAGTGGAGGGCGTTCCATCGAAACCTATCGATGTAATGTGTGAGCCAGACAAGGGTGCCCTTGGAATCAGTCGCTTTGATAATACACTACGTGTCGCTCCAGTGTCTACCAAGAATGGAGACTTTGTACCCAGGACCTTAGCGGTGACGTAAGGACCTTGCTGGTCAACACAGAGCTCGACTGGATCCCTCCCTTGCCCCTGGCAGTCCTATGCGAAGTCGGGAGTGTTCTCACTGTCAGATAGTTGGTACTGGTTCTGTCGGGGACGGTCAAATGTGTTCGATCTTCCTGGTCTGTCGCTGTTGGTGTCGTTTGTGTACCCCCGCCCCTGCCCTCTAGTCCTGGGGCCATTCGTCATGTCCCTCGTTTCTTTATTTTTAATTAGTTCCAGAAGAACCGGACATTGAGACTTCCAATGCCCGAATCCTTTGCAAAATGCACACTGATTATCTTCTATGTCCCTACGTCCAGAGTAGGGAGTGGGTGTGCGGTCCTTTGGGGGTGGATTTCTAGGAGCGATTGATTGGTAGCTCCCCCTGTGTAGTTCTTTCCCGACTGCCACCCCTTGTATCTGGGCTATCATCACCCTTTCTTTCAAATCTTTCTTCTTTCTCTCGGTTGCCCTATGATTCTCATTCTTTTGGTGTTCGTAGTACTGAGCCATTTGGAGGATAGCGGCGGGTTTGGAGTCCCCCCAACTACTCTCGCTCGTTTGTAACTTTTGGGAAACCTCTCATGACAGACCCTTTACGTAGTTTTGCACAAATAGGTGTTGTCCGGTTGCGGTGGTCATGTCTTGGCCACTGTAGTCGGAGAACACCGTTTCAAATCGGGAGAAGTATTCTGATACGTCTTCCTGGGGTTTCTGACGGCAAGCCGTGACTATTGACCAATCTACCTTTTTCTCTGGGATCAAGGTTTTTAGCTTCTGAACTATTTTGTCCGGAAGTTCCAGTATGTCTTTTATTGGTTTCCTTCCGGGCTCTCGTCGTCTATCTAGCTCACTGAGTTGATTCCAGGTATGTCCGAACAGATCTGTGTGATCGGCTTTCCGGATTTGCTTCCACACGTCAGCCGGCAGACATAACCTGAATAACAAATCAATGTCTGCTAGAGTCATTATCGTTGAGCCCAAGGCTGTGCCTAATTCGGTGTAAAATGCTGTCGGGTTCTTCCTTAAATCAGGCAGGGTTTGCCTAAAGGTTAAAATATCTTGTCGATCCCATGGTTGGTAACCCCAATTGTACACAACCCTCCCTTTTGCATCTGCGTGGTTGATATCGTCGTTTGTTCCCTGACCTCTTGGGGGAACCCAATAGGGGGCGGCTTCTCTGATAGGCATCATAGTGTTGGCGACTTCTAATGGGGACTCAGCTGTTTCAGGGACTGTGATCTTAACCTCCGGTTTCTGTTCCGTGAGGTGGCGGAAGACTTCAAGCGTTTGCATGAAGAGGTCCGTCACATCGCGCTCAGTCCCATCTCCAACATCGACCTTTCTATATAGAGCCGTCAGCTTAGCAGGACCCTTATTTTGATACCTATCCTCATATGCGTTCAGGGTGTGGTAGCTGAACCGTAAAATTAAATGCCGTCTGTGGCTACCGGCATGTGAATTGTGCATATGCATCGTATATTCTTCGCTCTCCTTCCGTTCTACCAGTGTCTTTGCTATCTTGTCAATCCCATCCCGCTCGTCTTTGCTCAACCTATTTGGTCTGGCTGTTGGCTGCTTGCTAGTCTCGAGTTCATCTGATGTTGTTACCAATGTGGCCGGTGCGAAGGCCGTAAGAGCCGGGGCACTAGCGCTAGGGTCACCCTTGCCCGCACTCAGAACTGGTAGGTGCTGTGCTAGAGGCTGGCAGGGGGCATAAGGAGGGGGCATGTAGATAATCGGAGGACCTAGCAGTAACTCGTCGTTTGCCCGTTGTTTGGAGGGCATCTCCGGGTAGAGCGTAGAGGGGGTCCTAACAGGGCATTGGCCTGCCGACCCTGATTCTTGTGTTTGTCTAACTTCCTCTCTCCTTCTTATTTCTTTATCTAGTTCCTTAGCGGCCAGGTGGGCTGCCTTTCGTAACTCTTTCCCTATTTTTGCTTCTTCTCTTTTCCTTCGTTGCTCTGCTTCTTTGCGCCACATGCCGATACTATCGAGCATGGTGGGCGTTGCCTTATTTGTTCTAACAGCTGCTTCTAACGTTTTTATTTTATGATCATCAAAGGAACCCATCAGTGGCCACTGACTTTCGGGGTCCTTTTTTGTATATTTATGCCATAACTTACTATAAGCTATAGCGACTAGTCCTTGCTTAGTGAACATGTCCTTATTAGGGGTGCCTTCCAATGGAGCTGGATGGTTCATCTCTAATAAGCGGTCCGGGTTGAACCAACTACCAATCAGTGGGGAGAAGACAGGCATGACAGATTACAACGGGGGACAAAGGTCCGCACTACCTATCTTTCACTATTTGCAAAGACTAGACAGAATATTGCTATTCTACGTTATTTGCAAGCAGAGAACCTCAAAAGAACTATACTCCAAACAATCTATGTTCGGACAATCAATCAGTGGGGAGAAAAATAGGTACGGCAGATTACAATGGGGGACAAAAGTCCGCGTTACCTACCCTTCACTATCCGCAAAGGGAGATAGAATATTCCTATTCCTCCCCGTTTGCAGGCAGCGAATATCTCAAAGAGCGACAAAGCAAATACTAGTATTTCAATCAATCAAACAATTAATCAATTCGCAATTCGTCGTGTGTCACGACCTTACCCGGACCGCATGGACAGTTTCTCGTCTTCCGCTTCCAGCGCCCGATCGTCCTCTACTCTCTGTTGCTACCGCGGCACTCCTGATGGTTCCCAGTCAGGACCGTAGATCACTCGGGAGAGGTCTGCTCGGAACCAGTGAAGTTCGGATGATCGGCTGTCAGACGAGGGTCTATCGGACAGGAGCCCTCCCGATCGTTGCAGTCGTTCACTCTGTCGTCGGGACCTCTCCCACTGGATCCACGTGTCGCTGATGGGCCCCACGCTTGGGACGCCAAATGAGGAAAATCAGAAAAATGGTCAGGCGATTTAGTCGATGTTTCTTAAGTCATTTTGCCCGGCGTTAAACGCCTCTAATACCATACGAAGTTTATCAAATAAAGAGGCAGGCGCTGGAGACAGGAAGACAGGAAACAAGTTTTATTCCGACGGAGCAGAACACATCAGATCGGACAACAAGGTATCGTCTCGAGGTGCTCTCTAACAGCCTCTCTGAGGCCTGCCCTTTTATACACTGGTTTACGACATGTGACCGCTCTTTATTACAATAAAGACATTGTGAAGTAAGGAAAAAGACATCCCCGGTACCCCCCCAGTTCCGGCTCATTCCAACACGTAGCTACAGTAGAGGTCCTCACCCCCCATACAATAGGAGGGGGCTATCACGCAGCTGAGTGTTCCGCCGATTCCTTTGGAATGTGTGCGCCTGATCGAATCTCAGGGGGTGGGGAGGTCATGATCAATAGTAGCTCCTTTGAAGAGGGGTGAGTGCATACAGTAGTGGGCAATAAACTGTATCCTCAGGCTAAGGGATGACCAGCGGTCCGTGCAGACAATCGGGCTCAGAGGAAGGGGTCATCAAAGGAGAGATATTCATGAAAGGAAGGATCGGTGTGGACAATCGAGCGTAGAGAAAGGGTTTATCAAAAGAGGGGTATTCATGAAAGGAAAGGAGGTGTTGGTCAGGTGCGGGGTGTGATTCCCAGAGATAGAGTCATGCGGAAGGGGAGGGTTCATGACTTGTGCATGTGAGAGCGGGGGCAGCCAGGGTGCATGGGGGATGCTTGCAGGGTCAGGGAAGTGCGCTGACGAGCGATCGTGAACAGGGAGACCATGGTACCTAAAATGGCTGTCGTGTATGTTCATACGTGAGTCTGAGGAATGGGCAAGATGGCGCAGATGATGTTCAGTTCACGAACTAAAATTCCACATATGGCCAAAGTTGTTTCAATCATAACTAAGAGGTATGTAAGATCCTGTCATTAAACAACAAAAAGGAATTCGAAAAGGAGAAATACAAAACTAAAGCTAATAGCAAGTAGACCCATCCACTTTGGGTCTGCATCAATAACTGTGTCAACACCACATGCACATATATGTGTACTATATCATAACTGTTGGAAATCCTTCCATGTGTAAGTATTATATATATGCCAATATGGAAAGCAAGGGCAGATCCTTATGTCAACAAAAATTATACAACTGGAGACTAGGCATCAATAATCTCAATCTGAAATCAGAACAACATAGAAAAAATACACAAAAGAGCAGTCCCTCTATGCTTAAAAACCACTACAGTTAAAGTTTAATCTGCAGTGGTTTTTAAACAATGGGGGACTGCTTTCTCTTCCAAGACTGTTAAAATGTAAAACCACAGCAGATTCTTTTCACCAGCAGAATGAAGGAGTTTAATTAGTAGTAATTCTGCTTTACAAGAGTAATACAGAATTACCAAATTACTCCAATGCCGCTGGCGGAATTAATTATTCTTTAAAAGTGTTTAAAAAACAGAAAAGCTCCAGAAAACACAAAAAAGGAAATCAAATTAAAAAGCATTGCTTTATAAGAACCCAACATTGCTTTCCTTAAAAAAAAAAAGAAACTCCCATTGCCCATAGGACACATAGGTAGACAAAAACCTGTATAGTAAATAAGAATTCCACCCACTAAACACAGTACAAAACCAAAAATAGATATACATCACACTTGATAATCAAAATATAAGTAACATATCACAATTTAAAATACACAAACTGGACTTATCCTTTGTCACATCAGCTGATATGTACATGTAGTTCTTCATCCTCATTGAGGCCTCCCGGGCATTTACTCCCAAGAACGATGATATAATCAGACTTCAGTAGTCTAAGTTTCTCCTCCCAGTCTCTTCAGCGCACATTCTGCAGGCCCCTGTTAATGCCAAAATAGAATAGTAAGTCAGCATTCTGGTTAGAGACTTTCGCCCAATGCCTGTCCACTGGGTAATTGACATCCATGCTCTTAATGGCTCTGTAACGTTCTAGTACCCTCTTCATTATAGGGCAGACTATACTCCCAACATATTGATATCCACATGGACACTGCAGTACATATACCACAACATCTGTTCTTCTAACCAGCCTTGCCTGTCTGTAAAGGTCCGGGTGTAACTATGTACTAAATGGTCCTAAATGGAACTGGATTTAAATCCTTTCCTTTTGCATGATAATCTAAACAATGAGAAACAAATCATAATATTTTTTTCATCAAATAATTTACTAAAACTAAGCCATTGCCAAACCTGGATGATGGATGGGACCTTCAAATGTGTTCCATTCACTCAGATATACTCCATACTTGATGAAAATCAAAACACAAATATTTCTATTTTATATGCCCCACTACCAAATAAGCAAAGCAACACTCCCTACAATCTCTTAAACCATAAAACAAATAAAATACTACTCCCAAAAATTAACCATAGACTTTGAGCAAGCCATGATTCACACCATTAAAAAAAACACATGGTCATACAAGGCTATTATCATTTCAATTAAAGCATATGGAGACACTTCCAACAATCTCCACTAAGTGTACAATATTCTATAAACAGTTATTCTGCCTTTGAAATAAAAAAAAAGAAATTATAGCACTAGCCTATGTTCTTGTCACAGAGGTACCAAACCACTACTATCTACTAAGGGAAAGCATTTTCTACCAACAAAATGAAGACACACTAAGCCCCCTAGTGAACTATTTCAAAGATACATGGGCTGGCAGACTGCATCGTTCTGGACTCAAACGCCAACCCAGATTATAAATACCATTATGGATCCATGGCACAGGAAGCCAAATAAAAAATGCAGTGGAAAGATGATACAGTGCAATTCAAGTCACACTAGGCAGAACCCAACTTACATTCCATAAATTCATAGATGCTTTACAATAAGAGCAAAGATACCAACAACTACAAATTGAGCAATCCATTGGCTAAATTGCCCCTAAACTTAGCAAACAAATGAAAAGAATATATGACATGCTACAGATAAAAGTCAAACTCTTCATAATGACAAAGGAGTAGATTACTTAGGTCTTTGGCGGTCCGATGGACCACCATAGCCACAGTGGCGGCGCGGAGACCGCCACACTGGTGGTCTGACTACACTATAACAAGTTTGGTGGTCAGACTACCATGGGACTGCTGAATACATCAGGGATCACTGATCCCTGGCAGTGTGCTGCAGTCTTGAGACAAAAATATGCTTGGCGGTGCCACTACAGCTCCACCAAGCATATTATGAGTTTCCTCTCTGCCATGATTTTCATGGTGTTGAGCCTACCGCAAAAACTGTGGCAGAGAGGAAACAAATGGGGACCTACCAGGGACCCCCTGTTCCTCAGGGCCAAGGGGTACATGCAGAGAGGGCACATGTAGAGCCCCCCTGTGTGTTCGCAGCCCAGAACATGCACAGCACAGACTTCACCAGTCCATGCCATGCAGGAACTGCCTTTGACACTCTCATTGCGGTGCCTTTTTAATAGTCACCACCATGGGAACACTGAAGGACTGAGCCCCAGACCCGGAGAAAACTCCTACTCTAGAGGGTGGTCTGACTATGGGTTTGATAGTCCTGGAGTGGGGGTGGCATGGCCCTTAGAAATATTAGCCAAAAGCATAATAGAAAATATATAGTAACCTGGCAAAGTCCCAAAAAATCCATAAAAACTTAAAGAGACAAATATTTATTTCCACAATAAACATAATATTTTATTAGACGAGTCTAAACATTAGATAACAGCCCAATGCTATTGAAGATGAAGAGAATAAAATGATATATATTATTTAAACAAAAATGTAAGCATGACTAACTAAAACACTAAAAAATGACCTCATTCCATCACAATAAATATTTACTACTCATAAACCGTACAATCCCAAATAATATTCACATCATATTTACACAAGTAATACAATATACATTTCCCACCCAAAAGAAATAAAATATAAAAGACTTACTTTTGTGTAGCTTCAGATCTTCCTCTGTAGCTATATAATTATGTAAGGGCACCAAGGGCTATAGTGCATACCCCTCAGTGACCCCACATAAGTAAGCAATGGGAATGCACTGCACCCTATCTTGCATAAGCATATAAGGGTGCCAAGTAGTATGTACTGCTGCACAATCATCTTTAAACATGTTTGGAAGAGGGAGCAGTCCCTCTATGCTTAAAAACCACTACAGTTAAAGTTTAATCTGCAGTGGTTTTTAAACAATGGGGGACTGCTTTCTCTTCCAAGACTGTTAAAATGTAAAACCACAGCAGATTCTTTTCACCAGCGGAATGAAGGAGTTTAATTAGTAGTAATTCTGCTTTACAAGAGTAATACAGAATTACCAAATTACTCCAATGCCGCTGGCAGAATTAATTATTCTTTAAAAGTGTTTAAAAACAGAAAAGCTCCAGAAAACACAAAAAAGGAAATCAAATTAAAAAGCATTGATTTATAAGAACCCAACATTGCTTTCCTTTAAAAAAAAAAAGAAACTCCCATTGCCCATAGGACACATAGGTAGACAAAAACCTGTATAGTAAATAAGAATTCCACCCACTAAACACAGTACAAAACCAAAAATAGATATACATCACACTTGATAATCAAAATATAAGTAACATATCACAATTTAACATACCATAATGAAACATTACTAAAACAGTGTACGAAAACCCCAAATTCCACCCTAGTGAAAATCACTACTATTAATACATCTAAATATACACTTACACACAACACTATAACTACCTTCTAGACCTCCCGCTAATCCCGGTATCCTCAAAATCCTTAAAAAAAGACTTATCTGTTCCAATGACCAGCAGCACCTTACCGTGGCTTGGTTCCTGGAAAAGAGACCAAAAATAACACAAATAGATTACAAAATAGAAGGCAGCAATAACAAATGTATATGGCCTCTAACACCAAGAAAGGAAGAGTATACCCATAGAAATGAAAGGTAAATATTGTTAAAAATGTATGAAAAAATATATAAATAATTTTAGCCATGTATCACATTTTAAAATGTTTTGTACAATATGTTTAATAATTGTAAAAAAAGTGTTAAACATGGAAAACAGTGAAAAATGTGCATCATATAATAGTATATAAAAGGAATTTAATTTTTTTAATTTATTATTTAAAAACATTAAACATTTTGTATTTATTAAACTATATAAATGTTTATATTTAGGTTATCTAAACATGTAAACATATACATTAAGTAATCTTTGAAAACATAAACAAATAAATAATACTTTATAAATGTTAAACACCAACACTACAAATAAAATAACATAAACTATTTCGAGTATATGCAAATACAATAAAACAAAATATAAAATGAAATGATCACATTCCTACAGAAACCATTCTTAAGAAAGTGTTAAGGCACTACAGGGGTGACATTTATTATTCCTAATCAAGCCTAAACCAATTTGGGGACAGTGTGGGACAATAAATGGGTGTTATTTACTATTCTCACTTTATCCTACAATAATGTTGGACACTAAAAAGGTAACATTAACTGTTCCCACTCCAATATAAATCAATTTAGAGAAGGTGTTCAACATTGAAGGGATGTAAAATACTATTCCCTCTCCAATCTAAATCAATTTGGTGACAGTGTCGGACACTAAAGGGCTGACATATACCATCCCCACTCCAATCTAATTCAATTTGGGGAAGGTGTTGGACATTAAACAGGTGTCATTTTCTATTCCCAATCCAACCTATAAGAATTTGGGAATGATGTTAGACACTGAAAGGGTATCATTTACTATTCCCACTACAATCTATACCAATTTGAAGAAGGCGATGGACACTAAAGGGGTGCATAATACTACTCCCCCTCCAATCTGAACCAACTGGGGGCAAGTGTTGGACAATAAAAGGGTGTCACTTACTATTCCCACTGAAATTTAACTCTATTTGAAGAAGTTGTGAGCAGCTAAAGAGATACAATTTACCTTTTCCACTGTAATCTAAAATATTTTATACATAGTCATACAAATGAAACATTTTATATACACAGTCAATACTCCACACTCACACACAAATGCATAACTTCAAAAGAAACAAGAGTTAAATCTAAGAACACACTAACCAAAACTACAAACCTATATATTCATTTGGAAACATTAACCTATCAAATATTTTCTTATTACCATAAATAATTATTATATTTTTCAATTAATTACTACCATTTAATCCTGAATTTTAAATCATAAAATAAAACAAATAATAATATATGTGAAAATGTAATATTTGTATGTAAAGTAATGCCAATTTTCTTTCTTTATTCAAATACATTTTTATATCTTTTTAATTTTTAAACTATTGTTATAATTTAAATATGTTTGTTTGTATTTAATGTCTTATTTGTGTTTAATGTAATTCAATTAATATATATTTTATTTAATTATAAATTAAGTGTATTAAAAATAACAGTTTTAAAAAAGAAATTTAAAAAGTGTAAAGTATTAATTTGCTGATCACTAAAATAATTAACATAAAATATACACATAAAAAATCCCCACCTTTAGCCCCTAAAAATCCAATAACCCACTACTAAAAATATTGATAAAGCCATTATTTTTAAACATTATTATAACAGTGCACATTTCAACAATGTTATAACTACTAAATTATCTTAATTAAAACACAAATGAGAAAATAATAAACATACAGAATCAAACCCACTACAACTAACTACATACTAATTAACATATGCAAATGATATTACAAATAATATTTTCTACATCTGTATTTTACACAGTGGCAATAAATACAACACTTAAAAAAATATTTTTGCCTTCAATACCCTTGTCAATGATATTTATGACAACTCATTATTCTTTACATAATATTTTTGAATCAAAATATTTGTTTCCCATATTTTGTCCAAATACGGTTGTATTTGATATCACTGCTTTATTGCAACCAGGACCTTATTTTCTGAGTCTGGTGGCTCGGTGTTGTAATGCATCCTCCTAAACCTGTTTTGACCTCATGGCCACTCCATCAAATACCGTGGTTCACTCATCTTTACATACTTCTTTTGGTGACAAAATGAGTACCTT
Source organism: Lissotriton helveticus (assembly GCF_964261635.1). NCBI lineage: Eukaryota > Metazoa > Chordata > Amphibia > Caudata > Salamandridae > Lissotriton > Lissotriton helveticus. The sequence goes on along the minus strand of NC_136067.1, from coordinate 1,523,476,782 downwards.
TGACTTGGGTGCACTACATTCCTAAGGTCCAATCTACCAATGTTTTGCATCACCTTCGCAAGGGAGAGCAATGGTGATGCAAAATCTAAGAGAGATTTATGAATCCATGCACGGCCATCTTGTGTGGTCCTGCGTAGTTTTATAAATGTGGATAAAACAAAGCAGCGGAAATCACTGCCTTACGTTACTTTGCCCCATGAGTGGACATGGATGTTCCTAAGCATCCACTCATGGCTATTGGTGCATTCCCAGATTTGTAATACTGGTAGATCTGGTAATGGGTCAAAATGCTACGCCTCTCCAGGTGGGGTGCAACAAAGAGAAATATGTTTATTTCTCTTTGTTTCCTCTTTCTATGTGTGCTGCTTCCTACAGCTCACATAGACAGAGCAAAAGGCTTCTGAGAATTGTTTTTTTGCAGAAACAATCCTGCCTACAACGCAGGCACCCTTGCATCATTTTCCAAGGGTGCCTCCGTTAGTGCTAGGTAGCAGTTTGTGCACCAGCGCAGGCACAGAGCAGGAATGTGCCATATAATGTTAAATATGGTGCATTCCTGCCCTTTCACGCAGTATGGCAAGGTGGTTTACTGCGTTGACCGAATTCTTGATAAATTTGCCCCCTGATATGTAGCAACAAGATGCACTTTTGGGGGACCGTGCACTTAGCAAATACTTGTGTTATGTCATGATAGCTCATTTTTCTGCATCAGTTAAAAATGTAAAGCTCGCTATAACTAGATCTTTTATTGTATATAAAACATACATGAGCTGCCAACTACTGCAGATAATCCTCAAACCTAGTGATTAAAAATAGACTTTTGGGGGGGCGTGGCCAACAGCATGGCCAGGTAGATGCACTTTCTGCGAGCTCTGCTGGCCTCAGTCTCAATCCTGCTCTAATCCTGTTTTTCCTTGCCTTTTCTCGACCATGCCGGTGGCCGATAAGCACGGGCAAGCACTTGTGTGCCAGAGAGGGAGTTTCATGCTACTTTACTGGCCGAAATCGGGAGCTTGCTCGGCGCGACTATCAGTGCACAGCTCCTAAGATGGTGACAGGGGTGGAGTGACAGAGGCTCCGGGCCGTGCCGTGAAGCCCTTTGTCCGGTGTGCCTGTGTCAGACCGGAAGGACCGCGGCCTGTGGACGGTGGGGAAAATGTTGAGATCTGTTTTGCCCCCCCTGCCAAGGCAACTTGTGGATTCTGCCTGCCCCGAGGGGCCCCGCGGCTGGTGCTAGGGGGGCCGTAGGATGGAGGAGCCTCTCCCAAGACTCAGGACAGAGCTTTGAGGCCATGGGGACTGTTATGAAGGTCTGTGGGCGCTGCCTGGTGCCCGTGTGGTGAGAGATCCAGGGCTCGGGATTTCCTACAGGTTCCAGCATGAAGCAGCGGTTTGTGGCACATTGGGATTGAGCGCACGCCAACTGAACACGGAGAGCAACGGTGGCACATTGTACTGCCCGACTCCTGACACCCAGCGGTGCACTCGGGGACTGGGGGCTGCTTTGTGGGTCCCTTTTCTGGGATCTGTGCCTCCTGAATGATGAGGGCTTGATTCTCTTTATAGCCCATTGAAGACACACGAGGAACCAAATACCCTGCGCCTTTGGACATTTGATGCTGGGGTTTCCCCCCCAGTAGGGATCTCAGCGGACAGAGGGCAAGGTGAGGCTGTGCTGTCTTCTGGCATCGGGGGTACGAGGTGGCGGAGGCCAGCCATATGGTGGAGTGATTGCTGAGGCTGCATCCAATGCCACTTTCTCAACCTCATGCATGGTGATGTCTGAGCTCTTTGAAATGTGCCACAAGTGGATTGTTGAGCCCTGAGCTTGTGGATCTACTGTGTAAGACAGCGAAGCATCAGAGACTGTGGTTCTACTTGATGGGGGATCTACACTTTGGGAAGTGCTGTTGCCCCCTCCCCCTTTACACGGGGTCGCTTGCTGTGCTAACCGTGAAGTGGACTTGGCTGGGCCTTACTGTGGCTCCGTGGTACTGACATCGGTGAGGTGCGGGACTGGGGCCGTCCCCCTCCCCCCATGGGAGTCTAATCCATGGGAGACAAGTGACAGCAAATTACGTATGGCCCCGCCACGATAACAAAAGACAAGGAGCCCAAGCCGGCCAAACAGGGAAAGCTGGACCTCTTTGCGAAAGTCCTCTCAGTACCTGCAGAGCACAGGGTGGTCTGCCCCGCCCAGATAGGGATGAGATCCTACAGGCGATCCGTGCTTCTCGAGAAAGCCTGGAGGGCAAGATGGCGGAGCTGCAGACAGATGTTTCCTTTCTGCGCCAAGACCTGCGCAAAGTTTCCGAGACAGTGACCGAAGTTGAAACGTGCCTCAGAGCTCGAGGGCACCTCCAGGGCCACAGAAACCATCTGCGATTTATAGGTTTTCCAGAAAATGCGGAGCGCTCTGACCTGGGACATTTTCTTTTGACTTTTCTTAAAGATGCTCTTCCTGAAGCACAATTCTCCTCATGCTTCATCATAGAATGGGCGCATAGGATGCCTGGGGTTAGACCACAGCCGGGGGCCCCCCCTTGGCCGCTGATAGCTCGATTCTTGAACTTTCAGGACAGGGATCTAATCCTCTGGGAGTTACGGAAGAAGGATGAGATCAAATATGAGAACACGAGAGTGCTAGTGTTCCCTGACTATTCGCGAGAGGTTAAAAAACAACAGCGCAACTTTGATCCCATAAAGGTGAAACTCCGTGCCCTTGGGATCCAGTATATGTTGCTGTTCGAGGCCAAACTTACATTTATTTTTCAGGGAACCACGCAGTTCTTCCAGACACCAGAGGAGACATGGGCCTGGATTGAGGAGCGACCTCAACTATGACGTGGGTCGCCTTCTCCTGCTCTCCTGTCTAAGCAACCAAGCCCCAGCTTGGAGCGGCCTCAAGTAAAGCGACAGAGACGAATGTTCAAGCCCTTAACTTCCATCAGGGCTACGCCAGAGAGATCCCTGAGGCTCAGAGACCAGAAAGCTACTATATCAGACTCGGACGATGACACAGCCCTGGAATGTGTGTTGAGAACTTCTCAGAGGTCCAGTGGCCATGGAGACTCTGATCAATCTGACAAGCACAACTCCCAGACTCTGGACGATACACACCCTCTTCTGGAGAATATTCAGCAGTTGGAGGCTTGGGGCCCATGACCCCTGGGTGGGGACTCTTGCTCCTTCCTGCCTCTAAATAATGGTGAAGAGGAATGATGCGGTGGGGCCAGATGCCCTCCTGTAGACGCTGTACTATCCCCAAGAGGTAGAGGACATTTGGACCATTTGCTGCGAGGAAGGGAAGTATACAGTGGGTTGTTTTTTTGTAGTGCTAAACAGTTGAGTGTGAGTGTGAGGGAGGGGCTTAGAGACCTCTGGGTGGTTTACCTGCACCAGTGATGTCATGTTGACAAGGTTGAGGGTGGTGGGGGTACCTGCAGAATGTAGGGACCGGGACACAATGGACACTGTTAAATGTTCTGGACAACGAGTTTGGGGTGGAGGGGGGTTAGTTCTGGTTTAGAAATTTGCTTTAATGCTAACATCGAAGTGAACTGGCATTACACAGGCAGTGTTGGGGGCTTAGATGGGTGCAGGAAGCTCTAACTTTCCTTGTACAATGTCTACCGATGGGTACTCAGTGCTGACGTGGAACGTCAACGGACAAGGAAATAAAATCAAAAGAGGGTTACTCTCGAAATATATTAAGAGGCTTAAACCGGACATCATATTATTACAGGAAACTCACCTCATGGGGCCACACTGCATTTTCCTGGGCAGGGGACAATACATTACCCTGGAAAACTCGGGATTCACCAGAGGATCGAGGGAGTAGCAATGTTAGTGAAGCGGTCACCCCCCTTCCGGGTCACTCGACGGTGGGAGGATCCAGAGGGCACATACGTGGTGGTCCATGGTACTTGGAATCACAGATGTTGTTTAATTATCAGTTCTTATGCACCCCCATGTCTCCAGCATCGTACGCTGGACAAACTGTCAGACCTCCTGCTGCAGACTGGCCTTGTGACACACCTCATAGGAGGTGATTTTAATGGCGTAAGTGATCCTGCCCTAGATCGTACACTGATGCAACCGTGGCAAAAGGAGATTACCGCCTTGGCTAAGGTTCAGGCGGTTCTCGGGCTCACTGACCTCTGGAGGCGCCATCATCCATCTACACGTGCATACTCCTACTTTTCTGGAGCCCACAGGGTGTTTTCTAGGCTGTACTATCTTTTTGTCCCAGCTGGTGAGATTGACCAGATTGAGGAGACAGATTATTTAGCCTGGGGAATCTCAGATCATTCACCGCTGTACCTGCGGGTGGGGGGTAGACGGAGTAGTCAGCGCACAACATGGAGGCTAATCGCTTCGACACTGAGAGACAAAACGGTTGCTGCAGAAATTGGGGTGGACACTGACCTCTATTTTAAAGAAAATGAGGGCTCCGTGCAGTCAGCGGTCACTCTATGGGAGGCCTTTAGACTGTGATACATGACAGGGCCCAGAATATTATAAAAAAAGACAAGGATCCACCTGTAGATGGGTTTATTTCAGTGGAAGTTCTCTCATTGGTTAGAGTGTGTCTCCTACATTGGTTGGAAGCACACAGTGTTTGCTTAAATACACCTCACACACCAAAAGGGTCCTTGATGTCATGCTTCATCATGGGGGTCTTCCTGTCCCGCTGTGGGACGGGGCGTGCTACGACCTACGACTGCGCGGGAGCACTGATCTTCAGTATAATGTGTGGTGTAGGAGTTTGTGAGAGGAAGGGTCACGGGTGAGTGAAAAAGTGAAATTAAAATGGTCCTGGCCCCTGTAGACTATTACAAGCAGTGGCCCACTGCTTTTAACAGGACCAGCTTCAGGGAATATTAAAGGTTTTAGTCCACAGGGGCCAGGTCCTTTCTAATTTCACTTTTTCACTCAAGTTTAAAAAGTCTGGATCGTCCGCATTGGGGGCATACAGGCAAACAAACGCAATTTTGTGCCCCATAAGATGTCCTGTCACATTCCAATATTTGGCCCTCGCTGTTAGTTTGTGTCCTTGAATGCTGAAATGGAAGTCGTTTATGGGTGAGCACAGCTGCACCCCTGGCGTAAGAGGTACACTTAGTAAAGTAGCTGTGCGGCCCCAAGTTGTAGCAAACGAAGACGTTGTGGCTTTGGGCCCTTGCATTTCCTGGAGGAATGCCACCCCTGTCTGGTGTCTTTGTAAGTATGTTAGTACTTGCCTACATTTGCTAGTATTATCTAATCCTCTCACGTTCCAAGTAAGGAGTGACAAGTCAGTGTGCATGAACAATCCATCATACTCCATCAAGAAAAGTGTCTATCCTTGAGTGTAAGTGTGCATTACGAAAAACTACGTACCATATGAACAAGTAACATAATAGGCATGGCAATAAATGGAAATAGCAACGTACAAGCCCCGTTCCCCTCCCCCACCCATCCCAGCTGACCTCAACGTAGGGATATGACCACTTACAAATAAGGAACATGCATCATTATTCTCCCAACTCAATGGCAGAGCGGTCATACATATACAATCTAATACTGAACCAATCAAAGGTGATAAACACCAAGGGGGAGAGGCAACACCTCGCCGTTCTGCCTGACATGTATACTGTACCACAGTGGATAAACCATAAAACTATGTGCTCTAAGCCATTTAACAAACAGTAGCCAACCAGTTCAACTTAGCATTGCGCAGCTCAGTCCGATATGAACACTTCCACGCTTGCCACCAAACCACTTGGCGGTGGAGAGGAGCCAGTTAGACGCCCTCCTTGGGAGCTCCCCACTCTTTTAAAATCACAACAAAATTCTTGGACAGCTGTAGGTGTATCAAACACTCACGTCTTCCGATCTATGTCTACTCTCAATGGGGTAGGGTAAAGCATGCCTTAACTGAGTCCCAAGTTTCTCAACGTGGCCCTTACTCCTGCAAACTTCCTCTGAAGCTCTTGTATCATAGCTTTAATGTCAGGGAAAATCGATACCATGGAGCCTTGCCAGGACAATGTTCCCATCTCACGAGAAAGTCATAGCACAGTGTTGCAGTCTCTGTAGTTCAACATTCTAGTGATGACCGATCTGGGAGGAGCGCCCGGATTAGGACAAGGATCTAGGGAGCGGTGCGCTCTCTCAATAAGGAACATGGGAGTGAACGCTTCTTTACCAAACAAATCTGTGAGCAATGTTCCTACAAAATGGTCCATTCTGCCAGTATTTGTGGACTCAGCAATCCCAAGAATGACAAGGTTATTACGTCGACTTTTCACTTCCAAGTCTTCGTTTTTCATTGCTATGGTCTTTTTTCCATGTGGTCTAGCTTATTCATGGATTGCGCGGCTCTGTCTTCCAGATCAGAAACCCTTCCCTCAGCTGTGTCCAGGCAACGTTCATGGACATCCAGTCTAGTTCCCATAGTATCCAATCACTTTTCCAGAGATCCAAATCGGCCATCTAGGGGGTCGAAAGCCAGCTCTTAATTCTGCCATAATGGGGTCTGAGCTGTGGGGAGCTTCATCTGTTCGTCACCCTTCACCACTGCCCTCCACCATGGTGGTATCTGCCATCGCTGTAGGGGCACCAAGCTTGGGGAATTGCAGTAACTTCTGCTTAGGGTCTTTTTTTATCATCCTCTCCAATATAGCCAAATTATCTGTCAGCGCAGTTAGACTAATAATCCCAAGCTTGCTGTTAGCAACGTGTAAGAGCTATGTAGGGAAGCCAGACGTAGTCAGTGCCTGTGGTGGCTAACCTATACCTCAAGTGCGAAGCCCGTATACACTGTGATTAATCAGGGGTAGCATAGTTCCCAGGAATTGTCACAGGCAGTCAAGCAAAGTCCTAGTTTATACTGCAGGCCAATGTATGTCAGGCCAATCCCATATCAGTCCGAGAATGCTGCAGCTCATAGAGGGCGCCCCTACCTGCATTGCAGCAAGAATCTGTGGCCCATCAGTCCCCTGATCCCCAGCCGTAATATCGCCCGACCGGGCAGTCGGACCCCAGGCTCAGCGGCGGCCCCTGTCACCACGGGGCCACTGGAGGTATAGCGTGCAGTTGGAGGCTGTAGGTGGAAGGGTGTGAAAGGCAAGCAGGATGCTCGCTCCCATGTAGTCGAGGCTCACACATGATCAAGAGTGGCATGCACCAGCAGCGATTTGCATTGGGTGCACCCCGGGTTTCACAATGCCGCAGGACGTATCTGGGGCCTCCGGACTCCTGGGCTCTTCAGGATGGCTAAATGCGGGCAGCTTTTTGGTTAATCGGGGCACAAAACTTACCCGCGAAAGAGTGCTGTAGGCCAGCGGGCTGCCGGGTCCTTCTGTGTCGGGGCTCGCTGAGTATCAGGCGCTGCTTGCGGGCTGTAGGAGCCTCCGACCTCGCTGGGCTGCCAGTATGTCACCATGGCGGCGGGCACTTTTAAAGCCGTCACTTGCCTCTACCGACGCCTGTCGACTGAACACTTATCGTCACTAGATACCTTAAAAGGTAAGTGGGAGACGGACATCGGCAGGCCCATACCGGAGACAACGTGGCCCCACCTACTGCGGCGAGCCTGGAAGGGTACGCGTAATGCCCGGTTCCAGTTGGTACAGTTTTTCACACAAGGAGTACCACCAGCAAGAAATCACAGATTCCTTTTGGGGTGGATGGTTTAGACAAAAGGCAAAAGGTCTCCTTTTGTTAAAAGCCCCTCACTCATCACCTAGTGATGGCATGCTTCATCATCGGGGTCCACCCTAATGACCTAGCGTCATCAGGGTGTGCTACAACACCTGATTACAGTGGAGCAGGTTGTGAGTGAAGGTGCGTGAAAAAAGAAAAAAAGTAAGTGTGTTAAAAATTGTCCTGGTTTGAACTTGAGGAAAAGAAATTTTTTATTAGCAAGCAACTGGACAATGTTAAAATCGTGGCGAGATAAAGTGAGGGCAGCAATGAGCCCGTGTATCTCCGTATGTGTTTGGTCTACATGTTTCAAGCATGAAGGTTATAATTAACCAGGTTTTCTTCAGGACCACAAAACCAGGAGGGTGGACGGTCTACGTCCCCTAAAAGACGCATCCAATCCTAAACTCTGGGACCACTGGATGGCAAAAGTGTGCCCGTGGTATCAGCTAGCACCTCAGTGGGTGAGCTCCAAAAATCAAAATACCTGTAAAGGAAGATGCGGACAATTGTCAAATATTGGACATTGTACATGCCTGTTACGTAGTGCAGTGCTTCAACATTGACTAAGGTCGGAGCTGAATATTACCCCTGTCGCGCCACATTGATTGGTGTTACAAAACAATTCACAGTCTCATTGGGAGTGACAGCATGCAGGCACAATGTTGAAGCACTGCACTACGTAACAGGCATGTACAATGTCCAATATTTGACAATTGTCCGCATCTTCCTTTACAGGTATTTTGATTTTTGGAGCTCACCCACTGAGGTGCTAGCTGATACCACGGGCACACTTTTGCCATCCAGTGGTCCCAGAGTGTAGGATTGGGTGTGTCTTTTAGGGGACGTAGACCGTCCACCCTCCTGGTTTTGTGGTCCTGAAGAAAACCTGGTTAATTATAACCTTCATGGTTGAAACATGTAGACCAAACACATACGGAGATACACGGGCTCATTGCTGCCCTCACTTTATCTCGCCACGATTTTAACATTGTCCAGTTGCTTGCTAATAAAATGTTTATTTCCCTCAAGTTCAAACCAGGACAATTTTTAACACACTTACTTTTTTTCTTTTTTCACGCACACCCTGATGACGCTAGGTCATTAGGGTGGACCCCGATGATGAAGCATGTCATCACTAGGTGATGAGTGAGGGGTTTTTAACAAAAGGAGACCTTTTGCCTTTTGTCTAAACCATCCACCCCAATAGGAATCTGTGATTTCTTGCTGGTGGTACTCCTTCTTTTGTTTTTCTACAGTTACACCCAGGGGTACAGGAGTACTCCCCGTTCACCTCGGTGAACATAACCCTTGCTCTCCTTTTTGTTCCTTTATACAGTTTTTCACACTCCATAGGGCGTACCTGACTCTGGCCAAGATTCTGAGGTATTTTGGGGTTTCCCACTCAACGTGTCCGAGATGCACCGCGGACGGTGGCAATTTCCTGCACATGTTCTGGACATGCGCGGGGTTGGGATCCTATTGGGAAGAGGTGGTGACGTGCCTGAATCGTGTGAAGGGGCGGGCACTGGAGGCTGAGATGGCTACTTGCCTGCTGCTCTGGTTTCCACATACCTCCCGTACCAAAGTTACTAGTAAATTCTACGACTTGGGGCTGATCATGGCAAAAAGGGAACTCACCATGCATTGGAAGTATAGGACAGGCCCTAACTATCAGAGATGGCGGACGAGCTTCTTGAAATGGGCGGGCAGCGAGGGCACCCTCCGCCTGCAATTGGCTAGGCGCTCAACTAATGAGAAGGCGTTAGAAACAGCGAGAGCGTGGGAGGCACTGGTGACCGAACTGCAGACCCCATCAGCGGACACCGGGGAGGAGGATGGTGGGGAGAATGCTGAGGCTAGTCGGGGGGACTGATTGCCAGCGCCAGACAGATGGAGAGTGCGTTGAGTGGGACTGAGGGGTGCGGGTGAATTGGAGGGGCACCCGACGGTGATCCAGGATTGATTGTGTTTGCGACCTTGGATGGAGCTGCAGGGCTCTGATTATCTTGTGAAGGCACTTTACCATGTTGCTACATCTGATTCTAGGTGGTTTACATGGCTGTGTAGATTGGTAGTTGGCTGCTATTCCTATGATCGACCTAAGTGGGGCACACTGGAGGGGGGAGGGTGGGAGCAGGTGGGAGGGGGGGCGGGGGGAGGGGTGTTTGGGGGGAGGGATGAGTATTTGATGTTTGCTTTTATCCTGTGGCAGCACGAGCCATCTGCGCAATGGCCGCCTTTTTTTACTGTGGTTTAAATGGCTTTCTTGCAAAAACTAATAAACTCTGTTTAAAAAAAAAAATAATAATAAATCAGGCGCTGCTTGCGCCGGCTGCAGTTTACTTGGGTTGTCCTCCGGGTTTCACAATACCGCCAAACGTGTCCGGAGCCTCCGGGCTCCGAGGATCTTCGAAACGGCAGTTGCAGGGCAGCTTATTGGGGTATCAGAACTCCAGGTCTCCCCAGTGGTCTGCAACGTCGAGCATTCATGGTGCAGCCCCACTACTCTCTACGTCGTCACCACAGCGGCGATCTTCACCACGATGTAGCTCGGGCACACAGGCACCCCGGAGCACCAAAACCAGCCCCGCAGAACGACAGGATCTACTCACTCACGGGGCAACCTTCAGAGGGCAGGATAGCTTAATATTTTCAGGCTTAATAGCCAGGATGTCAGGCGGGTTGGTGGAGCTACAGAGCTACACATCCATCTTGGTCAGTAGCCTGGCCACGCCCCACCCCTAGTGTATTCTTTTAATAAAAAAGAAAGAGTAGATCTGAAAACATAAGATGACCTTTAAAACCCAATATTTAATATTGTGTTCTTAGTGAATCCTTTTAAAAAGAAGTGAACACAATTAGACTGAAATGTTTACACACTCAGGAGTTGTATCCTGTTTTTAAATTGACTTGTCTTTGAAAAATAAAGTTGGTGTATTATTGTAGTAGTATCAGCACCCAGCTGGATACATCATTTCATGAACATTGAGAAGATTTCTATATTCAAGGATATATTTTACAATATCCTGCCAAGATTTGATGTTGTTATTATATTGTGGGTTAGTACATGTTCAAATACAATACTGTTTGGAATTTGAGAAATTAAATACACCCAGAAGTCAATATAATAGTGTTACATTTTACTTCAGTTTCATTGCTACTGACAGAGCACTGAAATGAAAGAACCACACTTTGACAGGGAAATTATGTGACAGACAAAAATATTGTACTTGGAAAAACAAATAATGCTTAGTTGTCTTGCAATGTATATGCAAAACCTGAGTGTGTGTCTAAAACGTTCAGCAACCAGAGTACTCTCGCATAACTATTCTTGTTAATATGTCCTTAAATGGAAAGAGGTATTTGTTTACCACCTGTTTTGTGGTCTCTGATCTGTGCAGCGTAGGAAGAATACCTTGTCCCAGTGAATGTACTGTGATGGCATAAATACCAGATTCCCAATGAATAGGCTGAGGGGCATATTTATGAGCCCCTTGCACCGCTGTAGCATCACTTTCTGTGATTCTCCAGTCGGCGCAAACCTTGAAATCATATGTATGAGGACATGCAAATCCACTTTGCATGGCTTTGAATGGGCTCATAGATTTGAAGTAAGGCACGGTAGCGCTTTTTTCTCTATTGCTTTACTCCGTGCTCAGTAGGCGATCCATGAGCTTTGTTGTGGATGTTCCCACACAACACCCTTGGATTTTGACCCTTCCCCATAAATACAAGTCCATGTAAAACCGCGGAAGTGCTACAACCTTATGCCTACTGAGGTGAGGCGTTACAAGGAGAAATAACTATTTAGGAAAAAGCCTCTCATGATTGTTTTTGTGCAGGAAGGTTTCCCTTTGTGCACAAAAACAATGCTGCCAACAACACAATAACCCTTGCACCATGGTGCAAGGGTACCTGCGCTGGCACTAGGCTGCCAAAATGGCGCCAGTGCTGGGGGAAAGGACAGGATGCACTGTATTAGATAAATATGGTGGATTCCTGCCCTTTCACTTTGACGTAGGGCAGTGCAGCAAGGTGATTTGTTGCGCTGCCCTATGTCAAAACCCCATAGTGAGGTCTTCAGTGATTTTGATGGGGTTTTGTCAGCAAACAATTTCTCATCTATGATCAGGCAAATGACACATTTGACCTTGGTCTGGGACAGTTTCTATAACATGCTTGTGTTGCTTGCTAGGTTAAAAGACCAACCAAATAACAGACCGCCGTGACCATGATAAGTTGAAATCATTTCTTGTACAGAGGGTATACATAAGGAGGGACCACATTGAAAAAGTTGCAGTGAAGAACAAGATGCAATCACAATTCATAGAAGAAGGGGAAAGGAAAGTAAATGTAAATATGGGAGGGGATATGTGGGGGTCAGGTCACAGGTGTTGATACCAGTATGTTGAATGCAGATGTCTACATGTTTGCGGTTCTTTTCTTATTAAAATGCAATTATGTTTCTGACAAAAAAAAGGAATCCTTTACAAGATGCTTTCACTGTGTAATTAAATACATGGATTTAAACATGTAAATTACAATCTTTTGCTTCACACAGTGTGCCACCTGACTACTCTTTTAGTGCCTTTCTGTGAGTTTCCTGTCATTACATTCAGACTCATAATACAATAACGGGCAAGTACATACAACTATTGAGACCTATTGGCTTTGCTAGGGCTTGTTTGTAGTATCAAATACATTAGTAACAACAATGATTTTGTTATGTACAATGAGACCTGAAAATGTTCCAATTCTGGAAAATCTAAGACTTAAAATTAGACATTACTACGATCTGTGGAAGAGGTAGAGACCTTCAAAGGGACTAGGTAATTCCTACTTCCCCTTCACACAATTTTCCTTTTCTTTGCAATCTCTCATCTGATAGAACCCTACACTCTTTGTCTCCAGAATTTTTCTTAGGAATCTGAATATGTTGCATGCCATGTCTTTTTTTCTGTAGCACCATAGTTATACTCTTTTCTACTCCATGCACTTATATATGTATAATCATCTTTATTCGATTTGATGGACAAACAAATAAAGCATATAAATAACAATCATTAAAAATGATACACAGAAACGAAGTTTAGCTAAAATATAATATCATATCACCTACTATTCATATCCTCATTGATATACTCAGTCCCCCTCATTATTCGTAGTTTTAAAGCAGCTCTTAAAAGTTTTGTCATACAATAAAGGGTAAAAACATCAGCTGACATTTTTAAAAACAGCAAAGCTACCTGAGCCTGCCTGAATCTAGCTCATCTTAACAGCTCTTTCAGAATCAGTTTCCTGGAGTAAGCATAGTACGGGCATAGTAAAACTAGGTGAAGTGTGTCCTGCGGAGACTTCATGTCGCAGCCGCAGGGCCCTCTCTCTTCTGAGTTTATAGTGAAACCTGCAGGTACTGCCAATAAGTGGTTGATATAATTTAGTCTAAAATGGGTTACCAAAAAACGATTGTGGCAATTAGTCATAAATGTTAGGTAAGGTTCTATGCCCTGTGACGTTTTAACTAAAATATAATCTCTCACCGAATATTTCCCCAGTTCAACAGATTGGCGCTGCGTCATCGCAAACATTGGGTACAGTGATTTAATATCGCTTATATCTTTTAACTTTATTGTCTCAGGTTTGTCAAATAAGTCTACGCGCCCTAGGTTGACATAGGAGTCCTTGACATATATTTTAGCCATGGGATTTTCCACGCATGCTCCAGGGCAGGGCAATCCCGTACTACCAACCTTGTCAGCCCCACCTCTTCGTTGTTCCAGATCTTCAACCAACATACTAAAGACTTCACTCCTATACTATCTGAGTTGTACCTAACACCCAGCTCCTCATGTATTCAATATGCTGGCATTCTCTGTGGGACATTCAGCATCCGCCTTAGATATTTGTTCTCGACCCTTTGCAGGGTAGTAGGTTTAACAAATCCCCACACCTCACTGCCGTACAGGACTTTGGCACAGCAAACTGCTTTATACAATTTTAAAATCACACCTGGGGTCCAGTACCCCAGCCTCTGGGCATAATTTACAATTGAGCCTGTGGATCTATTCAAAGTAATACACTTATCCTCTATAAGATGTTTAAAATTCAGGTGGTTATCAAAAAACACACCCAAGTGGGCGAAGGCTGGGACTTTACCCAGGGTGCATGAGCCTATAGAGTCATTATATTTTTTGCTGCGCTTCTTTCCCATCTCCATAACATATGAGTTTGTAAGATTCGAGGACATGTCCAGATGTTCCAAGAATTTTACAAAGCCGTCTATTATGAGCTGTTAGCAGTGTGGAGTGTGGACCAGAAGCACTGCCTTGTCTGCGTACAGCAGCACAGGGACTGTTCTACCCCCAATTCTGGGTATATCAGCCTCAATGTTCCACAGGGTAGCATCGAGCCCATTAAAGTAGATGGTAAATAAGAATGGAGCTAAGATACATCCTTGTCTCACCCCACTAGAACAGTTAAAAAGCCCTGTAGCTTCCCCCTCCTTTGTGTATCTTACAGCTGCTGTCGTGTTGGAATACAATGAGTGTAGGATATTTATTATAGCTAAATCTACCCCAAGGTCCATCATTAGAGCCCACAACTTGCGGCGTTTCACGCGATCAAAAGACACAGTGAGGTCCATAAAGGCTAAGTATAGTGTGCTGTCCTTCGCTATGCTATATTTAGCAGTGATAAGATACAGGTTAAGACACTGATCTATGGTGGATTTTCCCAGGCGAAACCCATATTGCGCATCCGTGATAATTTGTGTCTCCTCTGCCCAATCCATCAACCTATTTAAAAGGACCCGCCCCAGGACCTTAGCTGCAACATCTATCAGCGATATTGGCCGATAACACTATTGATATCCCTATTCCCCTTCTTGAAAATCGGGACGATAATAGCAGAGGACCAAGAATCTGGAATATTTGTGTTTACTGCTGCGTTCAATACCCTTGTTAAGAGAGGGGCCCAGACCTCGATGCTGGACCTTAAAAGGTCAGGTGGGATCCCATCCGGCCCGGAGCCTTATTCCTCGTAAGACCCTCTATTCCTGATGTTACTTCTTCCAACGTGAAGACAACAGGAGTGCAACCTAGTGGTATATTTGGGGTTTGCTGATGATTCTGGGTGGCAAGGTGGTTATATAGTCCCTGAAAGTGCTCTAGCCATTGATCTGGGAGGATGTTATTACTTAGCCCCGGATCGTTTGGATCAGAGAAACAGGGATTATTAGTTACATTCCAGAAGCGAGCAGAGTTCTTAGATTCTGCTGCCACTGAGAGTTCTTCCCATGTCGCACGTTGTAATTCCCTCTTTCTTCCTTTGACCGCTACCTTCTGGCTTGCGTGACAAGCATCCCCCAGAGCCCTATCGCTGGGTTTCTGTTTAAGTGCTCCTTTCAGTTTCCTCAGGGCCCCCGAACATTGACTGCCAACCCACCTTGGAGCATCCCTGCTGGGCCCCTTTAACTGGGCCTTCAGTAAGTTTGCTACTAGATGTGGGATGTTCTTAAAGGTCTCTATTATTTCCTCGCTACCCACCACTAGATCTAGGCACTTCAATATATCCTGCTGTACTTTGTCAAATAGAGAGGCATTAAAAGATCCTGTGTCGACCTGGGCCCATCTGAGCCTTCTACCTTGGTCCGTGGCAACAACTTCCATGCACCCCGCCTGTTTATCCAACACTCATAGTTGTGACTGTGTCCCGAGCACTAGAGTAAGTGGGTTATGAGCACTGTAGACAGTATGTTCAATGTCAAATCTCAATATATCCCTCCTTAATAGGGGAGTAATAAAAATAAAGTCAATGAATGAATGACAAGCTCTCCCTTTATATGTTGGGGGGATAAGGCTATTCTTTTTGATAGAAGACATATCCATCATGTGAATTAAGCCAAATGAGTGTAGTATGTCAGAGAGTTCTCTTCCCACCTGAGAGTGCTCCATATGAGGGCCTTTCCTTACTGGGCAAGATAGCCAATCCTCCTGCGCCACCCTCAATTGAGGGCAGAGGTGACAATTAAAATCCCCAGCTAATAACAGTTGGGATTGAGCCATCCCCTTCCCTCTTATTTTATCTAGCCATGTGTTTAATTCACAAAGACTGCCCCCGCCCTCTGGGTTTGATGTTGCGTTGTAAAAGTTTATTAGAATTAGACTGACGGAGTCATTAGTGAATTTTAAAGCTTGAACAACCTTTGAATACTTGTGGGACACCCCCGCGCCGCACGGCCACCAGCTGCTGCGTGTGCCCCATTGCCTTGCCCTCTGCCTCGCTGCCGGCTGACCCTGCTGTCGTTTGTTTTGTTTAGTTTTGTTCTCCATTTGTGCTTGTTTTGTTAATAGTTTTTGCCTGCTGTCGCTTGTTTTGTTTTGTTTTGTTCTCCATTTGTGCTTGTTTTGTTAATAGTTTTTGCCCGTGTTAGCGTTTTTTGATTGCCATTTGTGCCTGTATTTTTCGTATTAGCGTTCTCCTATCTGTTTCCCGCCTTCCTCCCCGCCCCCGTCTTCCCTCCCCGCTCCCCGCTTCCCGCCACCACCGCTGACCCCGCCCCTTTTTTCCTTCTGTTTCCTCCCCGCTCCCGCCTCCCAGCTGCTCCGCCCACCCGCGCACTTGGCCTTATATGGCGACCGTGCGAACGCGCAGCGTTGACGCGCAGCGGGCGCGCCGATTGTGCGCCGAAGGCGCGCCAAAGGTAAGCCCGTCTGCGCCCGTCCGCGCCCGTCCGCGCCTGGACCGCGCCCAGTGCCAGGACCCCTGGCCCACGAAGACCCCGACCCCGACCGACCCGCCTGACGTACACCGCCGCCACCCTCATCGCACTCAACACCGGCCGACTCCCAGAATGCCACCAAGCCTCACCACGACGCACCCACGGACCTTTCAGCTGCCACGCCTGCAAATTCTCCTGCACCCGGACCTGCCTCAAACCAGCACCCGCCAAGTCGAACACCAGCAGCACCCACCTCAAGTGCATCCTGCTCAACACCCGCTCCGTCCACAGACACGCCATCGAACTCTGGAACCTCCTAGACGCCACAGCCCCTGACGTCGCCTTCCTCACGGAGACCTGGATGAACGACTCCTCAGCTCCCGACATCGCCATCGCTATCCCAGAAGGCTACAAGATCGTCCGGAGGGACCGCAACGCCAACCAGATGGGAGGAGGCATCGCCATCATCCACAGAGACACCATCCGGCTCACGACCAGCACCGACAACACCCTGACCACCGCCGAACACCTGCATTTCCAGATCCACACCGACCCGAAGACCACCCTCAGAGGCACCCTGATCTACCGACCCCCGGGACCACGCACACAATTCAGCGAGGACATCGCCGACTTCGTCAGCCCGCACGCCCTCCCCTCCGCCGACTACATCCTCCTGGGGGACCTCCACTTCCACCTGGAGAACAACAACGACCGCAACACCAGATCCCTGCTCGACAACCTCGCCAATCTTGGACTCAAGCAGCTGGTGTCCACCCCCACCCACCTCGCCGGACACACCCTCGACGCAGTCTTCTCCTCCAGCCCAGACATCGACTTCAGCCACGCCACAGAGCTTCAATGGACGGACCACAGCTGCGTCCACTTCACCTTCAAGAGAACGACGACCCACCACCACCAGCAACAGACCGCCCGCAGAAGCTGGAACAAGATCACAGCAGACCAGCTCGCCACCTCCCTGAGCCAGCACCCTCCTGCCAGCTCAGCGAACCCCAGCCAGGCTGCCGACAACCTCACGAAGTGGATCAGCATCTGCGCGGACGAGCTCGCCCCGCTAAGGACCCCGCCCAGCAGACCCGGCAGCAAGAAAGCCCCGTGGTTCACCGACGAACTCAAGAGCTCCAAGAAGAACTGCCGAGCCCTCGAGAAAGTCTGGAGAAGGGAACCTACACCGGACAACAGGACCACCTTCAAGCTGGCCACCCGGAAGCACCACCAGCTGATCCGCGCCGCCAAGAAAACTGCATTCAAGGACCGGTTGGACAACAACGCACACAACTGCAAGGAACTCTTCAACATCGTGAAAGAGCTATCCAACCCCAGCGCAGGAAACAACGACATCACCCCATCGCAAGACCTCTGCAACTCCCTCGCTTCATACTTCCACAACAAGATCGCAGACATACACAACAGCTTCAACAACCAACCAACGCACACCAGGACGGAACAACCACCCCCCACCACCACCCTCCACGCCTGGACCCCGATCAGCACCGAAGACACCATCCAAACGATGAACTCCATCCACTCCGGATCACCGACTGACCCCTGCCCTCACTACGTCTTCAACAAGGCCGACGCTGTCATCGCACCCCACCTGCGAGACATCATCAACACATCCTTCGACACCGCCACCTTCCCTGAGAGCTGGAAGCACGCCGAACTCAGCGCTCTACTCAAGAAACCCACAGCGGACCCCACCGAACTCAAGAATTACCGCCCCATCTCGCTCCTCCCATTTCCAGCCAAAGTCATCGAGAAGACCGTCAACAAGCAGATGGCCGCCTTCCTCGAGACGAATGGATCCCTCGACCCCTCACAGACCGGCTTCCGAGCCAATCACAGCACCGAGACCGCCCTCATCGCCGCCACTGATGACATCCGAGCCCTGATGGACAACGGAGAAACAGCGGCCCTCATCCTCCTAGACCTCTCCGCGGCATTCGACACTGTCTGCCACCGCACCCTAGTACAGCGCCTCAGCAATGTCGGAATCCAGGACAAGGCGCTAGAATGGATCATCTCCTTCCTCGACGGAAGAACACAGAGAGTCCGCCTCCCACCGTACAAGTCAGAGGCATCCGAAGTCATCTGCGGCGTCCCTCAAGGATCCTCTCTGAGCCCCACCCTCTTCAACGTCTACATGAGCCCCCTCGCGGCCATCGACGACACCCAGCTGATCCTCTCCCTGACCAACGACCCAGCCGCCGCCAGAGCCGACCTGCACGAAGGGATGAAAGAGGTAGCCGAGTGGATGACGACCAGCCGCCTGAAACTGAACTCCGACAAGACGGAGGTCCTCATCCTGGGCTCTTCACCCTCCGCCTGGGACGACTCCTGGTGGCCTCCCGCCCTGGGCACCGCACCCAAACCAACAGACCATGCACGCAACCTGGGCTTCATCCTGGACTCCTCCCTCTCCATGACCAGGCAAGTCAACAACGTCTCCTCGGCGTGCTTCAACATCCTACGCATGCTACGGAAGATCTTCTGGTGGATCCCCACCGAGACCAGGAAGACCGTCACCCAGGCCCTCGTTACTAGCCGACTGGACTACGGCAACGCCCTCTACGCCGGTACCACAGCCAAGCTCCAGAAGAGACTCCAGCGGATCCAGAACGCCTCTGCCAGACTCATCCTCGACATCCCACGAACCAGCCACATCTCCGGACACCTGAGAGACCTTCACTGGCTCCCCGTCAATAAAAGAATCACCTTCCGCCTCCTCACCCACGCACACAAAGCCCTACACGACCAAGGCCCGAGCTACCTCAACAGCCGAATCAACTTCTACGCTCCCAAACGCCACCTCCGATCAGCCAACCACGCCCTCGCCGCCGTCCCCCGCATCCGAAGAGCGACTACAGGAGGAAGGTCCTTCTCCTACCTGGCCGCCAAGACCTGGAACTCCCTCCCGACCGACCTGCGCCTGACCCAGGACCACCTCTCCTTCAGGAAGAAGCTGAAGACCTGGCTGTTCGAGCAGTAGCGGCACCCCCCCTCCCCCAGCGCCTTGAGACCCTACGGGTATGTAGTGCGCTCTATAAATATCATTGATTGATTGATTGATTGAATACCAGTCCAGATTCTTCCATTTGCCTTGTAGTCTCTGATCTACAAATATAATCAAGCCCCCCTTGGTTCTTCCAGACACTGATCTAACTGCCGGGGAAAAGAAGGATTTATAACCTTCAATAAAAAATTTCTTACTTAACTTCCATGTCTCCTGTAGGCATATTATATGGAACTCCCTCACAAAGGTGAGCCACTCCTCATCACCAAATCTGCTTGATAACCCTGCTATGTTACATGAAATAACCTTTATATCTCCTCCACTATTCCCTGCATTTAAAGCAGTAGGTCCACTGCTGGTCTGCGGGCTTGCATGAAGCTTCACACAATATGCCTCCCCGTTAATCGCTTCACTGGATGCTGGCACTCGCTGACTCCCCCCTGACCCACCCTGTTTAGCAGTCAATCAATATCATTCAAATCCCTCAGGGAGGCAAATACATTTGAGGATACCCCCACCCCATAGCCCAATCGGGTCCCTGTTCATTTCCCACTTGAGATGGAGCATAATTTATACTAGACCCTGGTCTACAAAAGTATCCCAGGAACAAAGGTTTAATGGTGAAATCTAAGGCAAATATACCGGATGAATACAGGAGGATACCCTGTGCCAGTCTTGGATATCTGAATGTGATAATAACACAGTCTCCCGTGAAGGCTTTCCTTGATTTCCCTATCCAGGTGACTCGCCTTTCCATAAGGATATGGCGATGCTCTTTGATGTTAAATCCAGCATACTTGCACATCCAGTGCCCCACTTTATTAATCAACTGGGGGTGGTCTCCTCATGGGTATTGTCATGCCCAGGAACATCTGTCAATACCACTGTGTATGGACAACATGGCAGTGGGAGACATATAGCTAGGAGCTCTGCACTATGAGCGCCCAACAACCTTGCTTACCCTCCCCTTGGCAGATGGGTTTCAGGGCCCCTTGGGGAGTTATGCTGCCTTGTTACCAATTCAGAAGCAGTTTGTCCTACCTCCCTAAGCATTAAAGTCCTAACAGGCTCCGATCGTGTTTCGGGGCGAGCACCTGCCATATTTAATTGGTTGAAGCTGTGTTTCTTTTTCCTTGCAACTCCCTGATCTTTGGGCAAGCTTAGGATCCGACCCAGTTGGGCGTGATATGTTTGGGGTCCCTGTCCCTGGTTCCACCCCTCCCCTCCACCCCTCCACCCCTCCCGCTGTCCCCTGATCCACTAATGATGCTGTCCCTACACGTTGTTTACAATTTACCTGAATTTACAGACCCCCTATTCAGCTGAACAAGCGTGTCAATTTTCTCTTCAATCAGCCTTAATTGACAAATTAGGGATCTAACATAACTGTCAACACTGACTCTAGTTTTTTCCAATACTCAGTGCTGGAATCCAAGTCCAAAATACTCCAGTCTGGGCCCTGAGACCTAGATTGCATTCCCATGTCCGTACTGTCTTCTTCAGGAATTTTGAGGGTAGCCTGCTTGGAATTCTGCTTTGGACTTTGTGGAGGAACATTCCTCGGTCGTTTTGCTGGTGGTTCATTATTAGTTCCCACTGATCCCAGGCCCGCCCTTCTTCCTCTTGGGCTAGCTCTTAAATGCTTCTTGGCTCTTGTCGCCATCTCTCTTAACCTGGGACCCTGTTGATCCAGTACTACAGGAGAAAGCGGGGAAGCTGGAGAACCTGCATGCAATTACTCCCGTTCATCTCCCCACTTCACCCCCAAACACAACCCTTCTACTCACCTGTAAGCACTGCATTTTTTTTCAAGTTCAGCCATAGCCTATCAAATGTCTGTAAAGTGCACCTGCTGTCTTTGAGGTACCAGTATACTTTAACGATAGTCTAAGGTGCCAGGATACTGTATCCAAAGTCTAATGTTTGATGAATGAATTATTTATTGCTTGACTAACAAAATTCATTGCACTTAAAACATCTTAGTAATAAGACAGTATATAAAAACATTATCGCATTCCTGTGGATAATAAACACATTTATAAGAGTATAAATCTGTAGTTACTAGCCATACCATAGCTATAAAACCAATTATAAACATCTATTTAGGAAAGTGATACTAATATCCTTAGCAATGTATAGTTACATTCATAATCATTGTACAATTCAGCTATAAAATACATTAAAACATAGACTGGATCATTGCGTATTAAAGTGCAAAAGTGCAGTAATCAATAGTTCCATTCTGCAACCAATCTGTAAAAGTGTCAGTATCTTCCATTGTGCAAACAAGATATCTTCCATTGTGCAGACAAGTAATCTTTGTTATTTAATTTACTACTATTTTACCATAGCAGCATAGATGTTAAGGGCTTGATTAGGATGGCGGGCGGACGTGAGTCCGCCCGCCACCCTAATGGAGGTGGGGATCCCAGACATAGTGTTGGGGGTCCCACTGGCCAAATTACAACACGACCACCACTGTGGTGGTCGCATTGCACATGTTTTCCAATGCGCCGGTGCTACTGGCTGCAGCACCCACCGCAATGAAAAAAAAGCCTGTTTGCATTTCCCTGCACTACCTAGCATACATCATGCGGTGCCTGCTTCATGGTGCAGGGAAATGTAGGCATGCCCTACAAGTGCACAACAGAAGTTGCCCTGCTCAAGGGGGCCTGCAACAGGCCCCCAAAGTCTATCCCATCATCCTTTTCATGGCGGTTGAACCGCCATGGAAAGGCTGGCAGGGATAGACATGCTAATATGACTGGCAGTGCCTAACAGGCACCATCGCCATTCTTTGCAATGTACCTTCGACAGACAATACCAAACATTTTTCGACAACAGCTAAAAACGTAATCAATTGAGATAGCAGAGGAATCGAGTCGCTAGATGAACATCGAATCAAAGCCTGTTGAGACAATCTTACCCCAAGCCTCATATATAAAAGTTTAAAAAATATGCTATGTATTTTAAGCAATTAGTGACACACCCATACTATATGCAGTAAAGATTGACATGGCCATCCACAAAATCTACAACTGGTACTAGGCCACTGCTGATTCCAAGTCGGAGTACCCTCCTTAGTTGGGTTTATTCCCAATATCATTTTTAGGATCTTTTTTTTTATTATTGCGAAAAAGTGGGCATTAAGATATGGCTGGGTACGCAAAATCTGGTTTGAATTAATTACAGACCCTGCATCATTTTTTGCCACTAACGCAGTTGTATTCGCAATGAAAGATTTAACTTTGATTTGTTTTTTTAGGATTCATTTATAATTGGGCATTTTTAGATCATTGAGCCCAATCTGCAGGCCAATTTTATTTAAAGTTAAAATATGAGATCTCCAGGAAGCAGCAGAAGCAGATTTAGCTATTTCAAGCCAGCAAGTGTTCGCTAGGGAAGCAGGGTTGGAAGAAAACATAGAATACATGCATTTCAAAAATTTTCCTTTCAACACAAAACAGTGTATTTGGAGACCAAAGTCCAATATTATTTCAGCTTGACCCACTGACCTGGGGATCCCAAAAGTTGCTATATACACCTTGATTACTAATAAATCCAATAGCTTCACATCTTTCCCCTCTAGTGATGGGTGAGCTGTATGAAATAGTAGGATGTAACTTTGCTCTCATGACTTTGAGAAGTTGATCATACGATTGGAAACTCAATGATTTGTGCAAAAATTTAAAAGCATGAATTGAGGTTACAGTTTTTGCCCTCAAGTCTTTAAAATGAATCTTAAAGGAAACTCTATTTTCAACTAGAACCCTAAATATGTATAGATTTTTACAACTTCAATTGGCCCACCTCTGGCACTGCAAGTATTAGTCTTCAGTTTTTCTGGACCAATTTTCATAATTTTAGTTTTTCTAACATTCAGTTCCAGGCCATTCATTAGTATATGGTCATCAACAGCATGTATCAATCTTTGTAGACCTGTAGGAGTTTGACTCAACAGAATAGTATAATTTGCATATTGAAGATAGATAATTTGTACCTCGCCTAATCTAGGGGAATGGGTGTTAACCGAGTCCAAATGCAGCAGGAGATCTGATAAAAAAATACATTTAAAAAAGCAAGGACACAACCTTTCTCTCAGCAAATATAGGTTCTAATTTGTGTGATAAAGTACCACCATCATCCAGCCTGACCTCAACCCAGGTATTGGTATACAGAAGAATTATGGCCTCTATCAAGTTTCATGGAATGTCTCAGCCAATCAGTTTTCTTCATAGTAAATTTCGTGGGACAGAATAAAACGCTGCCTTTAGATCTATGAAGGTGATATATAGATTTTGTTTTTTGAAAACAGCAGGTTCTGCTAACAGAGTAAGGGCCAACAGATTGGTAGTGGTAGATTGTCCCTTGCAAAAACCTGTTTGATTGAGTTGGGTTATACCTTGCTATGTTGCCCATTTTTCCAGATCTATCTATAAACATGAGGCAAAAACCTTAACATCAACATCAGTTAGAGAGATTAGCCAGTAATTAGCAGGGTTATAACCGGGTCACTTTTATAAATAGGCTGCAGGATACTACCTTGCCATGATACAGGCACAGCTTCCAATGCCAATACCTCATTAAATAATGGGGCTAGTATTTCAGCCCAAACATCGGAACAAGGCATTAGGCTACCCGTTAGGGCCAGGAGCACCATTTGAACGAAGGTCACGTAGAAGAATGGCTATTTCATTACAACTTATGTGATCCTAGACCTTCCTCAAATCAGGACAACTGTCACTACATGTCACAATGTTGTTCGTACCCAGGCTCATACCACTCCCTATTTAAGTATTTAGTTTACAAATTTTATTCTAGTTGAAACACACATCATGCTTTTTCACAGCTTGACCCACCATGCCATACAGATTAGTGATAACGTTTGCCCCTTTAGTTTCTGTACTAATAATGCAATAAGCCCTACTGCCTCCCCTTTCAAGTTTGTTGATTATTTCCTAGAACTGTTTTGCAATATTTTGTTTGGATGCATGTAGCAATCTGTTCCAAAGCCCTGTCCGATAATATGATTTAACCATCCAAACTTCCAGTTTATTAGAGTTTCTTAGTGCTGTCATTTTGACCTTATAGGCACAGTAGGATTGCTGGTGTCCATGGGGATGGACATCTCGTACAGGTCTATTAAGTAATTATTTTTGTTTGAATAACTTAGAAGTTAACCATGTATTCGGGGATCTTAATATAGTATTACATTTCTTATAGTTTCATGCTGAAAATTTTCCCACCAGGGATGATGTTATATAATCCCATATATTAATCATGTAGCCTACCCCCACCTTGCACTGGTTACTCTCCTTTAATATTACATTAGCAGCCTGCATTATTTCTTCTTTTTTGTCCATATGCCAAACCAGTCTCTTCAGGTTATTTGAAGAGTGGGCTGTATTGGGGGAACTCAATACATCTAGGGATGTGATTTATTGAAGATTTTAGTATAACTACCTGAGGGTTGTGATCACTCTCGAGTCGAGGGGTTACCTTATCCTCAATCAATTTTAGTCTTAAGTTTTCTGAGATAAAAGTATCAAAAATAATTTAGCCTTATTCAGGATGTTTAAAAGATGGAACAAACCTAGACTTTGCTTTTAACAGAGTAAACCCAAACTGGGTCATTATGTCACAACACTCTTTTGCAGTACAATGAATCTTTCCATTTACGAGATTTAAGGCAATCAAATGTAAATTGAAATCGCTTGAAACTATAAACCCGGCTTCTGAGTGCCGAATCATTAATGTAATTAAGATATCTCGTAAGATACACAACAGGGTGATCTTATTTTTCATGGCACTTAGATATGCTTTAAGTATGATCAAATTAAGACCTTCGTACTGCAATACAAGGCATTGGAACCAGTCCAGTTGAAAATCAACTACTTCTACTATTAAATTTAATTCTGCTGAAAAAAAAACATGAGAGCCCACACTTTGTCCGGCCTGATTTATTAGTGTGTACAGCCGGGAGACTATACTCATTAAACCCAAGCAAAGGTGTTGCTTGTTCTATCCATGTGTCTTGGAATAATAAAATTACGAAGGAGTTTAAAACTAAAATAGTATCTGGATCAGATAATAGTTGGATCAGTCCATGCACATTGCATGAACATAATCTCAATTGCACATCTTTATCGCTAACAACAGGCAGAGATCGATTCTCCTCAACTCGATGCACATTTAAAAGGGTGGCTGGAATCCAAAACCAATCTTCCAATTGCATATTATTTTTAGGGAACTGTTAGTGAATTAGTAATCAGCAGGCCTGGATTGCAAAGTGATTCATCGGTTGGACCGGTCTCAGCTCTAAGTAATGAATATAACTTTTTACTTTCCACCTTTATTCTATCTTTTTCCAAATTTTGAGCTAATACTTCTAAAATCGGGTCGTATTTCACAGGAATGCAAACCTCGACCTTAATACCACATTCCATAAAAAATGCAGTTAAATCTAGGATTTAGTTCAATATTTCATTAGTAGTTGTTATAGTGGACTCACCGGATGAGTTGGATTGTAGTTGGTTAAACTGTCCAGAAAGAAGATCAGTGGTTTTAATGAATGATAACTCAGGAATGGTTGAGAATATTTTCAGAATTAGACTCTGATAAAGAATGTTGTGAATGCCCCTGGAGTCATATAACAGATGCAAAACTAATTTCACCCAATTAGAAGTTTTATTTTCCTATAATTTCACCCTATTGGAAGTATTATTTTCCGGTATAACGCATAAAGCTATTGCTGAGCCTGATTTACTATCATTAGCTTAATAGTTAATTTTATATTCTTTGAATGGTGTTAGACTCTGAGTGACACAGGGTTTTACCATATCAGCTAGACTGATCCCATGCGTAAGTTACATGATTATGGGGCAGGAGTTTAATCGCATTGTGTACTGGTAGTTTAGTCTTAAATTGTGGATGACAGATTGTTCCTCTTTCTGCATTTCCCTGGATCTGCTTACCCTCACTCCAAATCTGGGGCTTACTGTCATATTTAGGCACAGCTTCATTAATATTGCTGACTATATCAGAGGTCACCATATTGGCGGCAGTCGGAGGGTCTTTTTTATTACCCTTTACAGGGTGTTTATGTTTTAGACTTGATTGGCCAGAGGGGGATTCTACACCCTTTTGGGACCAGTCATGGCATTGCGATTTCTGATTACCTTGTTTAAAAATAGATTAACAGTCCCAAGTTTTTGCCACTGAGGCCACTGAAGCAACAGACTTCTTGTCTTTATTCCGAGCTTTACTCAATTTTTTCCTATCCCTTTTTGATAACAGGGGAACATCACTAAGTCTATCCCCAAAGCCTGAACCACTAGTGTTAGCAGCCTGTTTTATCTCAGCTTACTCTTTTCCCTGACAAACATGACATTCATCTATTGATGTGGCTACATCCAAGCATACTTCTGCCTCCCCAGCAACCCCTGTAGCACCCTAGTATTATCAGGGAGCACAGCTCGCTGAGTGTGTTACAGCTTTGTGATCACACTTGTTACACCTAATCCCATTTCATTATAGTGAACTGGTGTACGTTCTGGGTATGGTACCACAGCTATATTTTTTACTTCATCAATGAGAGACCCTACTATTGTCAGGAGGTCAGATACTTGATCTAGGATATGTAAACATGTGCATTTGATTAATTGGTTGTTAACGTTGGTTTGAGCTTTTACCACCACGTTTGTTAGATTATGTAATTTCGAATCTATACCCGCCACATAAACAGCTAAAGTATTTAGTAATTCCACCAGTATATCAATCTTATTTGAGTGAAAATTGAATGCTGTCGTTATTGCGTCCATTGTATTCAACAGGCGTCGCCACATTCCATTATTATCTGCACTTTGGGGTTTAGCAGGGCACTCATCAGTATTTTGTAGGAACATCATATTTATCTGAGAATGCAAGGTCTGGAGAGTTCAAGGAGCCATCTAATAGGGCTAAATTCTTTAGTCCCTGATCAAAATTTGTAGATTTACTCTTTAGAGGAGTTAAAGTTGGATGAACGCCCAGGACCTGTTCACCATCACATATTCTAGGAATAAATGGGTTTAAAACATTCCTATTGTTCTGGGACTGGATTATACATATCCCTAGACTCTCGCAGGCACTCTCATTCTCAGTCTTAGACAACCAGGATTTAAAAGAGCAATGGTTAGATTGAAATTCTCCCAAGCAAATAACAGAGACATCACAATCATTTGAGGCCTAATTGCACTCAGTTGTGGCCCAGGGTTTATCTTCCGCCTGTAGAGAACAGTTATTTTGGGGCAGGAACATAGTTTGAGTTGACAGCATGTTTTCTTGGTAGACTTTGGGAACTTGATGAACTTGAGCAATACCTACCCCTACATGAGAATGCAATTGAACTTAAAGAAGTTGAAATAACAGACTGTTTCAAACATTCTCTCATTTCTTTACCCTGGAATAGAACACCGTCGCAAACAATCTGAATTAATGGTGGACACATATTTATAGATGCAGATGTAAGTGAGAACACCTCAGCCTCACACTGGTCTTTGTCTGACTATTTAAAATACTCCATGATGCTGGGCTTAGAAAAGTGAGTCCCACAGATGGGTTTGATTGTTTATTTGCCCCACAACAGTTCATGCACACTCCGGACTTAATAATGACCTATTATTAACTGAGATTCTTCATATCATTAACATGTGGTGTCTCTTTTTGAGAAAGGGTTTGAATTTTGCCCACATCTTTTTGCCATTTTTGTAATTGGGCTTGTAATGAAGTATGCATCGGTCCCCTTGTGCGACCTTATCTCATAGTATAATGCTTATTACTCTGAAAATACAGCAGGGAAACAAACGTCAACACAATTGTATTCCTATTATGGACCAAATGGCCAAAACCACAAAATCCTGGCTATAGTGGGCCTGTATTTACAACAAGGGGTGGTGAGGGACAGAGTCTCTGAATTAAGCAGAATACTCTCACCCAGTCAAAAGATCAGGGCTAGATCCAACACCGTTTTTTAGCTCATTGCACCATCCCAGTTTCAGAACCTGGCTGTATGCAAATTAGTCTGTTCCTGTCCCAGTGCATGATGGGAACAGGGCAAACCAAACTACAAATGCCAATTCTTACACTGGGAAGGAAACAAGCCTCCGGGGACCGGTTTCTGGCATTACAGCCGTCTTCGGCCCGGCTTGCTTGAATCCTGATGGTGCAATGAGCAAGGGACTCATGTCTGAGTATACCCTTCCACGCTTAGGGTGGCCAAAAATATTTACAACAAGGGTTGGTGAGGGACAGAGTCTCTGAATTAAGCAGAATACTCTCACCCAGTCAAAAGATCAGGGCTAGATCCAACACCGTTTTTTAGCTCATTGCACCATCCCAGTTTCAGAACCTGGCTGTATGCAAATTAGTCTGTTCCTGTCCCAGTGCATGATGGGAACAGGGCAAACCAAACTACAAAAGCCAATTCTCACACTGGGAAGGAAACAAGCTTCCGGGGACCGGTTTCTGGCATTACAGCCGTCTTCGGCCCGGCTT
The DNA here is from genome assembly GCF_964261635.1 of Lissotriton helveticus. NCBI lineage: Eukaryota > Metazoa > Chordata > Amphibia > Caudata > Salamandridae > Lissotriton > Lissotriton helveticus. The sequence goes on along the minus strand of NC_136067.1, from coordinate 1,523,447,806 downwards.
GCTTGAATCCTGATGGTGCAATGAGCAAGGGACTTATGTCTGAGTATACCCTTCCACGCTTAGGGTGGACAAAAATATTTACAACAAGGGGTGGTGAGGGACAGAGTCTCTGAATTAAGCAGAATACTCTCACCCAGTCAAAAGATCAGGGCTAGATCCAACACCGTTTTTTAGCTCATTGCACCATCCCAGTTTCAGAACCTGGCTGTATGCAAATTAGTCTGTTCCTGTCCCAGTGCATGATGGGAACAGGGCAAACCAAACTACAAAAGCCAATTCTTACACTGGGAAGGAAACAAGCTTCCGGGGACCGGTTTCTGGCATTACAGCCGTCTTCAGCCCGGCTTGCTTGAATCCTGATGGTGCAATGAGCAAGGGACTCATGTCTGAGTATACCCTTCCACGCTTAGGGTGGACAAAAATATTTACAACAAGGGGTGGTGAGGGACAGAGTCTCTGAATTAAGCAGAATACTCTCACCCAGTCAAAAGATCAGGGCTAGATCCAACACCGTTTTTTAGCTCATTGCACCATCCCAGTTTCAGAACCTGGCTGTATGCAAATTAGTCTGTCCTGTCCCAGTGCATGATGGGAACAGGGCAAACCAAACTACAAAAGCCAATTCTTACACTGGGAAGGAAACAAGCTTCCGGGGACCGGTTTCTGGCATTACAGCCGTCTTCGGCCCGGCTTGCTTGAATCCTGATGGTGCAATGAGCAAGGGACTCATGTCTGAGTATACCCTTCCACGCTTAGGGTGGACAAAAATATTTACAACAAGGGGTGGTGAGGGACAGAGTCTCTGAATTAAGCAGAATACTCTCACCCAGTCAAAAGATCAGGGCTAGATCCAACACCGTTTTTTAGCTCATTGCACCATCCCAGTTTCAGAACCTGGCTGTATGCAAATTAGTCTGTTCCTGTCCCAGTGCATGATGGGAACAGGGCAAACCAAACTACAAAAGCCAATTCTTACACTGGGAAGGAAACAAGCTTCCGGGGACCGGTTTCTGGCATTATAGCCGTCTTCAGCCCGGCTTGCTTGAATCCTGATGGTGCAATGAGCAAGGGACTCATGTCTGAGTATACCCTTCCACGCTTAGGGTGGACAAAAATATTTACACCAAGGGGTGGTGAGGGACAGAGTCTCTGAATTAAGCAGAATACTCTCACCCAGTCAAAAGATCAGGGCTAGATCCAACACCGTTTTTTAGCTCATTGCACCATCCCAGTTTCAGAACCTGGCTGTATGCAAATTAGTCTGTTCCTGTCCCAGTGCATGATGGGAACAGGGCACTGATAAGAAGAGAATAACCGTAATTCTCTCCTACAGTTATCAGGACACAGGTCAGCCCAAAACCTCCATAAATACCGCTGGCCACGAGTAACATACCTCCTCCTCTCACTTTTTTCCTGCGTGCCCCACATGCCGCACAACACGTTGTAAAAAAAAGAATGGAATATGGTTGCCTGGCCGCCACAGGTGGGATCTGCAACAGCGTGTTTTATCCAAACAATCAAATAAATGAAACTGGGTAGACTTGTAGGGCTGAAATTACTTCTATGCCAGCAACCAATTACCAGGACAGTACAGATGTAAATACAGAACCAGCGAACTCAGCACACAGCTACTTAGCCTCTTCCAAAAGCCGGGACCAGAGGGCCAGCTTTGCAATTCAGCTTCTCTTTCCATCTGTTTCTTTTTTTTCTCCCCCCTCCTGACACTCCTTACTCTCTCCTGGATTTCCCTTGTCCAGGATCTGGAGGGATGAGGCAGAGAATTACCTGGTAGTAAAAAGAAGGCTACTGTTGGCAGCCAATGGGATCCAGCCCAGGACCTCGGTGATAAGTTAAGGACAAACTTTTAGTTTAGTTGTAGAGGAGGGCAGGCAGCGGGCAGCGTGCAGCAAAACAAAGGGCAGCAGTCAGTGTTACTGATGGCAATGAGGTGCCTTTACGGGGAGCAAGCTACACCAGCCTACCACTGCCCGCTCCCTCTCTACCTAGGGGGCCCACGCAGCTCTAAGCCTGACCTCTTATGGTATGCTTTCACATCTGTGCGTCGCTCCTTCACCACGCCCTTGCCACTTGCCCTTGTTCCTCTCCACTCTTTCACTCCTGCACGCTCCTATGTGCTCCCTCATAGGAACATCGGTGTGCAAGCAGCCAGCCAGCCACTGCCCGGACCTGAAGGGCCGCTGGATTCCGCCGGGGTCCAATCGAAGGAGGAGGTGTCTTCTAAGTGTCTGCATTCAGTGCTTCCTCAGGCATCTGTGTGCTCAAAGAAAACTGTTCACTTTTTTCACAACCTGTACTGTACATAAACACAGGATATGCTTCTACACACAACCTGCTAGGCATGTGCAGAGTGTGATAACAGCATATAAAATGTCTATACAATGTGCCTGAAGGCAGTACCTTTACTTTTTTCCATGTAGCCTGTGCTCTTGTGCTAAGTTTATCACTCCTCTCACACTGCACTCCCATTGGAGCATGGCTCTCCATCGTGTGCTAGTGTTGCATACCACAAAGGCAGGTGTCTGAGGCACTTCTTTTTGTGCTGATTGCAGTCCACAACCACACCCCATCTCTAACCCCCTCAACAGAATTCCCCTATCAATTATCCATTGTAATATCCTGACTTTAAATGTAAACTGGGAGAATTCTTCACCATATATATTTGAAGTCTATATAGATGTAGCTTTTTTCGCGAGACACATGGGCTCCCGTATTGAGCACAGCAAGGAGAAAGCTCTGCCTTGTCTACATAATCAACTCCTCCAAAATTCAGTGCACATTTTCCCAACCCATATTATGGTGCTGCCTTGGTAAGAAACTGAGATATGCATCATTATGGACTGCACTGTCTCAGTGCAGAATCAAACACCAGTTTTTTTTGTTAATGTGAGGGGTCAAAAGTTCATACATATAATTCAGAATGCCTCTGAGTCCCTGCAGTTAAACAGAACAAGTTGGAAACTGAGAGTATACATTGTCTCTTTCTGTTTCTAACTTTGTTTGCCCAACTGAGGAGGAGCACACTCTGAGAGGTAATGAAATGTATTGAAATGACAAAAAGTCCAGATTACCAATTACAATTTTTCTTTATTCTTCCTCAAATGAAACTGACGTGTTTTGCTCATTTTTGACAACACAGAACTTCTTGAGGCCAAGAGATTGTGCATACTTCTCAAAGTCGTTACAGTTGTTAATCCAGTGATTCCATATTGCTTCTGCTTGTACATTTAATCACATGACAATGAAGTCGTATGTTCGGCATGATGTTAGTCACACTTCCAAGATTGTACTGGATTCTCGCTTTAGCCACAGCTGCTCATAATGTATATATATATTCCATAATGTGTTAACTCGGAGAAATTCTGAGTTATGTGTTTGACCTTTAGGTACCTCACACTAAAATAAAACAGATGCTCAGCTCTGCGCTGAGCCAATGAGGTCCATTTTGATACTGCCCCTGGTGTTCTCAGCCATCATCAGTGTACAGATTCCACCTGAATACTAAATCAAGTGTCTTTTCCACCACCTTGACTTTGTTGTTGCCCACTCTTTCACCCCATTTTGTGGGAAGCACGATTTCTGTAAAGTGAATCTGCATGGCTGTTATGGGACAGGACTGGGTCTTTCTGCAGTGGTTACAGATGCTTGTGCAGTTGTTGGATGCAATACTGCCTACACATGTCTGGATAGATTGGGGATTCAGGGACTGGTTTTGTACCAATGATCATAGGTTGCATTAGGACCCTTTAGGGGTTAACTGGTCCTATCTTGTAGACCCTCCTGCTGTTTATTCTATCAATTCTTGGGAACTAAAATATGTGTATTGCTTCTTTCCTTTAGGTGAAGAGGGCTGCTGTCGAAAGGAACTAAAATGACTGGAATTTTGACAATTATGTTGTGAAGATGTGTACCTAAGTTCTGGATGTCCTAGCAGTATTCTCTGTAAATGTCCATTTTCAACCAGTAGATTAAGTTAGTCCCAAAAATTTGGCAAAATGAGCCACATAGACCAAATCTTTCAATAATACCATGCATCTGCATTATTGCAGGGGCTTGCAATGGTCTGTAATAGAAGTACTCCAACTTTAGAAGTATCTGCCTCAACTTTATACTAGGAGCCAGAGCACCAGAAATCGTGACGATCTCTTGGTCACAGCAAGATCACTTCCTTCTTTTCTAGGGAGTTTACCATAGAATGTGCTATATAGTTTTAGTTGATCTTCTCATTTATCCATTTGGGTCACTCCTCCTTATATACCCTTTCAATGTCTTGTGTAGTCATAAGGAATTATCACCTGTAAACATTACCACTACCGCATTTCCTTCCCGGCTACTTGGAGAAACATTGCTATCTTAAACCCTGTTTACGACACTTTTTATGGGCCTGGAATAATTTTGATTACATGTCCTAAAATTTCCCAGAATTTCCTATCATATCAAGATATAAAAACACAGATTATGCAAATCTTCGGTTCTAATCTCTACTTGGCAAGGCTACTTGACTTTTCCCAGCATTTCCAATATCTTGCTCTTCTCTCTTTCACCCTCTTTCGGGCTTTTTAGGACCCACAAATATGCTGATGTCTTGGATCCTAGTGTTTCTGTTTCAGGAATCCTTGTATTGAGTTCTCTCCCCCAGGTCAGTCTGCTTCCCTGGCTGCTCCGGTACACACAAGCTGATTGTGATGCACCTTTCACTGAAGGCTCACTACTGCTTTACTTCTTCAACCAGCAGATGTCTTAATGAAGGGGGGTTCGCATTCTACTCTTTCACCTCCTACTTCTTAAGTGACATCAAGCCTGTCCATAATCTTTCATTCATTCATTCATAAGGCTAGGCCTGACTCTCTTATGGCAAAGTTGTGTGGCCAAGCACCTAAAACAAATGCTGGGGTGAGTGTGCATGGGTGGCGTGCATGTATTCATTGGTGGAGATAGTGTATGGGGATAGAGAGAAAGCACATGGAGTATCTTGACAGGGATGCTGTGGACTTAGATGGGATGATAAGCGAGTTGCTGTATTTCTGGCCTTGGTTCAGCCCCAAGAGGCTAAAAAATATGTCTCCATGGTACTCGTTTCAACCTTGTTTTATTGCAGTCATAAAATCCTTGCGCTTTATGCAAATATTGTAAAGCTGCCTATTTAAAGTATCTTTTCCACAATTTTAATTAAGTGCTGACCATTATATAGTTTCATTTGACTGTATGATTGAAATATGATGTAGTGTATGTTTTTTCTTTCAATGTACCGCCTTTGATAGGTGTGGATATAAAGGTGATAATTGAATGTCCCTAATATCTATAAACTGGAAAGCTGTCTGTAAAACAGGACATCTCACAAAAAAGCTCCAACCAAGAGTCCAGTGAAAGTGCACTTCCGCTTGGGCATCCCAAAGGGTAAACATTGTTTACCCTGTATGCGAAACAACCCATGCCATTACGATACGGTCATTACAACGACCGCTTTGTTACATCGCAGGCCATTACAACGCAGGATGTTAAAATGGCTTGCCATAGGGGGCAGGAGGTGTTGGATTTTAAATCCAACACCTTTCCTACTGTTGCACAGACTGGAGTTTAAATAGTAAATTACACTATCCAAAAATCGAGCGCTCCCCCTACAGCAAGTCATTGTACTGACTTACATTGTAATGGCATGCGTTCTAAACGCAAGCGTTATAACGTGGCCTTTTCTTGACACTGCCTTCCTCTGTTTTCCTCAATGAAAATGTAGGATTCATGTTTCTACCACGTTCTTAGTGTGAAAAATCTCCAGGCCTTCTTCAAAAGCCTATTGGACAACTATTGAAAATATGGACACACGCACTAGCATTTCTAGAGGATTAATGAGTAACAGCAATCACACTCCTCCACAGTTATTTCAACTTGAACTTCATTGACTTGGTTTGTTTGGCGGAAGTAAGAAAGAGTGTGTGGTTCTGAAGGTTACATAATACCAGGGCTTTAAGTGTAATAAAAAAACAGAGGGGTCGTGTGCCTCTGAACTGGTATTGTGCTGCTTCTTTCCTTGCATCCAGATATATAACACAAGAAACATTATACCAACAATAACTCAGGACTATTGGCTTTTTCAATGGTTACTAGTTGCATAAGATAAATAAGCAACAACTATGGCTTAGTTGTATAGAATATTGAAAATGCTTCAGTTCTGAAATGATGAGACTGTGAAACAACAAAAATGAGTCTCTTTGAGGTTACCTCAAAGGCAGTGAAGGGTGGTACTGCTTCAGGGTTAAGATATTCCATTCACCCTGATGGGGAGGGCACAAAATGGAGAGCCCGCTAGGGACCCGTCCCAGCACTTGCTTTTTAGAACTACTGGTGCTTAGCATCGACAGGACCCCGCCCAATTAAAGCACTGCCTATTACCACCAACAAAATGAACAAGTCAATGAACTAGTATAACTGGTATGAATACTACCATTACATTGTGACCAAATACACTTGAACAGGACAATTCAGTGTCTGAAGCATTTTGTGCCAGTGGTCATTAAATGAACCGTTGAAGCGATCAATATGTAGATCATAGCAGACGCCCCAGAACGTCACTGTCCTACATTTACAAATGTTTATATAATTTGATGTTCCAGTCCACCGACTTTAAAGGGGCCATCCAGTATAGAATATTAAACAGTTCTCTTTACCCAATCCTGTGATTGTACCCATCCCCAACATTAGGCATACTATAATGTGCCCTTACTTGATGAAGTAACCTGGGGTTTTGGTATATATTTTGACATTATTCATTGCAAGGTTGTCCCTGTTAGACATGAAAAACAGTATATTTATTATAGGGTTGCCTCTATTTACATACAGTGTAAATATGAGGGACAGGGAATAAAGTGATTTTGGATTGTCACAGCAGGCTTAAATCAATGTCCAGATTGAGGAACCATCTAAATTGTGTCAGTCAGGACAATCATGAGGTTCCTCCAGAACAATGAGAAGTCTGAATGAGCCAATGCAGTGTGGACATGAGGTTCTTGCTAGCAATCACAGTGAAAGTGAGCGACTGCAGAGCAAATATGAGGTGCATTCAGATAAAAGAAGAAGCTAAGTGGTGGTGTGTGGCCACCATGTGTTTTGTGGAAACCAACGAGGTGTGAAATAATGGTGCTGGTTGGACAAGGTGCAGTTCATACAGCCCAATGGAAAGATAATCACAGGCTGCAAGATACAAATGATGTCCTTGTAGACAGTGGGAAGAGGTAGTGAGGTATTACTTGACTACCACGAAGACCCAAGGGGCCTGCAACTTATATAATTTAAAGACTGCGTAAGCATATCATGAGAGAGAGATCACGCGATGACAGACTGCCATGTGGTCTGTGAGACCACAAGTAGTAGTGAATAACAGGAGTGATGTCGTACTAAAGGCAAAGTTGACTAAGTGAAAAATTGGTAAATAGGGATACCATCCATGAGGAATGGTTAACTGGAGTGACTATGATACTGTGTTCATGTGATTTGGAGAGACAGCCATCTGCCATCCTGGAGTTCACAGTTTAGTGCCTTAACTAAAAGGAGCACCAATCTTAAAACTGGACAAACATGTTTAAATAACTCTCAGGGGCTTTTTAAATTTGAGCTATAAAGTTGCTAGAACATGTGTTTCCCTTAAATGCGGGGCATAAGAGGTCAAATTAGTCCTGCAGTTGGTTTGGAACTGAAGTCTGGCCTTAATCCAGAGAGGTGATTAAATCGTGAGTAGTGTCTGAAACTGTAAAAATGCTTCAAGGTGGCCAGTTTCGAGTTTATGTTGGCAGAGTTGTTATTGATTGATTGATAAAGCTGAGTGCCATTGCCAAAGCATCCCTGATTAGGCTAAATATAAGCAAAATGAAAAGACACTAATTGCAAGATGCTGCCAATCCCTTAAGATGTTTAAATTGGTAACATTGGTAAAAATGCAAAACATGACTGTGAGAACCTGGATTATTTATTTTTCTTAGGTCCAGCAAAGGATTCAGTAATTTAAACCCAAACTCAAGCACTGCTAGCTATGGTACAGAGCAGACAGGCTTCAGTTAAGAAAATATTCATAGCATTTAAAAGTACCAAAATAGTTAAAAAGTCGAACATGCAACACAACGATAATACCACTCACATTTATAAAAATAGGCTATAACTCAATTAATAAAATGACACCAAAATGACAAAAGTCAAATAAAAGAACAAAAGATATGAATGCGTTATGTGTTGTGATGATTCACTGAAGATTTCCATCTTGAAGGTATTAGATCTTAACCAGTGTTTGAGAGATGAGAAGCCTCTGAGTCCTCTTGACATCTTGGTGACCGAATTGACGATGGGATATATTCCACACGCCATTTCTGAGACTGAAGCTCGAGGTATTGCTGGTTTCTGTAGTAAGGACTGAATCACCTGGGAGAATGCTATTTTCTTAGTGGGACCTCATAGTGTCTATTACTGTAAACTCAAAAGGAGACATAAAATCAATGATATATCATGTTCTGATCACTTGAGGAACCCAGGCATCTGAAGTAGATTACTCTTAGCTTGTTATGAAGGGCTGAATTCACCCTCTAATGAAACCTCATGGCCATCCTTTCCATATTCAAGACCATTGCTGGAGAAGTCTGTTCCTGTTTCTTAGGCAGACTTTCACTATCTCTTTTTCCCCACAGTTGGTAGTGTTCAGCCTGAATGAAGAAGAATGTTCCTTGTCTTTAAAAAGTTCATCATGAAATTTCACTTCAAAGAGGCATCTTCCCAGACATTTCCTCACAAATGACAAAGAGTCAAATGGTTGACTTCTGGGCTTCATTTGATTACCAACCTTTCAAAAGCACCATATGTTAATCAGGAAGATACTATCTAGGGCTGATTCTTAAAAAACTTCAAAATGAATGTTTGATCTGCATATATTGTAGGCATTCAGTTTGATGTTTCATCCCATTTATTAGTGAAAACATTCTGCCCCATTTCTACGGTTTCAAATATTTTCCTATAGCTGAGAAGAGCGTTGCAAATTAAAGATTTGAAAGAAGAATCAGGAAAATCAGGATTAGTGAAGCACATATTTCCTTGAATGAGCACAAGATTAACATACATTAGGTCCTTCCCAATGAACTTACCTCACTGCTCTTCTGCAGTCACTTTTATGTTCTATTTATTAGGGCAAAAAGAGAGTGACATGGACCTTCTCCCAGGAGTACCTTCATCATAATGAGTAAGAGCATGCTCACTTTTACCTTTACAGAAGAAATTGTTTCAGCAACTATCAGGTAGATGCATCAAGCATTTTTGCGAGCGCAAACGGTGCGAATCGCAAAATTCGGCCGTTTGCGCCCGCAAAAATGGCATTTGAGATGCATCAAGGGTTCATGCACTCGCAATTTAAGAATTCTCAAATAATTGCGAGTTCTCAAATTGCGATTGCATTTAAGGAATCGCAATTTGCGATTCCTTAAATGCAATGCATGAACCATTCCAAGATTGCGAATTCGCAATCTGGGGCCGCTATTTACCGCGAAGTCAAACTATGTGATAAATACCAAAAACTTAGAAATATGCACTTTAGTGCATTTTTCTAAGTTGTATGTTACACACACACATGTCCTTGGGACATGTGTGTGCGCAACACCAGTGAACATTACCATTTCAGGGGTGCAACAGGGTGTCCTTTGGACACCTTGGCACACTTGAAATTGCGGCACATTTGCGATTCGCTAATTGCGAATCGCAAATAAGGAATGACTCCCCATTCATTCCTATGGACCTTTTGGCCCATAGGAATGAATGGGAAAGCCATTGCCTATTTGTGATTCGCAATTAGCGAATCACAAATAATGAATCAGTAGAAATCGCAAATATTATTGCGATACCTACATGCATCTAGTTTTGCGAGTCTTTAGTAGCGAATCCTTAATATTCGCTATTAAGGACTCGCAAAACATAACTTTGATGCATCTGGGGGAATGCCTCTTCGGCTGTCCTCCTCTGCCTCTTTAGAAAGAAGTTTGAAGCTTGTCCTAGAATGGGAAGGATGCCTCATATGGAATGAGAAAGAGCTATCTGCATATTGTTTTTTCTTTGAGTATTGCCTAATTGGCCTGGATACTGAATTGTCATGAATGAAGAAATTGAAACATTAGCTTTTATGTCGTAAAATAAAAAACTTTTGTTGCACTGGATAAAATTTACTCTGATTGGCATCTTCTCTTTGGATTGGTCAAGATGAAAGTTTGTAAGTGAGTCTCTCCTAGGCCCTACTGAAACACCCATATGTGAAGGCTCACTGCTCCCTACTAATCCGATAGCTACCACCAGATAAGTATGTGGTCAGCTGTCTACGCCTTTTCTAAGAGCCCTACATCACATTGTCTCAGGAGATAGATAAGAAACATGTTGGCAGACCTGCATCCACATGAACCTTCAGTAGGCCAATGATTCGAAACTTCCTAATTGGATGCACACAGGATCATGTCCGTATCTCCCTATTTTCAAGAGTACCTCGCATGCCTTCCTTCTGTACAAAGAGACAAAGATTATGACCAAGCCAGGCAGGGGTCCTAGCTCTTTATACAGCATTCCCATGGTCCTCATCTTGATCAGAGATAGGAAACAACAGCTGGATGCTCAAAATGGTATCCTGCTTATCATGCTTAGTTATGGGTGGGCAGTACTTTTTTCACTGCATTCCCTGATTCATTTCATTTCTAGATGCGGTATTGACCTCAAAAGTGATTAGAGGGATGAGAAGAGGGACTTAAAAGTCAAGAAACAGTAACAGCTTTGTGTAAATCAGAGTTGTTGATCCATCTCATACTTCATCAGAATTAAAAATAAATAAATGCTGATGATTTTAGCAAGAGGACATCTGAGGTAATGGAGCCATTGTTTTGTTTTGAAAAATGAGAAATTGATAGAAGAAGATTAACCAAACCTACTGAATAATATCACGTTAATGCTGTGTTTTACAATAGTCGGGAATGTCTTATATTGATACAACTCTACTAAGTCACAGCTGTGGTACCCTCTGAAATCTTGGTTGGAAAAAAACTGATTACTCCTAAATATGATTTTCCATAGGTGGGTGAGAGTACACTTTTCTCTTCCAGTCATAAGTATGGGTTTTATGTATGCTACTCACGGGTGACAATCTGCGCAAAAATCACGGTCCATGCACTTTTAAAAATTATTTTTATTGTGCAATTCCCATTTTTACAATAATGAGTAAAACTAATCCTTCATAACTTACAAGTGGATATTGTTTAATGTGTAGTAAGTACTGAAGTAGAAGACCAGCAAGACCTACAAGGTGGGTAAAAACAATGGACCATATATTGGACAATGCAACAACACACTTGGCTGTGCTGTGTGCGCTGTGCTGCGCTGCATTAAAGGGAAAGGGCAGGAATGCATCACATGTTAACTCATCCTTCACATAACTGTCTTTTTCTTGGGCAGTGCCAAGTTTTCCACCCCAGTCCAGTCCTGTCAAGGCACCCAAATCCATGGGTGATGTGCTGCCCCAGTCAAAGTATTTCCATACCATACTGGGACTTGCAGTGACATTAAACCATTCACGAAACATGATTACAAGTTCCAGAATACAAAGTAGAAAACCAGTACTGGAGCAACACATCATGCATGGAACATGGAAGCTTGGTAAATATCCTAGTGCCAATGCAGACCCATGGCACCATGATGCAACTGTGCTTGTGTTGGGGCTAGGGTCCCAAAGTGTACTGCAATGTAAAATCAGTTGATGAGGCTTTGTAGAGGGTCAACGTGTCACCCAAGAGGGACTCCATGTGCTGAGTTGGTGTGTGCACTGGCAGTAGTAACACTCAAAGAGAAGGTGTACATTTTCTAGCACAACTCCATATTTGAGGAGGCTGACCTGATGTGCTGGGTTGCAGCCTGCCTTGTACGTCCTGTCTTACGCATATGGATATGGGGTGAGTGAAAGTGATCCTGTGTGTCTGAATGGGGAGGGGAGGCCATGTATTTTTCTGAGGTGACATGTGATGTGAGTGTTGCTAGGATATTATTTTACCCTAAATAAATGAAAAGACAACAGGTGTTTGGAAAAACAGGAACAAGTTGGTTTAATGAAATGCTGTGGCCGGGAGAGCCTCGACAGAGTACATCTGTTCAAAGTCTCTCTGCATGCAAGGTTTTGGATGTTGTTTTATACAGTTCAAGAGGTACAATAAAGCAATCAAAAGCATCTCAGTTGAAAATCACCAAGTGCTAGCATCTGATAGGGACACAGATGACTCTCAACCTTGGGGAGAGCAAGGTGGGGCAGTGTGTGTGCTCAAATGTCAGGCCTGAGGAGCGTATGATCACTATGTGTGGTGTGCATGTCATGTCCTGATTAGTTCAGTGTTTCTATCTCCATGTGGTATTATTGGCGAATGCAAGCCCTTGGCGAAACGTGTTTTATTGGGGCCAATTTCCTCAGGCCTGTTTGTGGTACAACTGTCATCTGTGGGAACGGGCAGGATTTCCAAGGGTGAGTGTTTGCCTTTAGGTTAAGGGAGACCCCACCTGTGACCTGGTATTTGATAGACATGGGTGTTGGTTGTAATGCTTGACTAACTACGTATTTCTGACTCTGGGTTGATGAGGAGGTCCCCTTGGGTGAATCCAACAGCAAGGATGTGAGTTCATTAGAACTCCTAAAAAGTAATATGTCAGTCCCTGGTATCATTTTTATCGACATCCTTAACATTGTGCATACAGTTGTCATAGCATACATAGACATTATTTTTACTGGTATTAACACGTATATGTTTGCTTAGGTCATAACATACATTGACATTGTTCTTAACAGTATCGTCATTTTTGAATGGACTATGACATACATTGATATCCTCATTGCCAGTTTTAGTACTGCTGTGCGAGTACAGTTTATGCCATACATACGTCTCCTGAGAATGACTGTATGATATGGGTATCATAAGTGTAAAAGATGACGTACAGTTCCAGGGTCTGAATGATGATTGCCAGAGGAGTCATGTACAGGCCAGAGAGTGGACCAGCGTGACGTGATTGTGTTCTGAGGGAATAGAGTGAGCATGAGCTGCTGCAAACTACCAATTATGAAGGGTTCTATCCACTTCAGAGATGCTTATGTGTTCTCAGCATTGTGGAGTCTGGAGCTGACTGTGTGTGTGTGCTAGGAAACTCAGAAATTCTGAAAGATTTGGATAATGACATGTACAGGACCTCCCCCTTACATGCGGTGCAGCGAGAAGGCTTGGCCTCTAGAGTTGTGTGGATGTTTGTGAAAGATGAACCTTAGGGCCCACTAATGTGCAAATTGCATGCAAGACAGGACAGCACAACTGCTTGATGTGTAGTGCTATGTGAAAGGCAAAGTGCAGGATAGTGTAAGGTATAATAATATTTGACATGTTTTGGCAATGCTGGACCACAAACAGATGGCAAGAGTAAATGCAGGCAACCTTACTTCATGGTGCAATGGTCTCTGCAGTGATGCTAAGAAGGCGAATTTGCAACATTCGATCGATCGATCGAGTAGCCTGCAACTACGGCAGCACCCTTCCTGATCGCTTGGGACAGGAGCATTCCTTTTGTGAATCAAGTCATTATTTTAAGCTTCCTGATCGTTGGATACAGGAACTTGATTCGAGTCCTACACACAGCTGATTGGAAACAACTTCAGCATAGGAATTGTGATTGATGATTTAATCATCGTGAAAAGGAGTGAATTCTACTTGGTTCATTAGGGAGGTACACCTTGTTGGCCTTGTACCCTAGGGGTAATCTGTTACCCTTTGTTGCCCATCTAATGTCTGTCCTGATGAAGACTCGCACGGTCCAGGTTCAAATTACCGGATGACCATAAGTCGAGTCGAAACGTCGACGATACTATCTCTACCTTGGACCCATACTTGTGATATAAAAAGTGCACACAACTAACATTGATGTCTTTTTTTTTAGATTATTCTGACATTAGGTGTTATAAATGGTTATTTTGTGTGGCCAGGTAGTTTCAATACGGAAAACTGTGAAACCATAATTGTATAATAATAATGTGAATATCCTGTTCATTATCACTCTGATTTTTCCTTTTCCTTTATTCACTGTATACACTCTTTTGATCACTCCCTTTGTGCACGCTCCAAGGGGCAACTTTTTATTCTGAATCAATGAAACATTTTGTGGATTATCAATTGTTTGATTAAGAGACAATGAATTAAATATTGTACTCTGCTTTGATATATTGTTGGTGTAGTGATATTTCTTTTTGTTTGAAGTAACTGAGTTCATTGGTGCATTGGAGCGGATTCAATAGGAACGCCCATGAATAAATAACTATATGAATATAGAGTGCCTGGATCAAAAAATAAAAGAAATAGGTTTTGGACCACTGTTTTATTTTTATCTCAGTCCTAGTTCAGCATGCACAGTTTACACATATGAAAGGAAGAAATACAACGAATGAAATTAGGCTGGGCTGCCCAGGATTCCACCAATCCACTACTAATATTCCGGTGCTCACAACACCCATAGGTCAACAGCCTCGCCAATGGCATATTGAGTAAGGAAAAAGAGAGGCAATGGCGAACCACTGTTTCTTAGCTCCAGGTTTACGGAAAATCCAAACAGGTACAGCATGGTCCACGTAACAAGGCATCGCCCAATCCAACTAGTGACTGAATTCTCGCACAAAGCTTGCACGATCGCCTGACTGGAGAAAAAACATAATAGTTAGATTTTCTCATAAACCAGGAAGTGAATTGCTCTCAGTAGGATGCTAACTTAGGTCCACACAGCTCTACAACATTGGGCTCTTTCTCATCTTCCTTTCCAAGTGACGTTCTTGGACAGAATAAAGGCAGCAAATATTTATGTAACAAACAATGCTGTGTCTCGTAAACCATGACTTATAATCATTTTTATTCTAATAATATTTAACTAATACTATTCCCCTACACTACAGAATGTGTCATTCATTTATCAGAAAGATCGTTAAAAAAAATGAATGCCTGTATTGTGCTCTCAATTATTGCGAATAGTGTTGCTCCTCTAATATGGTGATTATTTTGTATAGTTCACAGAGGAACCTAAACTCTAGACTGAGTGAACGGTTTTAGCTTCAACGGTCAGCAGCCATATTGTGTCGTCACTGTGACATCATGAAAAGTCTGCTACACTTGGAAGATTTGAATTGGAAGTATAGCAGCAGTTGGAGAGGAGAACAAAAAGCAGGTTATGGCCAAAGATAGATTGGTAGCAGCAGCATGGTAGCAGCACCTATTTTGCTCTATGCCACGAATCTCACCATTGCTATGAAGCTCCTACCTTAAACTTTTCCTTCTTTCCTATCTCTCTTTACCCTCCCCATCCATTAATTCCCCCACCCATTAATCCCCCTCCCTCCCATCTATCTCCTCCCCACTCGCTTGTTTCTGTTCTAAACTGATCACCATGAGACCTTCCCCTTTTGCTCACACTTTCCTCTCCCTCTCCCACAAGCTCTCCTCTTTCCTCATTTCTCTGCTCTGTTACTTAATCTATTCAGTCTGTACTTTAAACTGTATGTATTGATTCTTTCACCTACATGCTATTATCTCTTCCCTCTCATTCGCTCCCACTAAAAGCACCTTTTTACTATTTACTTTGATCCACCGTCATATGCACTTTAATGCACCTGTTATGGACCTTTGAGCTTGTATACGTCATTAACCGTCTGTCATGATGCTATGTTTATTATATCCGCTGTTATGCTACACTTCCTGCATCTCCACTGAACTGCACCACTGTATACTCGAATCTCTGAATCTTACCGCACCCCACCCATTCTACCTCCCTCCTGACTACCTCTTGATATTACATTATTTCCGCTGTTATGCTTCACTTCCTACATTTCCACTGAATTACACTACTGTATACTCGAACTCTGACTGTGTGCAGTGTCAGATTCAGATGAGTGACAAAAAACAGAAATAAGTCATGTACACCATTTCTTTGATGTGCCAAAACATTCAGGTTATTGGTGGATAATGACACTTAATTGGGGAAAGAGCTGCTTGACTTTACTTTGCCCCATGAGTTCATGCTTCATATAACACATCACAGTTTTTATGTCCACAGTGCTGCTTTGTTTGACCCCTTAAATCTTCTACCACTTGGTGTCACTCTCTCTTGCCTTGAGTGTCATAAGACAGCCACACATTGCAGCTACATTTAGTGGATACATTTTTGCATGACAAATATAGCAACATCACTAAATGCTGATGTTACGTAGATACATACCTAAGGGGCCCAGAAGGTCCATCACATTTTCCTCATGGTCTATTACATCTGCCCAATGGCAGCTTGGAAACTTTAGGGTCTTCTTTAAACACCTGTGCCATGTGCCACTGCAAGCTCCCCCTCTATCCTTATGATCCTGTGGGGGGTAGCCTTGGCTTACCCTACCCCCGAAGCCACCATCTTTGGCGAGTGGCGCAATATCATTCAAATCAGAGCAATGACCTCTCCCTTGAAATAGTTCTTGCCTCTACCCTTCACAGGCATGGCCCTATCCCTCCTTAGAACCCTAATCAAAGACATAAGACCCCTTAAACCCCTAACTATGCCAAACTTACAAATATCCCAAGAATGAAAGACACCCAATAATAAAAAGACAAATACAATTGCAAAATGCAACACTAAGACACAAAAAGTGCGGTAAACAGTCAAAGTATAGAGTAAAAAATATCGAATGGACATAATATCGAGTTTAAAATATAGAATGGACAAAATATCGAATGGACAGAATATAGACATCAAAAATATCATTTTTAAGGTAAAGAATGTAATATCGCATGTTAAAAATATAGAAAGTTAAAATATCGAAGTATATAATATAGATTATTAAAATTATCGAATTTTTAATAATATCGAATTTTTTATAGTGTTTTTTATGTTATTATATGTGTGAAAAGTGTGTATTTATGTTATAATTTATTTTAATTAATGAATTTAATTTTTTTAATTTTTGCGTAATTTAATTCTGTAGCGGGTTGTGGGTTTATAGGGGAATAGGGTGGGAAGTAATTTCATTATAATTAATTAAATATGTAAATTCATTTATTGGTATTCATTTTTAATTTATTGTTAATTAATTTATATTTGGTAATTAATTAAATTTTAATTGGCAATTAATTTTGATTAATTGATTAATTGCTAATTATGTTAATTTTACTAATTTATTTTCTGTAGCGGGTTGTGGGTTTATAGGGGAATTGGGTGGGAAGTAATTTATTTATAATTAATTAAATATGTAAAATTATTTATTGGTATTTATTTAGAATTAATTAGTTATTAATTTTTATGGGTAATTAATTAAATTTTAATTGCCAATTAATTTTATTAAATTGATTAATTGCTAATTATGTTAATTTTACTAATTTATTTTCTGTAGCGGGTTGTGGGTTTATAGGGGAATAGGGTGGGAAGTAATTTATTTATAATTAATTAAATAATTCAATTTATTTAATTGTGTTTAATTTGAATGAATTGTTAATTAATTTTTAATTGTTAATTAATTTATTGTTAATTTGTAATTAATTTGTATTAATAGGTAACTAATTGTAATAATTAATTTTAATTTGTAATTTTATTTGATTAATTATTATATTATATTAAATTGGTAATTACTTTTAATTAATTTTTTATAGATATTAATTTATATATTTTTAAATAATATATGAAGTATTTACTTTCCCTACTGTTGCACTCTCTGGAGTGGGAATAGTAATTTTTACCCCTATGCTATCCAACGCTTTCCCTACTGTTGCACTCACTGGAGTGGGAATAGTAATTTTTACCCCTACGCTATCCAACGCTTTCCCTACTGTTGCACTCACTGGAGTGGGAATAGTAATGTTTACCCTTACGCTATCCAACGCTTTCCCTACTGATGCACTCTTTGGAGTTGGAATAGTAATTTTTACCCCTACGCTATCCAACGCTTTCCCTACTGTTGAACTCTTTGGAGTCGGAATAGTAATTTTTACCGCTACGCTATCCAACGCTTTCCCTACTGTTGCACTCATTGGAGTGGGAATAGTAATTTTTACCCCTACGCTATCCAACGCTTTCCCTACTGTTGAACTCTTTGGAGTCGGAAAAGTAATTTTTACCGCTACGCTTTCCAACGCTTTCCCTACTGTTGCACTCATTGGAGTGGGAATAGTAATTTTAACACTCTTGCTATGCTACGGTAATAATATTGTATATTTTTTAATAATATTTTGTTAATATATATATATGTTTTAACAAATAAAATTGTATTATTTTTTTTATAACTTAAATTAATTATTTAATAATTTTAAGGTTATTTAAGTATTTGTAAGTATATTTTAGTTATTTATTTTTAATATTTTTTTAATTTTACATTCATTTTAATAAATTCGATATTTTTACCAAGTACATATTTTTAAACGATATTTTTTATTCGATATTTTTGTACTTACCTGTTTGTAGATAGGACTTCGATATTTTTGTAGTCGATATTTTGTAGTCGATATTTTAAATGCCTATATTTTTGTGGTCGATATTATGTCAGTGATCCAAAAAGTACACAGTATGTAGGTAACAAGGACAGACCATACACAAACTGCCAACATCTCCTCAAAACACTCTTTCCACTCCAACAGCAACCAGCTCCAACTAACAAACACTAACAGAAAGTGAAAATAATTTTTGAACTTCCCAGTATGCATTCTGCCACACTCTCTCTCTTTATTATGCAGTTAATTAAAACCATAATATACAAACATAGCAATGCATAATGAAATATAAAATGTAAAATATAAAGTCCTAAACAATTTCCTAATTCTAAACATTATGCAGTACGGTTAAAATACCGTTAACAAACTTCCCTGCTCTTGCTAGAGCCTGGGCTGAGTTGTTGCTAAAACACAAATCTGATGGTTCCCTGCAGTGTCTCAATGTCTTTTCTCGAAAAACTGGAGCCAGTAGGCGGCGACGATCTATGGCAAAGTGTGGACAGCAACATAGCAGGTGAAGCCAAAACTCATGTATATAATTGCAGAGCCTGCATGTAGACTGCCCATTCCACCGGGCCCACAGCAGATTACAATAAAAAATTGGTAGAGCTAACAGCCTCATGTACAGTATTTTATTTCGAGTCTGAGAGTAAAGAGAGTAGTCGAAGTACGGTTGAGGTTTCCCCTTGATATACGAATCATTCAGAGTTGTGAAGAGTGCGTTTTTAGAAAGCCCGGCAATGTCAGTCTGGAATGATACTAGAGTGATTTGGCTTTTTATTGTTTTTTTCCAAATTGACAAGGGGATGGTTGGATTAGTGAGGGAGGTGGCTTCGATCTTTAATGTAGAAATAGCGAGATGCAACTGTGTGTGCCAAGGAGAAAGTTCATCAGTGAACACAGCTTGCAGTTGTTCTTTCATAGATTGAGCTGGAGCTCGTAGAGTGTGAATATAAAATTTAATTAAGTCTCCCAGACAGTGAAGGTCTGCGCTTACCAGGCCCAGCTCAAGTCTCAGCCTCGACCTCCTTGCATGCTGCGGAACAGAAAATATTTTCTTGTAGGCTTTTATTTGTAAATTTGCTAAAAATGCATCCATTTTTCCAGGGAAGGCCAAATGGCCATAGGACACTGATGGTAGTAGTTTGGCCCGTAGCACCCTTAGAATTGGCTTGGCTGTGGGGCTATGCAAATGATGGTTCAGGCACCTCAGGCTATGTATAATCCCCATGCCCTTAGGCCTTAGATGTCTAAGGTGAGCTGCTTGATTTGCCTTTTCGTTGAACCAAACTTCTAAATAGTTATAGCTGGTGCAGGTCGCGATATGTAGTCCCCCTGCTTGCCAAGAAAGATTTTTCTGTTTTTTGTATTTCCCTAAGGTCATAACTTTGGTTTTTGATTCGTTCATCAGAAGATGGTTCTTTGTGTTGTACATATTGAGGGCAACGAGCGATCTTTGTAGTCCGATTTTTGTATGGTCCATAATAATGATATCGTCAGCATATTGCATTATCTGTAGACGTGTCCCACCCAGTTTTGGGGCGACCAAGGCTGCGCCTGCCAATTCTTTAGGTAAATCGGCGTAGTAAAGATTAAATAATACTGGGGCTAATACGCAGCCTTGTTTTAGACCGTTTTTAGTTGCAATTTTTGTGGATAGTGTTTTTGCACTTGTTTTGATCCTCCCCCAAGTTTTATGGTGCAAAGATATCAGAGCTGAAAGAAGTGGAGATGGTATCCCCCAAGAATTTAATTTGTACCATAGCGTCCCTCGGTTGACTCTGTCGAATGTTGTACTGTAGTCCACAAAGCAGCAAAATAGAGGTAGCTGGTTGGCCAAAGTGGCTCTCCACGGCAAATAGGACAATGCTGTTATGTTGTCCGTCGTGGAGCAGCCTGTTCTGAAGCCTGACTGGGTGCGGGGCAAGATGTTATTTTCTATAACGCAATTTTCAAGTTCCGCCAGTAAAACACGGGCGTAGGCTTTGGCTTCAATGTCCAACAAGGCTATTAGTCTGTAATTAGCCGGGTTTGAGCGATTGCCCTTTTTATAAATTGAGTGTAGTATTGAGACCTGCCAGGTAGATGGAATTGTGGCTGTAAGAAAAGCTTGTCCAAAGAGAGGCGTGAAAAGTTCTGCCCAGAACTGTTGAGATGATTTAAAAACTGCTGCAGGTATTCCGTTTGGCCCTGGCGACCCGTCGTTCTTCATACGACTAATGATCTTGGTTACTACGGCTACAGAAATATCCGGACCCTGTGTGTTTTCATAGGATAATGCTTGAGGCAAGAAGGGAGTTAGCAGCTTCCCTGCTCTGCTACTGTAGAGCTGATTGATATGATCCGCCCATACGTTCTCGGGTACCCCGTTCTCTTTAGTCTGGCCACTGTTGCTGAGTTGATTGATGTATCTCCAGAATGGGGCCGGATTTTTTTCTTTTAAGAGAGATTACGTTTTAAGCCAGGTTTCCTCTGTTCGTTTAATCCGTTGGGCCCATGCGCGCTTCTTGCAAGCAGCTTGAAGTGGACCTTTTGTGGCACGTTGAAATGCTCTTGCCCCTTTTCTTCTTCCATTTGGGCTATTTTGCCTCTTCCGTTTGCTTTCTGGTGTTTCCTTGTTTGAGTCTTGATTAAAAACCTTTGGCGCCAGTTTTTCTTGAGCGTCAGATGAGCCCCTCAGAGCCCGATGCAAATCTACCAAAAGAATGGGCCAATGGTCTTAGAGGGCTTGTGGGCTAATGGAAGTTTTTAATTGGTCGGTTTTCGTTACGCATTCAGACAGTTTTATGTCTAGAATAATGGACCGCTTTATCCTACGTGGGATTTTATCAATTTCCTTGCCCGTAGATTCACCCACAGGTGTGAATCTGCAGGATGCTATGATGGAAAGGCTAAAGGATGCTCTTAGGGGCCTGTGGTCGCTCTCTGTTCGATGATCGATGTTAAAATTATTTAGGTGAAGAGCTAGCGTCCTTCCGATGAACAAATAGTCAATGGTAGAGGTGTTCCTATACGTTGGGGGCGGTGCCCATGTATGATCACTTGCTTTCCTTAAATTGTGGGCGGATGATATAGAACTGGCATTGAAAAGAGCCTGTAGTAGCGCGACCTCTTTGACGTGCTAGTTTTCATTTCCTAATTTGTCAAGAGATCTATTGTTAAAGTCCCCAACTATAAGTGGATTGTGATTGGGATATTTGATGAGGATACCTCCAATTGTGGCGGCCAAATCCTCAATTGCTTGGTTTCTCGGGTGCAAGACTGGATTGACGTAGTAGTTAAATAGTAGCAAGCGGAGAGGGTTGTAATGATTTTTTATTCCGTTGATGCATAGTACTTGAATTCCAGGTAAATCGGATGCTATCATAGTTGCTTCCAGCCTACACGAGTGCTTGATATAAACAGAGAGGCCGCACATCGGCCGCCCAAAAATGTTGCGTCTTGTTGCTGGGACGTGGGTTTCATAGTATCCGGAAAAGGCTGTAGTTGTTGTTGCCCATGTTTCCTGGAGACAAATTAAATTGCCGCTTCGAAGATACTCTACAGCCGAGTTGTTTTTAATCAGTTTCTGGAGGCCAGCCACATTCCAGGAGATAATTGTTAGGAAGTTGTTTTGGTTGTTCAGGGTGTAATCCATTTTACCTTTGGAGAAGTCAAAGATACCGTTGAGCTGATTGGCGTCTTTTTTCGACCTGGTGTCCAGATTGATAATTAATGGCCTGATTGCTGGTGAAGAGTCTTCTCTGATTAATAGAACAAATAATCCTCAGATGTTTGTGATGAAGAAGAGTATTGGCCGGGTTGTTACCAGAGAGCGGGTCTTCCCTGCATTTTGCATGATTTTCTGGGTGCAACCAGCACGTTTTCATTCTTTGCATCAATTTTTCTGACCCATTGCTACGCAAATTAGATTGCGTGATACAATGTGTAGTTGTGCCTATGCAAAGCTAAAGCCCACACAATGGAGGCAATGCACAGGTTTCAACGTGCGCAACAGGGGTGATGCGCTGTTTCAACCGTCGCAACTGAGACGGTGAGTGGGATCTACAGAAGGACTGTGGCTTCTGCTGGCACAAACACCATAGGCCCCTTCTATGGGTCCTGGATGGAATGGTACCACTTGGCAGTGTAGACTGACAGAGGGCTGAGCCCAGGTACTCAAGCAGACTGGTAGGAAGGCTTTTATGTCCCTGAGACTTCATAACAGGAGGACAAGCAAATTGCCCTTGGAGTCACACTGGGGTCAAGGGATGCATGTGAAGTCCTTATAACCCAGACAGAGGAACAGGCAGCAGAGCAGCACAGCAAGGCAGGACGCCAAAGATAATTGCCCAAACATCAATATTCATATGAGTTATAAGAGTACACACCTGAATGTCAGCCACAGTGATATGTGCATTAAAAGGTTCATTCTAGGCCCTCTGACCCACTATTTTGGGTTCGCTATTAATCCCAATCACCCCTGCATGAGATGTGTCCAGGCCCCTTGTTTGTGATGCATGGCTGATTCAACACACAATTAGGGAAGCAGAGATGGACTGGCTCTTCTATACTCCAGTTATGTCACACCCAGTTTGCAGCTGTGCTTGACTATAAAACAAACAGCAGTAGAACCTTAGAAGAGATGGGTGTGCCAGTAGGCCTCACTCCAGTGACCCAGGTTTGAAAGGTCCTGTTCATTACTACTGATCACTACATGGTATGTTGTCACCCCCAAACGTGTTCTATTTTACTCTTGGAGAATGCTGTAGCATACCACAACTATGAAGGTAGGTCTTTGGGTGACCGTCCTGGCCAACAAGAGTGCAATCAATGACACAGGTCTATGTCATGGTACACACGCATCTTCCATGTTCCCCTATGTGAACTTATCAGCATTTGTAATCCGACAATAATACAGTTGGGCAGAGTGGGAAGGGGGAACACAACTCTTACCATGCACGGGAAAGTTCCTACCCAACACCTTCATTGCACAATTTTTAATACATTTGAGGATGTCCCTAACCATTTCTGATTGCGTTTTAACATAGATGCTATACACACTACCCATCTTTGTCTTCCTGAAGAGATGTGATGTGTGGCAAACATCTTGCTTGTCCTACTTTTTAGATAAATGCCAAGCATTGCTACTTCAGCAGTTTAGTATGTTTTAATACGCACCTTTGAGTCTCCTTGCATTGCTCTGCAAAGCATGGTAAATGTGTATTTTATCATATGTGGGCAACTGTAGACCTCACATCAAGCAGCCCTGGAAAGGTGTTGGGTGTGTGCTGTTTTGTGGATTGCTGGATTGTGGATGCTTCAATGCAATCTTTGCAAATGTAATTTAGACATCTACACCTCAGACTAGGCCTTTGGCCATGACAGATGTCTCCCATGGTCATTGATATTACCTGCTACAACATATGTACCAGCGAAGTGCTGCAAGTGTAGTCCATATGTGAAACACACATATATTTGAAATTTGCTTGGGGACTGACTTATTGGGAGAATAGTGATTTATCATACTCTGAGTTCCACATTTAACACACTTTGATACAGGAGAACACAGTAAGATAGCTTGATGTGCTTCGCTGTTTAAGATAAGGAGGACAGGAATGGGCCATGCATGAAATTACCACATGTGTTCAATATGGTGTTCACTTACATCAATGTTTATCCAGTATGTTTGAAAAATGCAGATTCAACTACATGGCTGGCAAAAAATAATGCCATACGTGGGGAAAAATAGGGAGTCTGCTGCTAAAATTAAGACTCTCAGCGGCCAAGTTTCCACCAGCCTTTGAAATGTATGGGACATCAGTGTTGAGACAAGTACCCCTTCAGCATTTAGATCTCTTGTGTAGGCAATCTGGTTGATTCGTTTCTCAAAGCTAAATCATGGAATCCTGGGATGTTTAGAAACATATTTTCCCACGTTTCATCTATTGCCAGAACACCTCAGTCTTCTGTTCTTGAAACATTGGCTATGCAGGAAAGTTCTGCGCCTTCACCATTGAGGCATCTGCAGCGGTGTGGTCACTTGATGGCTTGTCCCGGTAGATAAGTAAAAGGAAGAATTAATTTATGTTTTGTGCATAAACATAAAAAAGAAGTACAAATACACCAGACTGTCAAATCTGCCCATCAATGTATTGCTGATATTATCTGTTAGTGGTATAGATCTCTGTTGGTAAGTACCAGTAGTATTACCACAAAATCGTTTTTTTTTAGATCCATAAAAAAATTATGCTGTTAAATGTCCTCAGTTCATCTTAAGAGTGCTACAGTTTCAAACATGTAAAGACGGTATGTTACATTAAATATCTACACGTATGACCACCTTCTTTTTCACACTCATTTTCATCATACAATTGTGCTCAGCATAGACTGGTGTATTAAAGGCCCAGTCAGTGTATTTCCTGTTTTTAGTTCATAAATGTTCTATGAAGTGTTGTTTCTTGAATGTTACTTTAGAAATATGGCAGTTATTACAGTATCTATAAATGTGATCGATGTCTCATCTTGGAAGAATAGAGTAGTTCATTTTCACTCTGAAGAATTGACTTGCTGGGATATTTATAATTAGCTGTTGAAATGGATCTTTGCCAAAACAATGCTTGCAGCAATTGAAGTTACTATGCATTGTTCATTGAAGAGTAATACAATGATAAATGTGCGTTGTGTAATCCTTATTAATTCTCGTCTGCTTCCCTGTTAAATCCATCTGGGTATTTGGAGAAAATATTGAGTGTTACATATCGAGATGCCAAAATATCTGCAAAAATATTGTGATACAAAAATATTGTGATGCAGGAATATTGTTGTCAAGAATATTGAATTTTCTTATAAGCAATATTGTTCTTGTTAATATCGTTTCCAATAATATAGTTATAAAAAATATACTTTTTAAATGATCTTGTTGTGTTTTAGTTCATATATTAGTTTTATGTTTTAATATTGTTTAATTGGTAATACTATTTTTAATAACAGTTTGCATATGTAAGTGATATATAAATTTAAAATTAATTGCTAATATTAATTTACAGCTTTGGAGAGAGGCAGGGTGAAAAGTTAATTAGGTATATCTGACAAATATTTTTTAATGTAATATTACTTATTTAATTGATTATTATTATGTAATAATTCTATTTTGTAAGGTATATATAAGATGCAGGCTGCTGGGCTTGTAGGGTTAATGAGTGGGAAGTTAATTAATATTTTAATATGTATTTATTGCATTATTCATTATTTAATTAGTTATTAAATATGCAAATTGCACAATATTTATATTTTGTAAGTTATATATTAGGTGCAGGCTGCTGGGTTTGTAGGGGCATAGGATGGTAAGTTAAGTAAGTGTTCATTAATTAACAATGATGTATTAATTTATTAATACATATTGAATTCATTGTTAAGTATATAAATTGTGTAATATTTATATTTGTTACCTATTTATTAGGTGCTGGTTTTTGTGTTTGTAGGTGTTTCGGGTGGTAAGGTAATTAATTAGTAATTTGTCAACAAATAATTATCAATGTATTATTAATTATTATTTTGATTGTTAATGAACTACATTTTGTAATAATTATAAATTCAAGTTATATATTAGGTGTGGGCTGCTGGGTTTTTAGGAGTATTGGGTGGGAAGTTTATAACTAATTAATTAATAATACATTATTAATCAATTAATTAATATTGAATGGATTATTAATTCTGTTAACTGTATTATATCTATTTTAGTTATATTTTAAGGGTGGGCTGCTAGGATTGTGTGTATTAAGGGGTCGATTAGGATGGCGGACGGAAACGGGTACTGTCCGCCATGTTCGGGGAATTTTTACTCCCGGCCGCGCCGCGGAGAATCCGCGGTTGCGATTAGGATATTCATGTCACGAAACTCCAACCGCGGCGGACGGATCATAACAAACACCGTCCGCGGTAGACGGAACACATCTAACTCCATCCGCGGCGGACGGAGCCTAATGAACAGCCACGGCCGCAGACGGCAATGACCGCGGAAAAATACACATTTACCGCCATACCTGTGAAAACTCCATGTCTGCAATTAGGATAAATCCGCCTGTACCACAGCGATCCACGTCCGCGGCGGAAAGAATGTAACGATAAACAGTGCATCACTGCGGAAGGCCAACACGCACAACATCCCTAACGTCAAACAAATGTCAGAAAGTGTACCGCATGTAATTAGCAAACACACGAAAATTGACAACCCCCCCACCTGATACACCAAGACCAAGCACAAGCCTCCATGACACCCCCCAAGTACCCAATAATGCACAGTAGTCAACACGCCCACCTACCACCTGACTGCCAACAACCATTGAGACACGACTATAAAATTACACCCACCCACTACCACAATCCTTTGCATCACAGCATTGCTGCTAGCAAGAGGCCCAAATCGATATACAGCTTACTCAAATAGAAGACACACAACCACCACCCTACCACACCCACCACACAAACACCCACCACACCCTTCCTACACATCACACACCACACACCTGCACCCCCCAACTCACTCAACCCACACACTGAGCACCACACACCATGGCACCCAAAAAAAAACCTAAATTCACGGAGACGGAGTTGAAGGTAATGGTAGATGAAATCATCCGTGTTGAGCCCCACATATTCGGGGCCCAAGTCCAGCAGACTTCCGTGGCGCAAAAGAATCACATGTGGGACAGAATCGTCAGTCGGGTGAATGCGTCAGGGACCGTGCCAAGGACGAAGCACGAAATTCAGAGGCGGTGGCATGACCTGAAGACCAGGGTCAAAGGCATCCGCGCCAAAAACTATGCAAGAGCCAATCATACTGGCGGCGGAACACCCCCGGAGCCCATACCCTACACCGATTGGGAGGAGAAGGTGCTGGTGATACTTCACCCAGAGAGCCTAGACGGACTTGATGAAGGAGAAGAGGCTGGTAAGTACAAACCAAGCACCACGATCAGTACGACATGGTCAGGCTCACAAAACTGAGAAGACACATCTCCTACGCCCCAACCCATGCACGTCGGACACATACTCACCAATATGTACATGGCTACCAACATGCCCCCATGTTCACAGGGAGGGCGGTGGTGGTGGTGGGTGGGGTGTGTGAGAGCTCACAACTACAACTCTCAACAGGCCCCCATGTTCACAGGGAGGGTGGTGGTGGTGGTGGGTGGGGTGTGTGAGAGCTCACAACTACAACTCCCAACAGGCCCCCATGTTCACGGGGAGGGTGGTGGTGGTGGGTGGCGTGTGTGAGAGCTCACAACTACAACTCCCAACAGGCCCCCATGTTCACGGGGAGGGTGGTGGTGGCGGGTGGGGTGTGTGAGAGCTCACAACTACAACTCCCAACAGGCCCCCATGTTCACGGGGAGGGCGGTGGTGGTGGTGGGTGGGGTGTGTGAGAGCTCACAACTACAACTCCCAACAGGCCCCCATGTTCACGGGGATGGCGGTGGTGGTGGTGGGTGGGGTGTGTGAGAGCTCACAACTACAACTCCCAACAGGCCCCCATGTTCACGGGGATGGCGGTGGTGGTGGTGGGTGGAGTGTGTGAGAGCTCACAACTACAACTCCCAACAGGCCCCCATGTTCACGGGGATGGCGGTGGTGGTGGTGGGTGGGGTGTGTGAGAGCTCACAACTACAACTCCCAACAGGCCCCCATGTTCACGGGGAGGGCGGCGGTGGGTGGTGGAGGGTAGGGTGTGTGGGGTGTGTGCGACAGGACACAGAAATGTTTACAAATCGATATGAACATGTAATGTCCACATTACTGACCAGCTCAGGTGATCGTGAACTGACTGGGGAAACCAGCACCCGGCCGCAAGACTCGCCTCCCACACTTACCGGACTCTCTGGGGACGATGAGACAGGCAGCTCCGGTGCGGAGGATGGTGCGGGGCCAAGCAGACAGCCAGGGCCATCTGGCTCACAGGGACTCCCGGGCCCGACAACCGTCGCATGTGTGACTCCAGCGACACCTGTCTCAGTGATCTGCAGACTCCCCACCACCACCACCACCAGTACCACCAGTACCACCAGTACCACCACTCCTGCCTGTGCCACCCTGCCTAACCCAGCGCACGACGCAGGTCCATCGGCCTCACACCCAAGCAGGGTGAGTGGGCCACAAAGGAGAGAGGCGACGGCACATCAGGCAATCAGGCGACCCACACTCCGCCGTACAGAGGAAGGACAGCTACCCCATCCTGTGGCAGAGTCCCTTCAAGCCCTTGCCAGGTGCCAGGCGTCATACGACCGTTCCCAGGAACATGCAGATCGTGCACACCAGGACTCGGTGGACAACACGAACATGTTGCGCGAAATTTCGGGGTACCTTGGCCAGATAGTGCACATCATGGGCCAGCAGACAACAATGTGGAGGGAATGGATTGCCCGGAACAACCCCACCCCCCCTCCACCAATTGTCGTTGCGCCACCGCCACCGTCACCTCCACCTCCAACGCCACCGTCACCTCCACCTCCACCTTCACCGTCACCGCCACCACCACCTGTGCCCCTGGCAACGGATGTGGCCCATGAACAACCTGCACCCCCAGCTGACTCAGTTCCACCTCAAAGACGGAGGGGCCGCCCGAGGCTGGAAGTGGGTGAGAGCAGTGTTGGAGCGCCATCCACACGCTCCAAGAGGGGCCGCCAATGACTTTGTCACTGCCTGTGCCAGACATTCACCCTGCAAAGTATCCTGTCCCACATAGACAATCATTGCCACTGGTCTGCTGGACTAGCCTGACACCCCCCAATGTGGTGTCAGCATGGACATTTCATCTGCCATTACCTTCAACTCCAACTCCCTCCCCCCCACTTACTTGTAAATAATCACCAGCACAGATGCACAACCTGTAAATAAATGTCACTTCCACACTCAATGATGTTTTGCCTCCATGTTTATTCACAAGATTGCCTTCAGAAACAGACGTAAACAGGTGCAGGGATCCTAGTCGTACATAATCATGGCGCTGCGGGAGTGACCTAGGGAAAATCAGAGACAGCAAACACACGTCATGAAACAGATTCACACACATCACAACACACTGCACTGCAAAATTCCACAAACTACACTCATCACAAAAGCATGGGATGAGAGGACACACATCATGGAGACTTGTATGTCCAAAGAAATGAAGACACACATATGCAACCATCACAAACCAGAACACACAGCTGATGCACCCCACATCCACACAACACCAGCAAACATACATAAGGCATTGTCAACCGGCACAAGAGGTAGTTACTCACATTCAAGGGAAGTAGCGATCAATGAGCTGGCGCCTCTGGTCCACACCTTCCTCCTCACCACTATCCTCATCAGTCGACATGGGTGGGATGGGAGGCTGAGGAACTTGTTCGTCTTCAGGGTCCAAGAGCAGTTCAATGTCATTGCGCACGGCCAGGTTGTGGAGCATGCAGCAGGCAATCACGATCCTGCATACTTTTCCTGGTGAGTAAGGCAGGGCCCCTCCGGTCTTATCCAGGCACCGAAACCTACACTTTAGCAGTCCGAAGGTACGTTCAATCACTCTCCGTGTCCTTCCATGTGCATCATTGTAGCGCATTTCAACCGCTGTTGTAGGATTACGTAGGGGACTCAGGAGCCAGGACCGGTTTGGGTACGCCGAGTCGCCTATGTAGGGGGATGACAGACACAAATATCACAACAAGATATGGTGGGTACCCCATGCCACACAGAGATCACAAAAGTCCCCACTGCACACTCACCAACAAGCCACGCTTGACCGGGTCGCAGATTTGCCATCAGTTGGGGGACAATGCTGCTCCACATGATGTGGGCGTCATGTGCGGAGCCTGGAAATCTTGCACACACATGGGAGATGATGTTGTTTGCCAGGCACACCACCTGCACGTTCAGCTAATGGAAGTGCTTGCGATTCCTAAAAACCTGCTCACGTGCCCATGGTGGAATGATAGCGATATGTGTGCCATCAATTGAACCCACTACATGTGGTATCTGGCCCAGTGCATATAAGTCTGCTTTGACTGCTGGCAACTCTTCCGGCCGTGGGAAATGGATGTAGTCATTCTTGTACAGCATCATAGCTCTTAAAACATCCCGAAGTACCGTGCTGAACATGGACTGTGACATCCCCCCGGCATATTCAACTGTGTACTGAAAGGTGCCAGTAGCAAAGAAATGTAGTGCCGCCATAACCTTTGCTGTGGGTGTAATAAGACCAGGATACGTCCTTCGTGGCTGCAGATGAGGAGACAATTGGGCAACAAGCTCCATCAACCGACGTCGATCCAGCCGGAATTTCCTAATCACCTCCTCGTCAACCATATCCTCCAGCACAGTGTATGGCCGATGCACATTTGGAGACTCCTGTGTGGGAGAGAGATGTAACTTGAGTCAACTTACAAATGACGCATACGTGTGCAACTCCATCACATGTAAGCCAACATTAGCAAGAACAAAAATGTTTAGGAGAATGGTCATATGTGTGACATCTCTGATAGTTAATACAATACGGAGTGGCCCTTTAACAATGTGCAGCCACTTGCAACAGGAAGTGTGTCAACACGTACAACGCAACTTAGTCACATGTGAACATTACTGACAATACGTGTGTCTTGACCCTAATGTTTAGAAGCGACATCACAGACACACATGCAAGTGCATGCACACAAACGATAATGATACACACACACCATGTCATCATGCACAAATGCCAACACCAATAATGTTGAGCATACGGTAATTACATGCATGATGACACAACATCCAAGACACATACACTGAATGCATGTGTACCACCACCATTGTAGTCACCTCGCCAGAACCACACACTGACAACAGATTCATAATTTGGCCATACAGCCGTGATGTACTGTGTAGTTGTGAAGATGTAATAACGTCTGTAGGGTCACACCCGACGTCAATACGTCAAAATGCACATCTGTTGCACATTGTGTGCCCACCGATGGGCATAGTATGGACACACATGGAATAGTGAATGACATATGAAGTTTCCCTATCACGCTCACAACCCTCATAACGCAACTGCAGACAACACATCACGGTGCAGCGTCTGACAAGATAAAATCATTTGCGCCGCCATGGCGGTGCACAGCTTCCGCTACTTTCCAATGGCCATACGCGGCCAGCGGCCCTCTTCCCATTGGCTGCATGTGCACGACCGCCACGGGCACACATCGTCAACCGCACGTGCAAGCTTCCTGCACGGAAGCTTCAGTTGCAACAATGTTCTATCACTGCCGCCACCATGGCGGTGCACGTACTCAGCGGGGGAGGTGCAGGCCTATACACCCTTTAGATGTACTCAATGGACATGGCAGTTCATGTCCCCTCTTACAGTCACATTGCATCATCCACCGTACACCGGCCGGAGCGGCCGGGCCTAGGACGGCCGTGCCGGCCATGTTCACAACCGCCGTGCCAGGCCGGGCCTAGGACGGCCGTGCCGGCCATGTCCACACCCGCCGTGCCAGCCATGTCCACAACCGCCGTGCCAGCCATGTCCACAACCGCCGTGCCAGGCCGGGCCTAGGACGGCCGTGCCGGCCATGTCCACAACCGCCGTGCCAGGCCGGGCCTAGGACGGCCGTGCCAGCCATGTCCACAACCGCCGTGCCAGGCCGGGCCTAGGACGGCCGTGCCGGCCATGTCCACACCCGCCGTGCCAGCCATGTCCACAACCGCCGTGCCTGGCCGGGCCTAGGACGGCGGTTGTGGACATGGCTGGCACGGCGGTTGTGGACATGGCTGGCACGGCGGGTGTGGACATGGCCGGCACAGCCGTCCTAGGCCCGGCCGGTGTACGGTGGATGATGCAATGTGACTGTAAGAGGGGACATGAACTGCCATGTCCATTGAATACATCTAAAGGGTGTATAGGCCTGCACCTCCCCCGCTGAGTAAGTGCACCGCCATGGTGGCGCCAGTGATAGAAAATTGTTGCGACTGAAGCATCCGTGCCTGAAGCTTGCACGTGCGGTTGCCGATGTGTGACCGTGACGGTCCGTGCACATGCAGCCAATGGGAAGAGGGCCGCTGGCCGCGTATGCCCAATCGAAAGTAGCGGAAGCAGTGCACCGCAACACCAGGGCCAGTCATTGGCCCTTTTACGAACACGCATCCAGGGCTGACCAATTGCTGGCGACGTATGCCACTGACACGAGCTGAGGGCCCTATATATGTGTGTTGTCCAAAAGCACACATCCTACCCTGGGAACCAGTGCTGCCTGTTCACCTCGACCTTCTGCTGCTGCTGAGCTGACCACCGACTGCTGCCTGTGACCATCACCTCGACCTGCTGCTGCTGCTGAGCTGACCAACGACTGCTGCCTGTGACCATCACCTCGACCTGCTGCTGCTGCTGAGCTGACCAACGACTGCTGCCTGTGACCATCACCTCGACCTGCTGCTGCTGCTGAGCTGACCACCGACTGCTGCCTGTGACCATCACCTCGACCTGATGCTGCTGCTGAGCTGACCAACGACTGCTGCCTGTGACCATCACCTCGACCTGCTGCTGCTGCTGAGCTGACCACCGACTGCTGCCTGCGACCATCACCTCGACCTGCTGCTGCTGCTGAGCTGACCACCGACTGCTGCTCTAGTGCCATACTCCGTGATCTTGCCATGTCGAGAGGCAAAGAGATCCGGTCTCGTCCCTTCACCGCCGCGGAGCTTGATGTCCTCGTGGACGGTGTGCTCCGCAACTATGGACGGCTCTACGGCGCACCCGGACAGGTGGTAAGTGCAGTGTGGGACATGTTGGTGTGCATGAGGGGGCCAATGACTCCTGGCTACTGCAATCTTAGCTGTGTAGTGTGGGCTCGACATATTTTCAGGATTGTGCATGGCGGATGACAGATACGTGTTGCCCCTATCTGTGTGACAGGCCAACTGTCCACAGACTTACACCCTTTTGTCTCCCATCATGGTAGGTCAAGCTGCACCTTCGCAAGGACGTGTGGAGGAGCATTGCACGTGAAGTACGGGCATTGGGGGTGTGCAACAGACGACATACACACTGCCACAAACGCTGGGACGACATTTCCAGGCTGAGCAAGAATGTAGCGGAAGTGACACTGGGGATGATTCCAAGGACGCCACGTCTGGCCCGACGCTCCATGACCCCTCTCATGCACCGTATCATTGCTGTGACGCATCCTGACCTGTCCGAACGGCTGAGTGTCGATCAACAGCAAACTAGCGGTGAGCATACTGTCTGTGTAGGAAACTTTTGAGTGCAATGCAGGTATTGGTGCACAGACACAGTATTGAGTTCCGTGGTGCGTATGTATCACTGCGATGCCATGTTGGTCCCATTGGGTGGGTGTAATTTGCCATCCAGGTCCGGCATGTTGACACGCCACTTGCTTAGTTGTTGAGTGTTGAAGCACATGCCGTAGTGGTCCGTGGCCCCATGGCAAGACATGTGTGCAGATGTACGTGCTCCTGCCCTGTCCTCATGCTGTACATGTGTCACGGCCACCAACGCTTATGTAATGTGAGGATGACAGGTAGAGGTGGTCCGTGTGCAGGATGGGGGCTACAAGAACTTTGTCAGCTATGGAATTAGGGAATCCTTGTCCTTCTGTACGTGAGTGTGCCCATGGCTTACACCTCTTTTATGTGCATTTCAGCTATGACAGAGGACACTCAGCTACAGACGGAGGAGATTAGTCGAGGCAATGAGTCCGGGTCAGACTTCGCACACACGCAGACTGACACAGAGGAGGGCAGCGCCGGAGAGGGGGACAGGACCGTCCCTGAGGACTCGCATGTGGAGACACCATCGTCCTCATCTTCGGAAACTCTTTGTGAGCCAGCACTGTTGTCACAGACTGGGAGTGGGCAATCAACACCTTCTGTCGGAACACAGCACTCAGGGCCCACACTTCCGCCAACTGCACCATGTACTGTTTGTGCACGCAGGAGTAGGGGGAGCAGAGTGGCGTTCGGTGCAGGCACCGCTGCCCCTGCCACGGTGAGCCAAAATGCACTGTGTGCTGAGGCCGTTGATCTGCTGCGACAGCTGTGTGTGGGGCAGACCAATATGACAAATGCTTTCCAAGACCATGATAGGAATTTGGGGCAGGTGGTGGCATTCATGGAAGGGATGCATGGCGATCTTGCTGGTCTACACAGGACAGTGCAGTCATTGGCAAGCAGTGTGTCGTCTGCAATAGTACAGTCACATGGACAGGGTGCTACTTCTGTTTCCACATCTACACCACTGGATGTCTCAGGGGGTAGTGATTATTCTGAGCAGGACTCTAATACAGGTTATTGCACTAGAAGCAGCGTCAGACAGCACGTCAGGGCACGGAGGCCACAGACACCTACCCTAGGTCAGCAAAATCTGTTCACGAAGACAACGTCAGATACACTGGAGTACACACACAGGATCCACAAGTGTTGTTGGGGGACATGCCTTCACATGCTACACAGGCATTCAACACAAAAGGTACTCCCAAGGCAAGGGATACTCACAAGTCCATGGACAGTCCCTTGGACAAGGCCACTCAAAAGACAAAGGCACCTCAAAAGAGCAGGGAAAGTCCCAAGGGCAGGCCCACAACAGAGGAAGGGGCCACTCCCAAGGACATGGACAGTCAAAAGACAAAGGCACCTCCTAAGAGCAGGGAGAGTCCCAAGGGCAGGCCCACAACAGAGGAAGGGGCCACTCCCAAGGACATGGACAGTCAAAAGACAAAGGCACCTCCTAAGAGCAGGGAGAGTCCCAAGGGCAGGCCCACAACAGAGGAAGGGGCCACTCCCAAGGACATGGACAGTCAAAAGACAAAGGCGCCTCCTAAGAGCAGGGAGAGTCCCAAGGGCAGGCCCACAACAGAGGAAAGGGCCACTCCCAAGGACATGGACAGTCAAAAGACAAAGGCACCTCCTAAGAGGAGGGAGAGTCCCAAGGGCAGGCCCACAACAGAGGAAAGGGCCACTCCCAAGGACATGGACAGTCAAAAGACAAAGGCACCTCCTAAGAGGAGGGAGAGTCCCAAGGGCAGGCCCACAACAGAGGAAAGGGCCACTCCCAAGGACAGGGACAAGGACAGTCAAAAGACAAAGGCACCTCCTAAGAGCAGGGAGAGTCCCAAGGGCAGGCCCACAACAGAAGAAAGGGCCACTCCCAAGGACAGGGACAGGGACAGCCAAAAGACAAAGGCACCTCCTAAGAGCAGGGAGAGTCCCAAGGACAGACACACAACAGAGCATGGTCCATCTCCCAAGGGCAGGGACACACACAGAGAGCAGGTGTCTACTGGAGACAGGTACACCACAGACGACAAGTCTGCTGGCAGGAACAGGGCACCGACCAAGGCACAGGCAAAATCCAGAGACAACACTCCACCTACGGATAAGGCACTTCCTACGGACAAGGCTTCTACCATGGACGATGGCGCAGTCAAGGACAAGCATACATCACCCCTGGCTGCACTGCGGCTGATGTTTTCGACTGAACGCCAAACAGATGTCTCCGCGGCGGAGTCCCCCCATACCTCCACTCCCATCCAGGCCAGTCAGAAGCAGAGGAGGGAGTCCCCTGTTGTTGCATCCCCCATTACACATGAATCTGAGTCCAGGCAGACACACAGCAAACGACAAGCATGCTCCAGCACATCCCCAGACACCCGATCCCCGGCTGCAGATGCTCCACCTATGGTGGGTGATATTTGTTTGTAGTCCCCACCACTTGCCAGTCCTGTCCTGTCCTGTCCAGGGTGCACTCACATATCACTAAGAAACGCAGACACACACCATTGACACCTGCCCACCCCGATGTAGCTCAAGGTCAGCTATCCCCAGCTCCCAGGGCCACCCTGCCTCCTGGCCCATACAGCCCTGTGGCTCATCATTTCAGTGGTCCCAGTGCTGCAGGTGCAGTTGACTCTCATGTATCAGATAGTGCCACTGTGTCTGTTGTTTGCGGTCATGCATCATGTAGTAGCACAGTCTCAGTTGTGCCCTCTCCTGTTGCAGGTCCTGGCAGTGTATCTGGGTCTATGGCTCATGTGTCAGTGAGTAGATCTGTGGCTGTGTCGCACACTCCAGTTTCTGGTGCTGGCAGTCTGTCTGGGTCAGTGGCTCACGTGTCAGTCACTACATCTGTGGCTGTGTCTCACATTCCTGTTGCTGGTGCTGGCAGTGTGTCTGGGTCTGTGGCCCATGTGTCTGTCACTCGGGCTGTGGCTGTGTCTCACACTCCTGTTTCTGGTGCTGGCAGTGTGTCTGGGTCTGTGGCCCATGTGTCTGTCACTCGGGCTGTGGCTGTGTCTCACACTCCTGTTTCTGGTGCTGGCAGTGTGTCCGAGGCAGGTAGTTCACGCAGTCCACCTGATTCTGTGATGTGAGGTGCTGATCACTTCACTCACATGTTATTTCACATGGTGTGTCCATTGTCCATTGAGAACAGCCTTGCACTGTTGTGGTCCATGGGACGGGTTGGTTGGGACACGTACTTGTGCTCCCTCTGATGTACATGCTCTGTTGGGCACAATGCCCTGTTGCTGTTCTGATACTGCATTCTGCCCTCTCGTTTACTGCCAATGATGTACCTGCTCTGTTGTCCACAATGCCCTGTAGCTGTTCTGATACTGCATTCTGCCCTCTCATGTGCTGCCAATGATGTACCTGCTCTGTTGTCCACAATGCCCTGTTGCTGTTCTGATACTGCATTGTGCCCTCTGATGTGCTGCCTCTGATGTACCTGCTCTGTTAAGCACAATGCCCTGTTGCTGTTCTGATACTGCATTGTGCCCTCTGATGTGCTGCCTCTGATGTACCTGCTCTGTTAAGCACAATGCCCTGTTGCTGTTCTGATACTGCATTGTGCCCTCTGATGTGCTGCCTCTGATGGACATGTTCAGTGCTATGGACTGTTGATGCACTTAGCCCCTCTCACGTGCTGCCTCTGATGGACATGTTCAGTGCTATGGACTGTTGATGCACTTAGCCCCTCTCACGTGCTGCCTCTGATGGACATGTTCAGTGCTATGGACTGTTGATGCACTTAGCCCCTCTCACGTGCTGCCTCTGATGGACCTGCTCTGTTGTCCACAATGCCCTGTAGCTGTTCTGATACTGCATTCTGCCCTCTCGTTTACTGCCAATGATGTACCTGCTCTGTTGTCCACAATGCCCTGTAGCTGTTCTGATACTGCATTCTGCCCTCTCGTTTACTGCCAATGATGTACCTACTCTGTTGTCCACAATGCCCTGTTGCTGTTCTGATACTGCATTCTGCCCTCTCGTTTACTGCCAATGATGTACCTGCTCTGTTGTCCACAATGCCCTGTTGCTGTTCTGATACTGCATTCTGCCCTCTCGTTTACTGCCAATGATGTACCTGCTCTGTTGTCCACAATGCCCTGTAGCTGTTCTGATACTGCATTCTGCCCTCTCGTTTACTGCCAATGATGTACCTACTCTGTTGTCCACAATGCCCTGTTGCTGTTCTGATACTGCATTGTGCCCTCTGATGTGCTGCCAATGATGTACCTGCTCTGTTGTCCACAATGCCCTGTAGCTGTTCTGATACTGCATTCTGCCCTCTCGTTTACTGCCAATGATGTACCTGCTCTGTTGTCCACAATGCCCTGTAGCTGTTCTGATACTGCATTCTGCCCTCTCACGTGCTGCCTCTGAGGTTCATGCTCTGGTGCCCACTTTGCCCATGCTCACGCATACACTGTGATTATACCCCTATTATGTGCAATAAAGGTAGTCTATCAAGTCTCGTGGTTTGTCGTTGTCATTCATGCTGGCGTACTACAAATGTGTATTTGTATTTGCTTCTCATCAGTGGTTTCGGTAACATGACACTCCCCCTCCCTACGTCACGACCCTTGCAGGTATTCCCCTCCATGCAGCCAATGGTTTGTGCCTTACCTGCGTCGGCGTCCATGGTGGGCCAAGACTAGGACGTGGTGGATCGCGAAGAGCATCGGGAAAGCGTGTAGCGCTGGGTCCATGGTGGCGAGCAGCTTGTGGTGGGTATCTCTGCTATGTATCTTTTCTTCGCTGTGGGGAATCCGCCGTGTTCAGACAGGTTGTTTTTCCGCTGCGGTTTTATGTGTAATTTCCGCCATCTTGATTTGGGGGACGGTCTTAGACGTCAGTACGTACGGCGGAGTCTCAGGATGTGTTCCGTCCGCCGCGTGGTCGGGTGTAGTTGGGCGGCGGTGCGTGCTTTTCCGTCGCGGACGGAAATTTGACACTGTTTCCTATCCTGATATGGCGGACGGAGTGTCCGCGGCAGGCGGACACGGAAAAGGCATTTTCAGCGTACTCCAGGGCCGCGGTAGTTCCTCCGTCCGCCATCCTAATGAGCCCCCAAGTGTGGTATGTTAATTTAAAAAATAAATAAATGAGAATTTTTTTAAGTGATCATTAATTATTAATTGTTTAATACTCATGTTATTTATTTTTTTATATATATTTTTGGGGGTCAAATAATAAAGTTCATATCAAGTGTTTTATATTTCTTTTAAACTATTAGGGTCATGTTACATATATGTTATGTGTTTGAAGCGAAGTACCTTCCCTACTGTTGCACAGATTGAAGTGGGAATAGTAAATGTTACCCCTCCAAAGTTCAGCACCTTGACTACTGTTGAAAACTTTAAATGGGAATAGTAAAGTATACCATTCCATAGTATAACGCTTTCCTGACAGTTGTACAGACAGGAGTGGGAATAGTACATTTCACTCCTCCAAAGGTCAAACACTTTTCCTACTGTTGCACAGATTGGAGTTGGAGTAGTACATTTTCCTACTGTGCATGGGCTGGAATACTGTATTTACCACTCCGAAGTCCAATGCTTTCCCTATTGTTGCACAGAGTGGAGTTGGAATAGTAGATTTAACCCTTGCGGAGTCCAACTCTTTCTCTGCTGTTGTACAGACTGGAGTGGGTATGGCAAATCTTTCCCCTCCGAAGTTCAACTCTTTCCCTACTGTTGCATAGACTGGGGTGGGAAAAGAAAATGTTAACACTTTAAAGTCCTACGCTTTCTCTATATTTGCACAGACTGGGTTGGGAATACTAAATCTTACTCCTTCAAAATCCATCACTCTCCCTACTGATGCATAGACTGGAAGAGGAATAATAAATTGTACGCCTCCGTAGGCCAATGCTTTTCATACAGTTACAAAGACTGGAGTGGGTATAGTAAATTTTAATCCTCGGAAGTCCAATGCTTTCCCTATTGTTGTACAGAATGGAGTGGGAATAGTAAAATTTACCCCTCCAGAGTCCAATGCTTTCCCTACTGCTGCAAAGACTGGAGTGGGAATAGTAATCTAATCCCTGTGAATTCCAACGCTTACCCTACTGTTGCACAGGCTGGAGTGGGAATAGTAATTTAACCCCGTTGAAATCCAATGCTTTTCCTGCTGTTGCACATATTGCAGTGGGAATATTTAATTTAATCTCTCCGAAGTCCAACACTTTCCCTACTAATGCACACACTGGAGTGGGAATAGAAAATATTACCCCGAATTCCAGTGCTTCCCCTACTATTGCACAGACTGAAGTCGAAATAGTAAATCTTACCCTTCAGTTTTCCAATACTTTCTCTACTGTTGCATAGGCTGGAGTGGGAATAGTATATCCCGTAGATCTTGGTTTAATGTATTGTTATTTTGCTAGCCTCATCA
Source organism: Lissotriton helveticus (assembly GCF_964261635.1). Classification (NCBI taxonomy): domain Eukaryota; kingdom Metazoa; phylum Chordata; class Amphibia; order Caudata; family Salamandridae; genus Lissotriton; species Lissotriton helveticus. The sequence goes on along the minus strand of NC_136067.1, from coordinate 1,523,407,571 downwards.
CCCCATTTTGGACCCAGCTATATGCAAATCAGACTTGACCCTGCTCCCATGGGAACAGTCTAGCCCGAACTGCCAAGCCAGGTGCCCCTTAGACTGGAAACAAGCATCCTGGGACCGGTTTCGGGGTATCATCCCTCATAAGCCAGGTTAGCTTGATTCCAGTAATGCAGTGAGCAAGGGGCCCATGTCTGGGAATACCCTTAGCCACTTAGGGCACACATAGCAATACCACAAAATAAAATGATGGACGTGTGCTGAAACTTTTCAAACACTCACCTCCAGTCACTGGGCTTAAATCATCTTTATTTTGTTTGCTGTATTACCCAGTTTGGACCCAGGGATGCGCAAATCAGTCTTGACCCTTCTCCTCGTGGGAGCAGTCCAGCCTGAACCGCCAAACTAGGTCCTCCCTGGACCAGAAACAAGCATCCTGGGACCGGTTTCGGGGTATCACCCCATATCAGCCGCCTGGCTTGATTAGCTTGATTCCAGTGGCTCAGTGAGCAAGGGACCCACACCTGGGCATACCCTTAGCCACTTATAGCGCATATATCAAGAACACAAAATAAAATGATAGACAGAGAATTGAAACTTTTCAAACACTCACCCCAGTCACAAATCTAAATAAACAAGCACTTATATATTTATGTGTGTATGTATTCATAAGTATATTTGAGATTCACAGTTTGAAACTATATTCATATATATATATATAATTTATATATATATATACATTGATATATATATATATATATATATATATATATATATATATATATATATATATATATATATATATATATATATATATATATATATATATATATATATATATATATATATATATATATATATATATATATATATATAACCTACTGGCGATAGCCAGTAGGTATATATAGTTAGGATTTTTTCTCTATGGGATTTCTGAAAATTCTATGTCTAATAACTTTGGCGTTTGTTGACGGAATTGGCTGAAATTTTCAGGAAAATGGCACATTTTGTTTCTGAGCAGCCCCTGAAAATTTGGGGGGTTTCGTTAAGGGGGGGCCGAGAAAAAAGGGGGGTCCCAAAACGTGTTTTTAACATTGAGTTTTCCATAGGGCGGTTGGCCTCACTTTTAGCCCGAACGGCTGAATGGATTTCCACAAAACTTGGCAAAATTGTAGGGACTGGTAGCCCGATGTGCCTTTGCTATGTCTCAAGATATATGCTCTAGTGGTTTTTACGAAAATTAACTTTGAAAAATATATATTGGGCTACATTGGGCTATATATATGTTGGAGCCCAAATGTAGCCCAATGTAGCCCAATGTAGCCCAATGTAGCCCAAAGATGGCCACCAGAGACAAAAGAGCCCAAATGTAGCCCAAATATCAGCCAGATGTAGCCCAACTATAGCCCAGTGACAGAATGTCCCAGAGTCTTCTAAAGAACAACTAGAGCGCTAACAGTCTTACTTATGACAAAAGTATGGCACACCTGAAGTCATCTTGATTGGAATAAAGTGTTAACACTTAAAACATTTAATTTGCAAAGGAACAAAATGAGGGGGTTCATTTTGCCATAGAAATGTTATAATATATATATATATATATATATATATATATATATATATATATATATATATATATATTACCTACTGGCGGTCGCCAGTAGGTATATATAGTTAGGATTTTTTCTCTATGGGTTTTTTGAAAATTCTATGTCTAATAACTTTGGCGTTTGTGGACGGAATCGGCTGAAATTTTCAGGAAAATGGCACATTTTGTTTCTGAGCAGCCCTTGAAAATTTGGGGGGGGTTCGTCCAGTGGGGGCCGAGAAAAAAGGGGGGTCCCAAAACGTGTTTTTAACATTGAGTTTTCCATAGGGCGGTTGGCCTCACTTTTAGCCCGAACGGCTGAATGGATTTGCACGAAACTTGGCAAAATTGTAGGGACTGGTAGCCCGATGTGCCTTTTGTAGGTCTCAATATATGTGCTCCAGTGGATTTTGAGAAATTAACGTTTAAAAAAAGATATATATCTGTAACAGCGGACCGGTTAGCGCTCTGGTTCGCGGACTTTTCGCGCAACGGAGCTTTGTGAAGCGAAGCTGATTGGTTCTCCGGCGTCTGTCAACATTCCAAACAGTCCGTAGCGGCCGCCATCTTGTCTCTCGGTAGGATCGAGAGACAAGAGGAGGTCAAAACAAAGGGGGAAATAACTATAAGGGGGCATAGTAGATCCTCGCTGACCCCCTAGGTTTGATGTGGAGGTTTTAAAAGGGCCCCGCGGGGCAAAAAAAAAACAAAATAATAATAATCGAACGGCTGAATGGATTTGCACGAAACTTGGCAAAATATTAGGGACTGGTAGCCCGATGTGCCTTTGCTAGGTCTCAATATTTGTGCTCCAGTGGATTTTGAGAAATTAACGTTGAAAAAAAGATATATATCTGTAACAGCGCTCCGCTTCGCGTACTTTTCGCGTTACGGAGCTTTGCGAAGCTGATTGGTTCTCCGGCGTCTGTCAACATTCCAAACAGTCCGTAGCGGCCGCCATCTTGTCCCTCGGTAGGATTGAGAGACAAGAGGAGGCCAAAGCGAAGGGGGAAATGACCATAAGGGGGCATAGTAGATCCTTCCTGACCTCTTAGGTTTGATGTACCATTTTGCCAAGTTTGGTGTAATTCCGTTCAGCCATTCAGGCTGTAGACGTATGTAAATGTCCTATGGAAAATTGCATGGGGAAAACACATTTGAAAGTGTTGAAATTTAGAACCAATTAAAATGTTACTTTGGTTTTGTATTTGTGTGTGATGAAAGTTAATTGGTTATGTATATATGTCAAATGAGAGGAAACCACAGCCATTTTGTGATACTACTGTCTGAGGTACATTTGTGAGGAATTTTTGGTGGTGAATTTCTGGTGTTTGATTTACACAGTACTAACACTTCTGCTACTTTTAAAAAGGTGAGTTGTTAATTTGTAAGGGGAACTATGTTGTACACTTGAAGATAATTTGAAAAATGTTTTCTGTTATTTATTTGCAGTCCTTCTGTTATACTAAATACTTGATGAAGTTAGTTTTATATTATGTATTACTAAAAACGATAAATGAAAGTGATTATTTTTTTCTGCAATTTACAGCAAGCAATTTCAAAATAAAATGGCTCACAATGAAGAGACCGTGGCAATTTCTTTTGAATTGTCCACTACATTGATTGAAATTGAGAGCACCAATAATGAAATATTGTCACAAGGAGGACATGACTTGTATGATTCCATTAGATTGATTGAAATGGACAGCACCAAGAATGAAATATTGTCACAAGGAGATGACTTGAATGATTCCACTACATTGATTGAAATTGAGAGCACCAATAATGAAATATTGTCACAAGGAGGAGATGGCTTGTATGATTCCATTAGATTGATTGAAATGGACAGCACCAATAATGAAATATTGTCACAAGGAGGAGATGACTTGAATGATTCCACTACATTGATTGAAATTGAGAGCACCAATAATGAAATATTGTCACGAGGAGATGACTTGAATGATTCCACTACATTGATTGAAATGGACAGCACCAATAATGAAATATTGTCAGAAGGAGGAGATGACTTGAATGATTTTTTTGATCAATCTCTTGATGGCGAATTTATCGAGTGTTTGGAGACCATAGAGTTACAAGAATCATCATTGCAGACTTTTAATGAGGAGATTCCAGATGAGATGATTGAAGAGGAAATTACTGATGAGGACATGTTACTAGTTGTTTCAAATTTAGAAAATTCTGAAGAATAAATTTATATTTAGAAATCAAAAATTGTTTGAGACATTATTTATTTTTATTTTTAATTTATGAGGTTGTAGCGAAGTGATTGTAGTATAAAATGAGACTTATAGTATAGAGTGCAACATTTTTATGTTACATGGTAAGTTTACTCATATTTACTTCCCTTCTGCCACTATATTATCTCCAATGTGTATTTGACATGTCTTCTTCATCTCCGGCCTCCTTTCTCTCACTGTGTGTCTCCGATGCATCTTATCGCTGGTATTTTGTGTAATTACAGAAGAGAGTAAAATAAAATAGTTCGGAACGTGAAAAGGGGGCAAAGTAGAGTACTCCTCACCCCCTAGGCCTTTTTAGGCGGTCCCAAAAGGATCAGTTTCTGCTTTCCTGAGAGATTATGGTATGAGTTCCATATACCACAATAACTTGCATTACAACATGCAAGATATCTATCTCCTATTACCAACTTTTGGAGATATTCGCGCTAAGCGCGAATATCTCCAAAAAGTAACACCTGCCCTGAGCAGTTCTTAGCCATGTTATCCAATGGGAGGTGGATAACATGGCTAAGAGTATTAGCTCGGTAATGCATGAATATCGCTGAGTTTTTAGCGATATTCATGCATTGCGGCCGTTTATTATCGCATTTGCGATAAACCTTGATAATAGTAAGGTTTATCTTCGATAATTTCTGACGATGCTTAGTGGTAAAAAATTGGTTGGTAAGCATCGTTAGGGATAAATATCGCTTAACTTTGGTAATATGCCCCAACGTCTGTTAACGTTCGATTCGAAGGAAATGAGGAAGTGTTGAAAAACATTGTCTGCGCCATCTTGCCTTTTTTGAAATGCCACACTTTTGTCGTGCACGGCAGCCATTTTAGATGTCTTGACCAGACCCACTCTCTGCACGCTGTCGATTCGTAGCATGGCTCCTCACCCTCGTAAGCATCTCCCCCAGGCACTGGTCACCACCGCTCTCTGTCTTATGCATGGGCAATAAACCTTCCCCCATCTGCGCTGCTCTTCCCTGAGAATCACACTCTGTGCCCGCCCGACACCTCCCTTTCGCCCTATTCACTACCGCACCCTCTGACACTCCTCTTCCTCTGTGTCCGAATGTCCAGGCCGGTCCTAGGCTATCAGCTAGCCCTGCAGATGTAGTTTATGGATCCCGGCTGTAAAGAATCACCCCTCTTCAAAGGAGTTATAGTAGATCAAGGCCCACACCCGATGTGATCCGTCACAGCACACGCGTTCCTACTATCTGAAAACCATCCTGTATTGTGATTGGGGAGGGGACCGAGCCTGAAGCGGAAGATTCCAGGAATGACTCTTTGTACATCAAAGTTTTTACAATTATGTGTCACATTAAAAATATATAGCACTCCAACAAAGTAGTAGGAATATAAAACTTTAATAACATATAAATATATACAACAAAACAAAAACAGTAAAAACATTTAAACAACGAAGAGACCGTGGCAATTTCTTTTTAATTATCCAATAGATTTATTGAAATTGACAGCACCAATAATGAAATATTCTTGTCAGTAGCGGTCTGTTGTGCGAATAGTTCCAAGGCAGCAGAACGCGCTGAAATCTAGATGGCACGAAAGTGATGTCTAGTAAGTTGCCGCCCAGCAAAAAACGGCGTGGGGCGCCGCGGGGGTGAGTGAGTCCAGTAGGCACCACAGCTATTCTTACCGGCATTGCAGAATTACTGCTGGGGACAATGCCTGTGCTGTAGCAGGGTCACAGCAGAAACAAAAAGGATTCTGTTGAAGATGTTGTTGGTTTTCAATTTGAAAACAGTTCTGGTGTCAACTGCTATGCTAATGTAGTGGTTAATGTTTTGTTTTCTCTAGAAAATGTAAAAGAGGGGGAGGCAGTCCAAAGTTCCGTTAAAAGGGCAAAGGAAAGGATCGGTGGTTTGAACTATCAGTCAAAAAGGGGAGGGGGTGCAATAATTTTTCCTACCGGGTCACACTGTGCTTTCACCGGAAGTGAGGTCTGCAGGATTGTAGTAATTCAAAGTGAGGCTGGCGCCAGCATGGGAGCGCCGACGTCCCGCGGATACAGTTTCGTCACTCCACGGGCGATCATGGCAGTCATTCCCCATCGGGGGTCGGAGACTCCCGCGGCTCCTCTAGAATCTTCAAGGTCGTGGAGGACTACGGTGGTGGAGTCAACCAGTGACCGGGCCATTTCTTTATGTTGGGCCCGCTCTTGCCAGGTCGACCGCCATTTTGAGAGTTCGGCAGCTACCGGCGATCGCGGGGTCACATGAGCGGACGGGCTCCACCCTGCCGGGCGAGACGTTGCAGCATGGCCACAGTGGAAGAACCGTTATCTAGGTCGTTCCGAAACTGTGCAGCACTGTAGTTGTTAGGATGCCACCGCCTGGAGCGCTGAGGGTGCAGCTGGGAAGCCTCCACCTGGGGAGGCGGGAGAGGCCTGTTCGCACCGTCTCTCCCTCCCAGTGCACCCCACGGCGTCTCGCTTGAGATTTGTTATGGCCGGACCAGGCGATGAGGACGAGGGGGGGGTCGGAGGCATGTGCAAGACATCCCCCTCCAGTGTTGTCGCAGCCATTATAAAAGAAAGAAGTGTCCCGTCCGTCTTCGGGCCGGGCTTCCGGTGGATGTCGGCCGGACGCCCCTGGCTCTGGCCCCATGAACGGGTTTCTTGGTTTATCGGCTGCAGCCGGATCCCGTCGGCCTCGGCCCCCCGACCGTTGGTGGTCGGACCGGAAGAGCATGTGGCGGGACTACCTGCAACTCTCAAGGGCCACCGCGGCCGGACTGGGAGAGAGAGGGGAGGGTCGAGGAGACATTCCCCCCCCCTGCAACTGTTCAGCGTTGTAAAGGCAATCCCCTGGCCGGGTCCCGCTGGTCTCGGCCTCTCCTCCGGCTACACCCTACGTTAGGATCTCCTGGCCGAGGCGTGGCAGCAGGACCTGCCTTATATGGGCTGCTCCCGGCTGGGCGTAGCCGGAACCCTGCCCCACCTTGGAAGTTTCCAGAGTGGGGGTGGATGTTCTACTGACTTGCATTTTCCCTAGTCTATCGATTTTTTTGGCGTGGCAGGCGGTAGGACAGCGAGGGGTGATTTGGTTTCTCTTACTGTTTTTCTGGTCTCTCACCACTGGCATATTTTAACGTTTTCTTGTTTCTAGGACATTAATAGGTTTTATCATTACGTTATGTTATCGTTTCTTTGTTCGTTGTTTAATAAAAGTTCATGTTCATCAGTGGCCTACTGATTTTCGTTTTCCTATTTTTTTCTTTCCAGGTTGTTTCATGGTAAAGTTTCTGTTAACAGGATACAGTGATCACTTCGTTATTATTGCATATGTCCTTTTCACTAGGGGTGCTCTCTGGTCGGGCCAGATGACGTATCTCTAGTAAATGGTCCGGGTGAAAAAGGTGCATCAATCAGTGGGGAGTAGATAGGCATGACAGATTACAACGGGGGAGAACGGTCCGCATTACGTACCCTTTCACTACTTGCAAAGATTTTCCTACGTTTATTTGCAAACAGGGAATACCTCCAAAAAGAACTAATTCCCAAACAGTCAATGTTCGGACAATCAATCAATCAATGAGGAATGAAATAGGTACGACGTGTTAAAGGCTTGCGTTACCTACCCTTCACTATCTGCAAAGGGAGATAGAATATTCCTATTCTTCCTCGTTTGCAGGTAGAGAAGATCGTTAAGAGAATTAACTTCGAACAATTCAATGCTCGATTGAAACAATCAACAAGGGGTACTGTGAACACAAATGAACGCCGCTTATATACATACGCATTGCTATTTTCAACAGGTTGTTCCTAATGTTTCTATTTTAGCGAGGTCAAAAGAGATCCCATTAGTGGCCTACTGATTTTGCTCGATTCCTTTTGTTTTTTTACACGATTTTTCGCTATCTGCAAAGACTAAACAGAGTATTGCGACTCTGTGCTTGTTTGTAAATAGAGAATGAACCAAAGAGAACAATCAATCAAATGGAGAGAGAAGCAGGCACGACGGATTACAAAGGGGGAAAGGGCTGCGTTAACTACCCTTCACTATCTGCAAAGAGAGAGTACTCCTAATAGAAATGAGGGGTGGGGGGCAGCAATCAAAGCAGATCAGTGTGCATAAACACGAAAAAAAAAATTCTTACCACGTACTTGACATTCGACAGCTTATGATATTTGCTATTAAAAAACCATTGAAATTCACTGAAAAAACCATAGGTTATAGACCATATATAGTTAGGAATTAGCATTTACAAAACCTTGAAAATTCACTGAAAAAACCATAGGTTATAGACCATATATAGTTAGGAATTAGCATTTAAAAAACCTTATTTTACTCACACAAAACCATTGAAATTCCATATATAGTTAGTTGCACTAACTATATATTGCGCACCCGCAATCCACTGCTGATGATGTCACATATTACATCATTCATGACATGGTCAGTGACATCACTGATGACATCACTGATGACATCTCAAATGACATCACTGATGACATCTCACTTGACATCAATGATCACATCACTGATGATATCATTCATGTGACAATACAATGCATCTCCTCACATTTTAATATAACCTCTGTTTCACCCAGTGTTAAAAACAGAGTATAATTTTTGAAACCATTGACACACCAATACTAGTTACTACATACGTACTCACTGATTCCTACGTCTACACACACATTCACTCATTCACCCATACAATCATTCATACATACAATCACTCATGTTTACAACACAATCATATGCACTCATACACCTATACAGACACTCACACTCTGCCACTCATCCATGGAGTTACTCACACACCTAGTCAGTCCTGTAAAGAATCAATCACACTTCCATTTTCTACTCTATACAGTTAAACATAGAGCACCTTACGTTTTCAACCATATACTAACACATACTTACTCTCTTATACAATCATTGATACAAGTACACATTGATCTGTACAGAGTCACACAGCTCCCATCCAGCCACACACACACTCAGTCTCCCATGCAAATACTTGGGCAATCAATCAATAACCCATATAGTTACTCATATAGCTACTGATCAACACATGCAGCAGTTTACAGAACAACAGACATAATGATGCACAAATTAAGACAGTTTAGTCACTAACCCATGCACTCAGTGAGACACATTTAATCACTCACTCATACATTCAGTCATGCACCTACTAAATCCTTCGTCCAGACACTTATACATCCACTCATTCTTCAATATGTAAGACATATTTTAACTTTACAGAAACATAGTCACTGGATGTTGTCATCAGTGATGTCATCAGTGATGTCATTTGAGATGTCATCAGTGATGTCATCAGTGATGTCACTGACCATGTCATGAATGATGTAATATGTGACATCATCAGCAGTGGATTGCGGGTGCGCAATATATAGTTAGTGCAACTAACTATATATGGAATTTCAATGGTTTTGTGTGAGTAAAATAAGGTTTTTTAAATGCTAATTCCTAACTATATATGGTCTATAACCTATGGTTTTTTCAGTGAATTTTCAAGGTTTTGTAAATGCTAATTCCTAACTATATATGGTCTATAACCTATGGTTTTTTCAGTGAATATATATATATATATATATATATATATATATATATATATATATATATATTACCTACTGGCGATAGCCAGTAGGTATATATAGTTAGGATTTTTTCTCTATGGGATTTCTGAAAATTCTATGTCTAATAACTTTGGCGTTTGTGGACGGAATTGGCTGAAATTTTCAGGAAAATGGCACATTTTGTTTCTGAGCAGCCCCCGCAAATTTGGGGGGGTTTCGTTAAGGGGGGGCCGAGAAAAAAGGGGGGTCCCAAAACATGTTTTTAACATTGAGTTTTCCATAGGGCGGTTGGCCTCACTTTTAGCTCGAACGGCTGAATGGATTTCCACAAAACTTGGTAAAATTGTAGGGACTGGTAGCCTGATGTGCCTTTGCTATGTCTCAAGATATATGCTCCAGTGGTTTTTACGAAAATTAACTTTGAAAAATATATATTGGGCTACATTGGGCTATATATATGTTGGAGCCCAAATGTAGCCCAATGTAGCCCAATGTAGCCCAAAGATGGCCACCAGAGACAAAAGAGCCCAAATGCAGCCCAAATATCAGCCAGATGTAGCCCAACTATAGCCCAGTGACAGAATGTCCCAGAGTGTTCTAAAGAACAACTAGAGCGCTAACAGTCTTACTTATGACAAAAGTATGGCACACCTGAAGTCATCTTGATTGGAATAAAGTGTTAACACTTAAAACATTTAATTTGCAAAGGAACAAAATGAGGGGGTTCATTTTGCCATAGAAATGTTATAAATATATATATATATATATATATATATATATATATATATATATATATATATATATATATATATATATATATATATATATATATATATATATATATATATATATATATTACCTACTGGCGATAGCCAGTAGGTATATATAGTTAGGATTTTTTCTCTATGGGATTTCTGAAAATTCTATGTCTAATAACTTTGGCGTTTGTGGACGGAATTGGCTGAAATTTTCAGGAAAATGGCACATTTTGTTTCTGAGCAGCCCCCGCAAATTTGGGGGGGTTTCGTTAAGGGGGGGCCGAGAAAAAAGGGGGGTCCCAAAACATGTTTTTAACATTGAGTTTTCCATAGGGCGGTTGGCCTCACTTTTAGCTCGAACGGCTGAATGGATTTCCACAAAACTTGGTAAAATTGTAGGGACTGGTAGCCCGATGTGCCTTTGCTATGTCTCAAGATATATGCTCCAGTGGTTTTTACGAAAATTAACTTTGAAAAATATATATTGGGCTACATTGGGCTATATATATGTTGGAGCCCAAATGTAGCCCAATGTAGCCCAATGTAGCCCAAAGATGGCCACCAGAGACAAAAGAGCCCAAATGCAGCCCAAATATCAGCCAGATGTAGCCCAACTATAGCCCAGTGACAGAATGTCCCAGAGTGTTCTAAAGAACAACTAGAGCGCTAACAGTCTTACTTATGACAAAAGTATGGCACACCTGAAGTCATCTTGATTGGAATAAAGTGTTAACACTTAAAACATTTAATTTGCAAAGGAACAAAATGAGGGGGTTCATTTTGCCACAGAAATGTTATATATATATATATATATATATATTACAAAACCTTGAAAATTCACTGAAAAAACCATAGGTTATAGACCATATATAGTTAGGAATTAGCATTTACAAAACCTTATTTTACTCACACAAAACCATTGAAATTCGCATATATAGTTAGTTGCACTAACTATATATCGCGCACCCGCAATCCACTGCTGATCATGTCACATATTACATCATTCATGACATGGTCAGTGACATCACTGATGACATCACTGATGACATCTCAAATGACATCACTGATGACAACTATATATGGTCTATAACCTATGGTTTTTTCAGTGATATATATATATATATATATATATTACCTACTGGCGGTCGCCAGTAGGTATATATAGTTAGGATTTTTTCTCTATGGGATTTTTGAAAATTCTATGTCTAATAACTTTGGCGTTTGTGGACGGAATTGGCTGAAATTTCAGGAAAATGGCACATTTTGTTTCTGAGCAGCCCCTGAAAATTTTGGGGGGGTTCGTCAAGGGGGGGCCGAGAAAAAAGGGGGGTCCCAAAACGCATTTTTCCCATGTTAATTTCCATAGGGCGGTTGGCCTCACTTTTAGCCCGAACGGCTGAATGGATTTGCACGAAAATTGGCAAAATTGTAGGGACTGGTAGCCCGATGTGCCTTTTGTAGGTCTCAATATATGTGCTCCAGTGGATTTTGAGAAATTAACGTTTAAAAAAAGATATATATCTGTAACAGCGGACCGGGCAGCGTCCCAGGACGCGTACTTTTCGCGCAACGGAGCTTTGTGAAGCGAAGCTGATTGGTTCTCCGGCGTCTGTCAACATTCCAAACAGTCCGTAGCGGCCGCCATCTTGTCTCTCGGTAGGATCGAGAGACAAGAGGAGGCCAAAGCGAAGGGGCAAATGACCATAAGGGGGCATAGTAGATCCTCCCTGACCCCCTAGGTTTGATGTGGAGGTTTTAAAAGGGCCCCGCGGGGCAAAAAAAATTAATAATAATAATAATCGAACGGCTGAATGGATTTGCACGAAACTTGCCAAAATATTAGGGACTGGTAGCCCGATGTGCCTTTGCTAGGTCTCAATATATGTGCTCCAGTGGATTTTGAGAAATTAACGTTCAAAAAAAGATATATATCTGTAACAGCGCTCCGCTTCGCGTACTTTTCGCGTTACGGAGGTTTGCGAAGCTGATTGGTTTTTCGGCGTCTGTAAACATTCCAAACAGTCCGTAGCGGCCGCCATCTTGTCTCTCGGTAGGATCGAGAGACAAGAGGAGGCCAAAGCGAAGGGGCAAATGACCATAAGGGGGCATAGTAGATCGTCCCTGACCCCCTAGGTTTGATGTGGAGGCTTTGAAAGGGTCTCGCAGGGCAAAAAAAAATATACAGTTTTTTTAGTTTTTTTGCGTGGAGTGCGCCCGGTTCGCGAACCGGGAAGCGTTCTGGGGAGCGTACTTTCTTGAAAATTAGTGAAAAAAGTTAGAGTAAAATAATAATTGTGAGTGATCAGATGTAGGGTAGCTCTGAGAAGAGCTTTTGGGTTTATGGTACATTTAGGTACTTATAAGTAGGTACCAATGCACAGTCTTAAATTCAGAGTGAAAACTCTGTTGCCCTCATCTGAGAAGTGAACTCCATCTCCTCTGTAGATATCTTGCATGTAGTAACGCAAGTTATTGTTGTACAGGGAGCCCATTCCATGGTCTCTCATGTAAGCTGAAACAGATTTGTTTACATGCTTCCTCGATTTCTCAATTTGTGGACAAAATTGGTTCGACCACCTCCATTTCTGTCTTTGGCATATATTTGAATATACCAAGGCAGTCTGAGGAAAAAGTGCCATCAATTGCTCAAAGGTGTCCTTTAAAAGCATTTCCAGACCTACCCCAGTCAAAGTGCCCAAATCATTACCTCCACAGTGCACAATTAACAGGTCAGGTTTTGGCAAATGCATAAAGGTTTTCACCAATGGTATCAATTGGTGACATTTTAATCCTCTGTGGCCAAACCACTTAATTTCCACATCTTGTAAATTGAGGTTAGGTAAATTCCTGTTTTCAGCGTACCTTTGAGCCCAATAGATGTAACTATGTCCAACAATCCAGACAGAAAACATGGTGAGAGAAGGTTCTGCTGCAGTCAGATGAAGTGTGGCAATGAAATGGCAGTTGAAAAAATGAGAGTGTAAAATGAAAAAAACTGAGGAGTTTCTGTGTTAATGAAGCAGTAAGAGTGATTGGTGGATTTTGATTGCTGAAAACAGAAAGTTAGTGTGCATGGATGAGTTCGTTGAAAGATGTATTTTGAGTGGCGAAGAAAAAATCATTAAATGAAAGAATGCTCTGGATATGCAGGTGCACTGAGAGTTCAGAGTTCAATTGCAACATTGTTGTGTGAGAGGTCTTGCAAGAGGTGGTTGCTATGCAGAAAAAGCAGAGAGGGGGCAGAGGGGGGAAGGGTTTTGCTTTGAAAAAAAGTGAGGGAAGAGTTTTGATTGGGTGACGTGAGAGATATGTGTGAGGAATTACAGCATTTCTGTGCTTTTGATAGCTGCAGACTCTGGAGTGCATACCTTTTGCTCTGCTGAAGACAAATTGGTGTGTTTCTGAGACTGTTTTGAAACTCAAAGTATTTGCTAAGGTGAGAAAAGATTTCTTTAATTTAGATAGAAAATAGTGTGCTTTAAGGAGAAAATTATGAAGAAAGTTGTGTTTTTCAAATGTTGCTTTGTCTCAAGTGTTTCACAAATAGATTTTGTTTCTTTGAGAAATTGTAATTGGAGAAAATGTGAAGTATTAGTACTGACAGGGCTTTTATGTGCATAGGAGCTGTGGAGTGTTTTCAAATTATGACTTGTAAATCGTTTTTGAGAAAAAGCAATGGTTTTAATATTGATGAGAAGGACATAATGGTGTCTGCTTCTTTATAAGGTAATTGAGAGTCTCTGATGTTATTTTTCCCATTTCAATGTAAGAAGTTTGTCTGTGGAGCAAATTGCTTGTAAATATGCTCCCACCTGTGCATGGCAAATTTAGATTTTGAATGTTTCCGTTACATAGGCATGTTAAAGGTGACTGAAACATGCTGCAAAGGCAATCAAAAAATGCTTTTATGTGTCTTAAGGACATTTTAAGTCATTTCCCCATGTGCAGTGTTTTCAAATTATGAGTTATAAATCGTTTTTGAGGTAAAGGAATGTTTTCAAAATTTATGTGCGCCATATGACCCCAAATTTCTTTTTCAGGGGTGCAGCAGGGTGTTCTTGAGACACCCCTGCACCGTCGGAAAAATTCGTAATTTGCGATGAGGTAATTGCTAATCGCAAATTGCACCTTCATTCCTATGGGCCTCCTGCTGCATGGAAATGAATGGGTAATTTGTAATTAGCAAATAGGTCATCGCAAACTAGGAATGGTAAAGAATCGCTATTTATTCCTTAAAGTTCGCTATTTAGGAAATGCAAAAAACTTTGATGATACATATGGCGGTTTATCTCTAACAAGATAAGAAGCATAGGGATAGATTTATGATGACTGGCGCATCACCAGGGATGTGTTAGTCATTCTGTGCCGCTGTTCCGTCACCTATGGTGTGCTGCATTTACAATGCGGCGCATCATGGGGCAAAAACAGCACAGATGCGTGACGTATTTGTGCCGTAAAGTTGGCGCATTGCTGGAGTTGTATCGCAAGTGTGATGAAGCTCCAGTAAGGTTGAGGGGTGCCCCTGTCGCAGGGTTTCTGTTCTGACACAGAACTGTGGACAGAGGATTTGAACCTCGGCGAATTAGGGTGTCCCAAAACTCACCTTAGTAATCAAAACCCCTTAGCAAGCTAGGTACAGTGTCACATTGGATATAACAAACTCTCAATGTTTAGACAATCCAGAATATGAACTTATAGTACCTCAGGATACGTGGAACTCATGAACAGTCGGTCGTTATATATTTCTTAGAAACGAGAACATGGAGTTAAGAAGAACACATGTGTATTTGAAATGTTTATTTACTAATGCCGTCTTCTCAGGCGTAGTATCTTAGATTATACAAGTACACATATTATCAGTAGCAAAATTACCAGCATAGTCAATAGTACATAAAAAGCGAATGGTGACAGTATGTTAACATGCTGTAAATGAATAAGAGTTAGCAACACTTATAAGCAGCCGCGGGCCGTGGAGGGAGTTACGGTGGGGCAGGGAGGCGGGGAGGGGGAGGGGCAGGGTGGAGAGGGCTCCACCCTGCCCCTCCCCCTCCCCGCATCCCTGCCCCACCGTAACTCCCTCCACGGCCCGCGGCTGCTTATATCTCACCCTCCCTAATACACATAATATATTATTTGCTAAGAAGGTCTCTTTGTGTTGGTTTAGGGCGTGCCGATACTTTAGTGTCTTAGATTTGAAGGAATCACATCAGCATAGAAAAGATAATCCATATGCCGTGCTTAATATCGCCAACGGCATTGTGCCATAATATTCTAGCATGCGATTGCGGAACAGTGTCAGCAGCTGCAGGGCGGGAGCTTGCACAGGAGGGACATCCATATTTAAAAATGTAAAAAAGCACAAGAGCGTCCGCTGGTAATGCAAGTAAAAATGGGAATCCACGAAGCAGAGTGGAAAAAATAGAATTTAAGAAAGCAGGGATGACTCCAAAGATTTTCTCAAATGAAGTCACGAGACCACTGGTAACAACTTTAAAAAAGTGCGCCAGGCCCTTTGTGGAGGACGCGTTAGAGATAGTCCGAACCATCTTGCTGAAATGGAAAGGCGAGTCTGTATTTAAAAGGGTCTGCACCTCTGTACGGGTGTTCGCTGTGTGAAGCACGAAAGTTTCACGGGCCGAACTCAAGGCCACCTCTCTCTGAGACAAAATAGCTCTTATTCTTGCCATGCCGTTGAAATGTGCTCCCAAGGTTGGTATTTGTGGCCAGATTGAAAACTCCCTATGTTCATGTGTGGGAGGAAATAGAACATTTCTGCAGCAAATAACCCGTTCATTTACTGTTACGATAAAATGAATACTTTTAATTAACCCAGAACAATCTTCATTATTGAGCATCAAATAACTACCATTTTCCAAGAACTTGAACGTGGGGATGATAGCAGGAACTGGTGTGCCTTGCAACACGCAAGCCATATTTGGTCGGTGTTTGTTGCATGAACCGTGTAACTGTATGTGCCTACACATTAGTGAATGATCTGGCGTCTCAGTGCATTCCTCTCCATTCAGATAAAGTTCTTGATCATCTTTGAAAATCTGTATGTGTATGGAAGCGACCAGACTTCATGAAGAAAACCACTACCTAAAGGTTAATAACGACCTATTGGTATATATTTCATACAATTTGAAAACTTATATAAAGCAAAAGGCAGCGTTATTAAACCGTGGATAAGGCACGTTGCCAAAGCAGTCAACCTTTTGGATTTATACTGGAAATGTTAAAGGAAGAATTACGGAGTAGGGCCTGTGAATCTTTAATAGACAACGAGTAAAATTACTCCAACCATCATATTCCTCTAACTCCGGGATAGTAGGGGTGTTTAATTTTTTAGAAGTAGCCAATCCAAAGCATTTGGTCTGGGAAATTGTTTCATTCACAAACAACATATGTTTTGGGATGAGACATGCACGGTGGAAAGCCTCAGTGCCTTGTACCTGCCAGGTTCGTGAACCCCAAACTGATGTAGATCCTGGATATTTTTACTCTGTATTACGTTAGCATGGTCTCATTACTGGTTTAAACGCCATTTTTCCTTTTTTGTAACTTCTGCACACGACACTTAGTTGTTGCTTTAGCTTTCAGCCTACCTGCGTCAAGATCTATGCCTGCTTCAAGCAGGTGCAGGGTTTTGATGTAGCTTTGTCCTATCTGATTGTAAATGCGGCACACCGTGGGTGGCAGAGCAGCGGTGCACGTTAACTGGTGCATCCCTGGGGATGTGCTAGTTAATATAAATCTGCCCCTTTACATTTAATTATGTGCAGGGGACACAGAGTAGGTGAGGTTTATCCAAGGTTAAGAAGAGATGAGTCCTGTTCAGTGAAAAATTGGAGATAGGCTTCAGTATATTATATACTTAAGTAGTGTGTTAAGTTTTTGATGACTGTTATTAATTTACTGTTGGGTAATAGTGGTTAATAAAATTTTTTATTATATTTTACCACAGATTCAACTGCAGATTATTTCAAGATTTTAGGATGCCTAGCAAAGAAAGAGTAAGAAAGGCTGCAAAACGTCAAAGACAGCAGGACCATGGAATAATGCAGCAGTCCTCTAACAAAAAGATTTGTCAAGTCACCAAGAAAGCACCGGGTAAGAGTCGAAAAACAGTCATAAGAAATATGTGTAGTAAAAAAAATATTACTACAGAAAATGTTTCAGTCCAGAAAAGGAGAAAGAATTCAAATGGTAAGGAAAGGCCAATGAGAAATGTTACTGCTAGAGTAAGAGATAACTCTATGCATGAAAGTAGAAGGAAACAACAGTTTAGGGATATTCGTAAACGAATGTTCCGCAACAGGATAATTGGGAATTTGTTAAAAAATATTAAGAAAGGTCAGAAGAAAGTGGTTTTTTAGAAGAGAAAAAAAATTGTTGAGAAAGTTATTGATCAGGCATTTGAAATTAAACGTAAGTTATTTATTTTGACAATCAATAGAATTAGGAAGCTAAACAAGGTAATTTATGATTTCAAAAGAAATAGTAGATGGAAGAGAATAGTTAATCGTAGTAATTTTTGTGAAGTTTTTTCTGGAGAATGGATGCATAGTTCAAGCTCTGAGGCATTTTTTAATGAGGAGAGTTATTTCCAGGATAATGATTTGGTGCATGCAGTTGACACCAGTGGTCGAGCTTATGAAGTGAAAGATGGTTGTCCAGTTGAAAAAGAAAAACTTGTGAGAACAGAGATAGAAGAGGTGTTAGGTAATGAGGTTTTAGGGAGACGTCCTAAGGGTCCTGTGTACACCTGGAAGTGTAGTAGTATTTGCAGTGTACGACAGGATTCCATCAATTTGCTTTGTGATTTTATACGGTCATTTAGTAAGAAAAGTTTGAAGCAGAAAATGAAGTTGTTGCAAGAATTAGATCCTTGCAGAGTGAGAGAAGTGATAGGTTTGCATGGTCATTCACTGGCTTGTCTTTCCAGGAGAGTATGCCAGAGTGTTTTTCATCATTTCAGGATGCTAGCAGTGCATCATAATAAAGTGAGGAAATTAGTTAGAATGTTGTATTATGCTAAGAGTCCAGCAATTATGCTTAAACAATTATGCGCTGCTCTTTTGCATGGTTCTGAAATAGATGTGAAGAATATATGTGAAGAAATTGAGTTTTGTTACTTTGGAAGTAAAGAGGAGAATGTTGAAATTGACCAAGAAGAAGAGAGTAATGTGGAAGATAGTGTACAGGTTTCCAGTACAGATAATTTCCAGAGGGAAATTGCGACGTTTGAGGTGAAATCAAGTGAGAGGCCAAATTTCACTTGTGTGTGTTGTCGACGCACTTATTATAAGAATCAGACTAAGTTAGTGGATTTATATGGAAAAAGTGAAAGGGAAAATAATAGTGAATGGAAGGATTTTACAACATACTTGATGGTAGAAAATTGTTTTGATTTGGGATTGGATCAACGTGTGTGTACTTATTGTTGTAACAAATTAAATCAAAACCAGATGCCTGCTAGAGCAGTTCATAATAATCTGGAATTGGTTGAGATTCCTTCTGAATTGAAGGATTTAAATACTTATGAATCTATTTTGATTCAAAGTATCCATCCCTTTCAGGCTATTGTAAGAATGGAGCCAAAGACAGGGAAATTGCCTCCATCAGATTTACAGAGAGGATTAAAGGGAAGAGTTGTTTATTTGCCTCTAGATTTGAAGAAAAACATTAACACAATTGGAGTAGAAAAAGTGGAAGAGGAACCTCTTGTTATCTTAGTTAATGGGGTTCCGACAAAGAATAAGAAAATATGGCAAGATTTAGTAGATGTTAGGAAAGTCAAAAGGGCAACATTGTATTTGAAAAAATATAATAAATACTATAAAAATGTATATGTTGCAGAAGAGGAAGTAAGTGAGGAAGAGGATAGCGATTTGTGTGCTGGTCAAATTGAGAAAGTAGAACCCTGTACTAGTGAAGAAATATATGAACATTATAGTGTTCATCCTTTGCATTCCAAGGAAGTCATGGGGAATGCTATTGAGTTGTTTCAAATGAAACAAGCGAAAGGGAGTCCCATTAGTGTTTGGGAGGAAAGTTTGGAAGCTCGGTGTTTCCCACAGCTTTTTCCAACAGGTCAGGGAGGAAGATTTGATGAGCGACCTCATCAAATTCCTGCTTCTGAATACCGGACTTTGCGATTGTATGCAGGAGATCCTAGGTTTCGACAATGCATTCCTTATTTGTTTCATCTCCTGTTTGAAAGCGATCTGTCTGGACTGTCATATGCAGTGAACCACATCTTGAAAAGTGGTATACACATGCAAAACATCTCGGCAAGTGACTTTATGGATAAAGTCAATGTCCAAGACAGTATTTTGGATTCTCACCTGATTAATCTCATGGCGTGTCAGCGTGGTACTAATGAGTACTGGTACCGTCGTCATGGTGATTTAAAATGTATGCTGAGGAACTTAGGAACTCCCACATGGTTCCTCACTTTGAGCTGTGCTGAGTATGGCTGGGAAGACTTACTTGAATTTCTACGAGAGGCAAATGCTAACGTAGAAAACATCGAATTCAAGACACCCGGAGAACTGTGCTCTTTGGATCCAGTCAATGTATGTAGGTACTTCAATCATAGATTTGAAGGTATGATGTCTTTCATCATGAATAAGAAGAATCCACCTCTTGGAGAGGTGTTGGATTTCTTCTGGAGGAAGGAGTACCAAGCAAGAGGTGCTCCTCATATACATATGTTGCTGTGGATCAAGGATGCACCTAAATTTGGAACGGATGCAGACGACTCAGTGATGAGTTTCATAGAACAGTATTCTACGTGTGCTGTTCCAAACGCAAAGGAGAAAAAAAGCCTAAGAGAAAAAGTTCTACGTTTCCAAAGCCATCGATGTGGAAAGTACTGTCGTCGTAAATTCCGGAACAAAGACAAGTTCTACACCAAATGTCGTTTCGGCTTTCCACGATCGGTGATTTCTAAAGGAAGAGTGAACAGTTTGATGTCTTCGCTGCGACATAATGTGATGAAGAAATCACCTAAAAACACATACAATTTGAAGAAGAACGAAGAGTCTAAGTACATCAACGACTACAACCCGGTGATTTTGTCCATGTGGAATGCTAACATGGATATACAGTTTGTGGCTGATAACTGTATGGCTGTGGCTCGGTATGTGACAACTTACATCACCAAAAAAGAGAAGACAGAATTGAAGGATATGTGGGAGGACATTTCCCATGAAAAGAGCCTCAGCAAGAAGTTGTACAGTTTCAGTCTGAAGATGTTGTCGCATCGAGAAATCGGAGCTTACGAATGTTCTGACCGGTTGTCTTCAGCACGTCTCTATGCCAAGTCCAGGAGTATCGTTTGGGCGAGTGTTGGTCTTGCTGCAACGCGTAATCGAGTTCTGAAACCTGTGCGGGAAATTGAGTATTTGGCGGAAAAGGAGCCAAACAGTACCGACATTTTGAAGAGCAACATGTTGGATACATATTATCCAAATCGAAGCAGTCACCTCGAGAATGTTTGTCTGTATGAGGTTCTGCAAAATTACATATTCAAGAGGAACATCAAAGAAGATACTGAGAAAGGAGTGTATGCTGTAATAGGAAGTGAGGGATGTCTGGTCAAGCAAAGAAAATGCCACTTGATAAACCATCGAAAATTGAGTGGCGAATCTCCTGAAAAAAAGGAGTTTTTCTATTTAGCACTTTTGCAACTTTTTAAGCCTTGGCGTGCAGAAGAGGAACTGCTTGGAGATTTCCTTTGTTACGAAGACTCATTCAATGCTGCCAAGGAGACCATAGAATGTCCTGCTTTTCCCAAATATGTAGAAATGTTGAATGTGGAAATTGAGCAGGAAGCAACGATTGCAGCCGAGATTGCCAGAGACAGTTCTCAGGACAGTCAGAGTTCTGCTTCATTGAGTCAGGATCCACTAGGAGGACCTCTTATCGAAAATGAAGCTGCCACTGCTATGAATGAAGTGGAAAGAGCCATGGCACATGCTCAGGAGGATGCGGTTAACTTAGAAGAGTTGGAAAGACAACTCAACGTTGAGCAGAGGAAAATATATGACGAACTTACCATGCAAATTGATCATGGATTAAGTCATGACAAGAAAGAGTGCTCATGTACGTCGTTGAAGCCTGTCCGACTGTACGTGAGTGGAGAAGCGGGAACTGGAAAAAGTTTCCTTATTAAAGCAATTTCATGTTATTTGCAGGAAAGGACAGAGTCATCGCTGTCTTGTGTTGTCACCGCTCCAACTGGACTGGCAGCACATAACATTAAAGGGATTACTTTACATCGTTTACTGATGCTGCCAGTGGAGCATGACAACAAATTAGAATATCACAAGCTATCTGGAGATGCTTGTTTTGAAGTTTCAAGAGTCTTGAGGAAAATGAAACTTCTTATCATTGACGAAGTAAGCATGGTTTCCAATGTCATGCTTGCCTTTGTGCATTTGAGAATGCAAGAAGTTCTCAAAACAGAGTATGATGTGTTATTTGGTGGCAAACACATCATTGTTTTCGGAGATCTTCTGTAGCTGACACCAGTGAAAGGGCAACCTGTGTTCAAAATGCTCACGCATGAAGATACCAGGAAGTGCTTAGGGAGTATTGGCAACGTCAATATATGGTTAAACTTCAATTATGCTGAACTGCATGAAAATATGCGTCAGGCAAAGGATGAAGTTTACAAGACTATTCTACAAGATGTTAGAATTGGAAAAGTGACCGAGCATGGGAAAGAAGCTTTACATGCACGATTACTGACAAATTTATATCCAGATGAAGATGTTGTGCCTGAGAATATTTTTCAGAAAGTTACTGAGAAAAATTCTGGAATATGTTTGATGCCAACTCTTGCAGAATGTGCCAAATTCAACAACAAAATGTTGCATTTAGAAAAGCAAGAGATTGTGAAATTGGAAGCTATTGACAGAGTAGAGCATATGGGATCAACAATTATTTTGTCTGAGAATCTGAAAACAAAATTGGATTCATTAGAGAAGAGTATATCTAAAACTGCGGGTTTTGAAAAGACTCTGAATGTGTGCTTGAACTGCCGTATAATTTTAAGAAGGAATTTACATGTTGAAAGAGGTCTGGTAAATGGATCAATGACTAATGTTGTTGATTTTGTGAAATACAGAAATAGAGATGGAATTGAATTTTTAAAAATTAAATTTGATGGCATTGAGGAAGTACAGCTAATTGCTCGTTGTTCTGCTAGATTTTTGCTTGTAAAAGACTTATATGTTCGTCGTAAGCAGTTTCCTGTTTGCTTGGCATATGCGGTGACAATCCATAAATCGCAAGGTTTAAGTGTAGACTGTGCATTGGTGAATATTGGCAGTTCTGTGTTCAAGGAGGGTATGGCATATGTGGCATTGTCACGAGTTAGGACTTTATCGGGATTGTACTTGATTGAGTGTGATGTCACAAACATTTGTGCGGATCTAGATTGTGTTAAGGAATACAATAGGTTGAGAAGAGAGTATGCACCACATTTGCCTCAGTATCCTTTGTTTGAGAAACGTGTGGTAGGCCGGAAACGAAGAAATGTGACCAATACTGGGGAGGTTGTAGCAAAAAGACGAAAAGTCGATGAACCTGAAATTATAAGCAGAAACAAAAAGGATTCTGTTGAAGATGTTGTTGGTTTTCAATTTGAAAACAGTTCTGGTGTCAACTGCTATGCTAATGTAGTGGTTAATGTTTTGTTTTCTCTACAAAATGTAAAAGAAGAGATTGTGGTCAATTCTGATCAAAGATTTTGCAGTTTGTTAAATTCTGTGTTAGAGAAATGTAGCACTGATAGAACAAACATAGAAAGTGTGTCTGAAATTCGAAATCTGTTAGACAGATGTTCAGGCCAAACACAATTCTCTCAAAATAGTCAGCAAGATTGTCAGGAGTTTTTAATGTATATGCTTGATGTATTGCATGCTGAAGGTGTAGATGTAGATCACCTGTTTGGGCTTTCTTATCAATGGCAGCATGACTGCGAGAACTGTAGGGTATCAAGTAGTACTAGTGTAGACTCAGAAAGATTTATATATTTAACTTTGCCAGACAGTAAATCAGTCTCTTTTAATAAGCTAGTAAAAGCAGCTGATCACAATATGGAGTGTAGGCAATGTAAATCTGAAATGATGTCCACATTATTTATACGAACATATGGCCAGTATGTCATTTTAATGTTCCAACGATGTAGGCCTGATGGAACAAAATTGACAACTTTAATTAAAAATTTTGTGGCTTCACAGTTGTCAATATCAGGAAGGACTTTTGTAACTGTAGCAATTATATATCATGATGGTCCTTCAATAACATCAGGACATTATACAGCTTATTTAAAGTGTAGAAATGGCTGGTCATTCTGCAATGATTCTGTTTTAATTTTCAAAAAAAAATTGCCATATGACCTTAAAAACTCTTACCTGGTGTTTTTAAAACCAAAATTTTAGGGAAAGAATCTCGGGATGTGCTCTGAGGAATTTCAAGAAGTTCTCATGGCTCCTACACTATTTGGCCTTGAGGATAAGTGTAGTACAGAGACATAACTTTTTACCATAACACTGGACGTTATTGAGAAATACGTGCACTTTGAATGAGTTCAGAAAAACTATTTCTTTTTATAAGCTAATTGAACCAGCCAATCAAAACATGGAGTAGAGGGAATGTAAGTCTGCAATGCTGTCTACTGTTTTACATTGCTTTGTGATTAAAAGTGATGTAGAGAATTAAATAATTGTACTAGTCATAAAGGTAGTGTAAGTCTGCTTCATAGTAAGCAGTATCAGTGTGATAGGAAATGTAGAACATGATTGAGCAAGAAGGGGAAGATATTACTAGTCCAGGATTGTGTAAATGATCTTCAACATTTCAATTCTGAAAGTTGCGGAAATGCGAAAAGACGGGATTGGCTAACAAGAAATCCAAGAGTTATACATGGCTCTGACAAGATTTGGCCTTGTGGAAACTTGTGGTAGAGAGCAAGAAGTCATTTATTGTATGTAACATGTTTTTGAAAACGATGGAGGTTTTCTTTCAGAAAGTGGCGGGTTGAAAGTAATAACAGCACAACAGAGTGTAAGCTGTTCATAGGACATCCTTGGCCGTCATGGAAAGTAAGTTAACTTTAAGGAGTTCTGAATTCTGATTTGTAATGTTGTATGGGTTTTTTAAACACAATCATTTTGATTGTGTTTTTTTTTCCCCGCTGTTATATGATGAACACCTTCAATTCACTGTTTTAGTGAAATTTGATACATTCTGAGAACAGCAAAAATAAACCATTTAACATGTATAATTAATTCTGTTCTGTTTGCATTTATGATGTACATGTAGAACTGTGTAGGAGGCATGGAGAAGGTGAGGCTTCTGTAAGTGTCAAAGTTGTTGCATACAGTGCTCATATTCTACGTAGTCTTTTATATTTCATTACTTTCACTGTTTCTGACTGATCTAAAAAATTTTTTTTAAAAAGAACAGTAAGTATAAGGGAAGGAAACAGACAGTTATGTTAAAAGAAACACAGCTATCGGGAATAAACTAGGGATACTGTTACCCGCAATCCTCTGCTGATGATGTCACTGAGCATGTCATGAATGATGTAATATGTGACATCATCAGCAGTGGATTACGGGTAATAGTATCTCTAGTTTACTCCCCTATAGCTGTCTTTCTTTTAACATAACTGTCTGTTTCCTTCCCTTATACTTACTGTTCTTTTTAAAAAAAAAAAATTTTGGTTCGCTTCCGGTTCGCGTACCGGGGAGCAAACTGGGAAGCGAACTAAGAGAAATAGAGGTTGGCACAGTTGCAAATATTGTACCAATTTTTTAATAACGGGGAGGTAGTTCTGAAAAGAACTTTTTTTAAATTGTTTTTGTTGTTTTATATTTTTTTTATTATTTTTCTGAACATTTTTTTACTTTTTTTGAATTTTTCTGAACAGTTTTATATTTTTTTTGTTTTTTTTTCGGAGGGGGCAACGAAAACGAATCATTGTAAAGGGCTCAACAGGAGCAAGAAAACAAAAATAAAGAATTTATTGTTTGGGGAGTTTCGGACAAACATGAGCATGATTGTCAATAGCTCTGTTGATCAGAGTGATGCTACTTTCTCCGTAGCAAATGAATCCACTGCAATGTACGCAGACTTGTTTTACTTCACGAAATCTCGTTTGTATATTTGGCACCATCTCCCTGCCCTCTGGTCCCGTTACTTCCGGTACAACAGATCTTCTGGCCATAATAGGGAGATTATCTAGGTCGTCCAGTTCCTCTTCTTCCTCTTCTTGCTGAATTATAACTTTAGCAGGTGGTCCACTCTTCCTTGGATGTGGTGGAGGTGGTGGGGAAGCACCAGCTGAAGCTAGTAAAGAAGCCATTGCTCACTGGTAACAAAGGGTCTTTCTCTCACAATGATGAAAGTCAGAGTGAGGAAAGAAGGAGGGATTTTCACCATTTGGGAAAAAAAATAGTTCTCAACCAATGAAAAGTGTTCATTTTAGATCATATGACCTAGTCTTACATCATTAGGAAACCGAAAGTGAAATGAACCAATGAAAAGTGTTACCAAGTCACATGACCTGCTGTGTTTACATTACGCGCTTTGCAGGGCCTCCCGGTTTGCTTCCAGAAACCTGTGCTTTGCGACTCGGTAAGCGTACGAGTTCGCTAACGTAGCACGTCATATGACGTATCACGCGACAACGCGAAACGTCATGCGGACGGGAGGCGTCACGATGTTGTTTTCTAACGCGGCAGTTGCGGTAAAGAAACGTTTATCAGTGATGTCATTTGAGATGTCATCAGTGATGTCATCAGTGATGTCACTGACCATGTCATGAATGATGTAATATGTGACATCATCAGCAGTGGATTGCGGGTGCGCGATATATAGTTAGTGCAACTAACTATATATGGAATTTCAATGGTTTTGTGTGAGTAAAATAAGGTTTTGTAAATGCTAATTCCTAACTATATATGGTCTATAACCTATGGTTTTTTCAGTGAATTTTCAAGGTTTTGTAAATGCTAATTCCTAACTATATATGGTCTATAACCTATGGTTTTTTCAGTGAATATATATATATATATATATATATATTCATACAAAAAAGGTTGCCCTTGAGGAGCTGCCGCTTACAGAGGGGTTACAGCGCAAATCGCCACAGGTGGCTCCGTTGACAGCATGCCCCACAGCTCTCCATGATGCCATACGCGTTTCGAGCGTGTTTGCCGCTCTTGATCACTGGCTGGCAATGACGAAGGAAGCAGGCTCACTGAAACCAATTAATTTATTTGAGTAACGAGTCCTGCCCATGTGGGCGTGTTTACAGGCATTCTGGTCGTGGTAGTCCCAAAATAATGCCATGACTCCCAGTTTCTTGCAAAACAAGTGTGCTGCTGTCTTCCGTCATTAAATTATAACTATCCTTGTTAGGTGAGGAGCGATGATTGCACCACTGTCCACAGCTCCAATATCTGCCTGTGGCTGCCAGCCAGTGATCAAGAGCGGCAAACACGCTCGAAACGCGTATGGCATCATGGAGAGCTGTGGGGCATGCTGTCAACGGAGACACCTGTGGCGATTTGCGCTGTAACCCCTCTGTAAGCGGCAGCTCCTCAAGGGCAACCTTTTTTGTATGAATTTATGAGCGGCTGGCTCGGTCGCGGAGCTGTCCTGCCGCTGCTCGCGGATCCTGAGAGCTGTGATTCATGGACTCTTTTTGGAACAGAGGGGGCCTCAGCCACAGGCAGATATTGGAGCTGTGGACAGTGGTGCAATCATCGCTCCTCACCTAACAAGGATAGTTATAATTTAATGACGGAAGACAGCAGCACACTTGTTTTGCAAGAAACTGGGAGTCATCGCATTATTTTGGGACTACCACGACCAGAATGCCTGTAAACACGCCCACATGGGCAGGACTCGTTACTCAAATAAATTAATTGGTTTCAGTGAGCCTGCTTCCTTCGTCATTGCCAGCCAGTGATCAAGAGCGGCAAACACGCTCGAAACGCGTATGGCATCATGGAGAGCTGTGGGGCATGCTGTCAACGGAGCCACCTGTGGCGATTTGCGCTGTAACCCCTCTGTAAGCGGCAGCTCCTCAAGGGCAACCTTTTTTGTATGAATTTATGAGCGGCTGGCTCGGTCGCGGAGCTGTCCTGCCGCTGCTCGCGGATCCTGAGAGCTGTGATTCATGGACTCTTTTTGGAACAGAGGGGGCCTCAGCCACAGGCAGATATTGGAGCTGTGGACAGTGGTGCAATCATCGCTCCTCACCTAACAAGGATAGTTATAATTTAATGACGGAAGACAGCAGCACACTTGTTTTGCAAGAAACTGGGAGTCATGGCATTATTTTGGGACTACCACGACCAGAATGCCTGTAAACACGCCCACATGGGCAGGACTCGTTACTCAAATAAATTAATTGGTTTCAGTGAGCCTGCTTCCTTCGTCATTGCCAGCCAGTGATCAAGAGCGGCAAACACGCTTGAAACGCGTATGGCATCATGGAGAGCTGTGGGGCATGCTGTCAACGGAGCCACCTGTGGCGATTTGCGCTGTAACCCCTCTGTAAGCGGCAGCTCCTCAAGGGCAACCTTTTTTGTATGAATTTATGAGCGGCTGGCTCGGTCGCGGAGCTGTCCTGCCGCTGCTCGCGGATCCTGAGAGCTGTGATTCATGGACTCTTTTTGGAACAGAGGGGGCCTCAGCCACAGGCAGATATTGGAGCTGTGGACAGTGGTGCAATCATCGCTCCTCACCTAACAAGGATAGTTATAATTTAATGACGTAAGACAGCAGCACACTTGTTTTGCAAGAAACTGGGAGTCATGGCATTATTTTGGGACTACCACGACCAGAATGCCTGTAAACACGCCCACATGGGCAGGACTCGTTACTCAAATAAATTAATTGGTTTCAGTGAGCCTGCTTCCTTCGTCATTGCCAGCCAGTGATCAAGAGCGGCAAACACGCTCGAAACGCGTATGGCATCATGGAGAGCTGTGGGGCATGCTGTCAATGGAGCCACCTGTGGCGATTTGCGCTGTAACCCCTCTGTAAGCGGCAGCTCCTCAAGGGCAACCTTTTTTGTATGAATATATATATATATATATATATATATATATATATATATTACCTACTGCCGGTCGCCAGTAGGTAGTTATAGTTAGGACCTAGTTTCCATAGGAAATCCGCAACATTCTATTGGGAATAACTTTGGCCCTGGTGGACGAATGTTTGCGAATGTTTCAAAGAAGATGGCTCGGTCCGCTGCGCTCATTCTGTGAAAGCTTTGGGGGGATTCGTCAAGTGGGGGCTGAGATAAAAGGGGGGGACCCAAAACGTGTTTTTCCCATGTTATTTTCCATAGGACGTTGACACGGCTACAGCTCGAACGGCTGAATGGATTTATAAGAAATTTGGTAGAAAGGTAGAGTGTGGGTCGCATATCACGCTTTTGTTTAAATGGTGTAAATGTGTTCAGTAGTTGCTGAGAAAATTAAAGTTGAAATCAGTTATATATCTGTAAGCGCGCACGGGTGCGCGCACCTATGCGGGTGTGCGCGAGCGGCATTGTGATTTGCTGTTTAACGTCTGTCAACATTCGATTCGGAGGAAATCAGGAAGTGTTGTCCGCCATTTTGTTAGTGCGAGTGAATATATTGTACAGAACAAAGGGTTAGAACATGGAAAGGGGGGAAGGTAGAGATTGTCTGGCCGGGTAGGTTTTCTCAGGGGGTGCAGTATGGACCCTGAACGCGAAAAGAACATTTTTTTTTTTGTGAAAAAAGTTGCGTAGTTAGGACTTCGTTTCCATAGGAAATCCGCCACATTGTATTGGGAATAACTTTGGTCCTGGTGGACGAATGTTTGCGAATTTGTCTAAGAAGATGGCTCGGTCCGCTGCGATCCTTCTGTGAAAGTTTTGGGGGGATTCGTCAAGTGGAGGCTGAGATAAAAGGGGGGTCCCAAAACGTGTTTTTCCCATGTTATTTTCCATAGGACGTTTAGACACGGCTACAGCTCGAACGGCTGAATGGATTTATAAGAAATTTGGTAGAAAGGTAGAGTGTGGGTCGCAGATCACGCTTTTGTTTAAATGGTGTAAATGTGTTCAGTAGTTGCTGAGAAAATTAAAGTTGAAATCAGTTATATAGCTGTAAGCGCGCACCTATGCGGGTGTGCGCGAGCGGTGTTGTGCTTTGCTGTTTAACGTCTGTCAACATTCGATTCGGAGGAAATCAGGAAGTGTTGTCCGCCATTTTGTTAGTGCGAGTGAATATATATTACAGAACAAAGGGTTAAAACATGGAAAGGGGAGAAGGTAGAGATTGTGTGGCCGGGTAGGTTTTCTCAGGGGGTGCAGTATGGACCCTGAACGCGAAAAGAACATTTTTTTTGTGAAAAAAGTTGCGTGGTGCGCGCACTCGGTCGCGTACCCCTATTTACAAGACTGTGAAAAACTATAGTGGAGAGAATGGAAAGGGAGCAGGGTGGAGACTGTTTGATTTCGTAGGTTTCTTGAGGGGTTTATTAAGGATGCCGAAAGTCTAAAAGTAGCTTTTTTTTTTTGCAAAAAAGTTACGTGGTGCGTGCACCCGGTCGCGCACGGCGAACATAAAACATAAAGAAAGATGGAGATAAATTACAAGTTTGAGTGTTTAGATCTAAGGTGGCTCTTAAAAGAGCCCTTGTGTTAATTGAGTTTTTTCTGCACTTATAAGTAAGTTCCGATGCAGAGTCTCATGTTACAGAGGAAAATTCTATTTCCCTCATCCATGAAATTAACACCATCTCTCCGATAGATGCCTTCCATGTTGAAACACAAGTTGTTGTTGTATATAGAACCCATGTTATATTCTCTGAGGAAAGCAGAAACAGATTTTTTTACATGTTTCCTTGCTTTCTCAATCTGTGGACAACGTTGATTGGACCAATTCCATTTTTGTCTTTGGCATATATTTGAATACACCAAGACAGTTCGAGGAAAAAATGACATCAATTGACGAAAGGTGTCTTTTAGAAGCATTTCCAGACCTACCCCTGTTAATGTGCCTAGATCATTCCCACCACAGTGCACAATTATCAGGTTAGGTTCAGGGAGATGCATAAAAGTTTTCACCAATGGTATCAATTGGTGACATCTTAATCCTCTTTGGCCAATCCACGTAATTTGCACATTTGGTAAGTCAAGGTTAGAAATTCGTCTGTTTGCAGCATATTTTTCACTCCAGTGAATATAACTGTGTCCCACAAGCCAAACCTTTATTTTCAAGGCAGATGCAGTAGTACTCCGATGGGTTCTGGAAGTGGAATGGCAAGTAGATGGTGAAAGTCACGATAAAAAAGTGTGTGAGGTTTGGTGTTGATGAAAAACTGAACGTGATTGGTTGATTGTTATACGTCAAGATTCAAGACTACGTTGTATGTTACTGTTTTATTAAAACCAAATCTTCTATTGGTCGTGGAAAAAAAATAAATGTAAAAAAACAGTGGATAGGCAGGTGTGTTTGGAGGGAAATTAGCCTTTTTGCTTTGATTTAGAACGTTGAGATATGAACTTTTGACCTGTGCGTTCAGCCAGGTGCAGAATGAGCTGTTACTATGGTAACAGCCAGAGAACGCAGAGGGTGAAGGGTGACCTTTATGTGACTTTGAAAAAATTGAAAGGGATAACCAACTGAAATGTTAATTTGATTATGAAATTGTGCGGGAACAAATATGATTGGTTGAAGAGACATATATGAGTGTGTATTGACAGAAAATCTATGCCATTATTCTTTGGTTGCAGTGATAGAAGTATTATTGAGAGCTCCGTCAAACGGCTATCGTTTTGCTACTATCATTGTTCTACATCTTATAAAGCATTGGTAAAGGTGAGTGTCTAACTGTTTCTTTTATGATGTACCGTTAAATGTGGTTTGATCACTATATTTGATTATTTGACTTACAGTCTCTGAGCAACCAAACTTTTGACTTTGTCACGGTTTTATATGTTTTCAACTACTGTTCAATTTCATTACATCAGTCTTTTTAAACATTGTTTCTTTGTAATTATTAGTTTTAAATTACGATTAATAAATTTGATTAAGGTCAGTGGACTTTAGTCATGTTTTTATGCTATCCACTACTGTTAGGTCTTTTAATTAAATGTCAGTTAGAGACGGATCTGCAACGAAATTTGGGTGGGGGGGGGAAATGTTTTTTGCTAGGGGGACATGAACGTTTAATAAGTAGGAAGAGTGAAACTGGAGGGGCTGTTAGAATGGGTAAAACAAGTGCAAGGCCTAATTAACATTCAAATGGTTCTTTATAGAGATGTGAAACGTTCAGGTGCGGCTCTATGTGTATCTGGGATGTATGTTATCTTGGGCTTCCACAGCAGACGGGAGGGGGGGCGAGGGGGCTGAAGTTGTGTGAAGTTAATAGGGGTTGTGCGCAGTTTCTTCACTTTGTTTCAAGTGTGAATTATAGTTTTGGATGTATTTGTGGTATACTGAATAAATGGAATATAAAATATGATAAAATAGACAGAAATTAATTGAGATTTGGGAGCGTTTTTACATAATCTGTAAAGTTGGTTACAGATCAAAAAAAAGGAATTAGCAGAAACAGAGATAATGCAGGTAGAGAGAGAAATGGTAGATTATATGTCATATCGTCGACAAAAAGTGTGAATGCTTTAGGTATTATAAACTTTAAGTTTGAGGAAAAAATTACAGTGTGGTTTGTGGCCGAGGGATGCACTGGTGGGGGTTGGGTGAGAAGGAGAGGTGTCCCAGTACAATCAAATGAAAAGTTGTGACCATGAGGTTGTACACAGGTTTGTGGAGTATATGCCTTCATAAATTGATGTAGAAGACCGAATATACATAGAGGTTTCTGTGTTTCGCCGTGTGACTCTATTTTTATCTCCCTCCTGCTTTCAGTATTCGTTGCTCTGTGTTATCTTAGTGTGTGTGTGTCTGTCTGTGTCTGCGTTCAGTCTGGGCTGAGGAAGTTTGTTCTGCAGGCAGACACAGATAGTCGCATCAGAGTACTTGGCAGGTTTCGAAAATACTATTTATATAATTGAGATGGTTTTTGGAAGCATTAGTCAGTGTATGTCGAGTTTCAGAATTACCGCTCGGTCGGGTCCACAGAGCAGAGGGTTTCTCGTATTTCACTTCTTGGCTATTTTCGTTTTTCACTTTGTTCTCTGATGGCTGGGAAAGAAGTGTTTGTTATAGCGGAGATGAAAGGGTGATAAGTAGTGAAATACGACATAGCGTGTGCTCTGTAGAAGCGGGGGAGCAGTGATTATCAGTCTGAGTGAAGTACAACTGCGGCGGTGCTTGGTTACAGTAATACATTATTTTTTTCCCAGAGGTACTATTGATGCCATGGTTCACAACCCGCAAAGAAAGGCTTGACTGGCCGTCGCAGGCCAGCGGGTTGCACTATGAATAATTCAGGTTGACAAAAGAAAAGATGACCTGAGTTCAGCTGAGATTACGTCAAACACATGAATACAGTTTCAGTATACATTAATTTCAGTTGTGAATATGGATTAAAAGAGGGAACGTATATATTTGAAATATTTATTCATTGATGCAGTGCTTTGAAGCAAAGTTTATTATCTAATACGAGTAAAGATATTATAAAGAAAGTAATCGGCATAGTTACTAGTCCATACAACACAAATGATGGAAATGTAGTAGGAAGCAAAATGAATAACGTTTAAAAAACATATTGTACAGCCTCGTAATAAAATATATTAAATTATATTGCATGTAAGAAGGTGTCTTTTGATTTTAAGTTCAGTAATCATATATGAAAATGCTTGTGGTTAAACATCACCTCATTAACAATTAGTTCTCTGCATACGAAGCACTATCAAGCTTGTTGTATGGTATTGTGTAAGGAAATAAAAAACGCGCCAAAAGCGAGAACTTGGCTGGAGGTGCATGTATGTTATCTGCAGGGACGTTCGAAAATCAGTGTTCAGAACAACTACTGTATTGAGATAATTTTTTGAAAAGTTTCAGTACTGGATGTGACATACAGGTTGATAAGCAAGGGTAATATCAGTGTAATCATATACTTTTCAGTTATGAATCAAAAATATTTCACTAGGCAGAAAACAAAAGCAGCACATATGTGTGTAAGGCGGAAATTGGAGTAGAAAGGGAAAATGGCAAAAAACGATATAAAAAGTCATTGTAACTATACACATTTGTCAGGGCACATTTAACCATATTTTAACCAGCATTGCTTCGAGAATATTTCAAATGAGATAAGATAACATAAGCTAGTGATTTGTTGAAATTAGAGCATCATGAAATGTTTTGAACAAAATCGAGTAGGTGAGGAAAAAAAATTAACTCTACATAAAACAAAAAAATTTCACCAACACAAACTTGCAATGTCCACTGTTAGTAAAGCCAATAGGTCTGTTTATATGTAAAATAAAAATAAAAAAAAATAAGAAAAATAGGGAGGGAGAAAACAGTCAAGACGTCAATGGCTTGTATAACAGTCATCCTTCCATTGAGTAGGCAAAGTAAGTAGCAACCGCTTCTAAAAGGAAGTCATTGTTATCGTCCGAAAACAAGTCAGCCATCCAATTGAAAAGAGGAAATGAACATACATGTTCTTTAATTACCGGAGCCTCTAGTACCATCAGAGGACAATTCGGTGAATTTTCAATGTAGCTGTGTGCCAAGAAATCTTGTGCCGCTGCGAATATATTCCAATGACCCAGAACTCCATCTATCGCTGCAAAGGCCATAATCCCTCCGCCGGAACAAAGCTGTTCGTGATCAATTAACGGATTCATGAGATGATTGTAATTCACTTCAGGAGATACCGAGTTGCAGAGACATAAGTCCAGGGCCCACATGAAATCACAGCTCAGGCAATGAAATACAGGTTGCACACAGGTGAAATAGGAAAATCGAAATGATAATCCATATGATGCACTCAAAGTCGCGAGTGGTAGGATGCCATAGTACTCAAGCATCTTGTGGCGAAAGAGTTCTAAGTGCTCCAGCTCGTTTGCGAAGACAGGACGGACCTCCATTTTGTAATAAAGAAAATAGGAACAGAAAAGTAGTAGCTGCTGGTAGTAGATGAGGAAGTTCAGAAACATAGGTCAGAGAATATGGAGTGAAGAGTAGCAGAATGACTTTAAATAATTTGGTGGAAAAAAATCACCAAACCATTGGTTAGTAGTTGCAAAAAAAATAGGCCAGCTGGGAAGTGGAGGAGCGTTAAAGATTATGAGAGTCACCTCAGGAAATTGTAAAGGAAGGTCACTATTTAATAAGGTATGCAGTTTTCTGCGAGTGATAGCTAAGTGAATGAGATATGTTTGTGAACAGATGCTCGGGTAGCTTGATTTTGTGACAATAAGGCTGTTGTTCAAGTCTTGGGATGGAACTTTCAGTTCAAGGCCGGATTTCGCGGCCAGATGGAAACATCAAGGTTCCCATGCGGGGGTGGATAAACTGCATTTTTACAGAGGGGTATATGCAGAGTGACTATTACAGAGAAGGCTTGTCGTTTAAAAACTCATAGTAATTCACATTGCTTGAAAATAAATAATCACTGCTGAGTGTTAAGGTAAAATTCGGCATTATAGGAGGTACCGGTGTACCTTTGAAAACACATGCAACATTACAGCGCTTCCTGTTAAATAAGTCATGCAATTGGTAGTGCCTGGATGTGAACGACTAATTCCATGTTTCAGTACGCTGATATCTATACAAATATATTTTTTTGCCGTCTCTAAGGGATTAGTAAGTAAAAGGGAGCGACTTGGTTTCATGTTACTAAGAGTTACTGAGCCGGTGGTATGTATTTTTGTGAAAAAAATATGTGGAATTTAAACATTGAAAAAGCGCGAAAGATAGAGTAATTAGTTCAAGGATGAGGCATGTTGGAGGTGCAGCTTCTGACTAAAAAGGGTAAAGTGCCTAGGCTTTGAATGTGGAAAATCGAAAAAGAATCGTGTGTGATGAAAAGTAAACGTGGTTTGAATATAAAATTTAAAGGTGGAAAGGGACCGGAGACATGAAGATAGTTTCATGGCTTTAAGTTTGTCGGGTGTTTTCGGGTGTCAGTAGAGGCAGTTTCTTAAAGTTAGGCTGGGTGTGTATCGAGGTGCACTTTTGTGCTCTGGCATAGGTAGATTGTTTTTTTTGTCGGCCTATCATGACAGCATGGTGTTGCAGAACTTCAAGAAAAACTGGCAGAGTGAAAACATAGAGTGCAGTACAGACACATTCAGAAAGTACATGTAGATTATGTGCAGTAGTGATATTTTTGACACTGTGTACTTATGAGTAGTGGAGAAGTGACGGAATGAGATGATGCTAGGTGAGTGTAGTGTAGTAATGGAACGGAAAACCTTTAAAGAGAGTTACATTTAGTGTGGAATACTTTTTATTTTTTATGAAACTTAGGTATGAGAATATTGTTGTGGTGTCAGCCGGACTGTCGGTTGAAGTTTTGTAAACATTATTGAGAGGAGTACATTAAGGTTTATTTAACTTGTGCAGCTATCAATCTGTTTGAAAGGCAATAGTCCACAGTCTTGTAAATAGGGGTGCGCGACCGAGTGCGCGCACCCCGCAACTTTTTTCAAAGAAAAAAAATGTTCTTTTCGCGTTGAGAGTCTATACTGCACCCCCTGAGAACACCTACACGGTTAGACAATCTGTACCTTCTCCCCTTTCCATGTTCTAACCCTTTGTTATGTACAATATATTCACTCGCACTAACAAAATGGCGGTCAGAACTTCCTGATTTCCTCCGATTCGAATGTTGACAGGCGTTAAACAGCAAATCACAATTCTGCAAACTGTAAATTTTTGCAATTTTGAAAAATAGGCAAAATTACAAAACTTAAAGCCCTGAAACTATCTTCATGTCTCCTCTCCCTTTCCACCATTAAAATTTAATTTACAAACCACGTTTCCTTTTCATCACACACGATTGTTTGTCGGTTTTCCACATTCAATGCGTAGACACTTTACCCTTTTTAGTCACTAATGCGGCTGTGCGCGAGCGGCATTGTGATTTGCTGTTTAACGTCTGTAAAGATTCGATTCGGAGGAAATCAGGAAATCAGGAAGTGTTGACCGCCATTTTGTTAGAAAAGACCCGGCACATAATCTACATGGGTAACAAATATACTAAGTAAGGTTGTGTAGCAGTGTATATCATAAATATTGCATGTAGTATCCTGGCAATGTGTGGTAGATTATACTGTAAACGATGATTGATTTTTAAAAAATGTGGGTGAAATATTTGGTAATTGAATGTGTTTAATAAAGAAATATTAAACTTAGTTAGGCTTTAGGATATATAATGGATAGAAAATTAGGGAATGTATCTGTTAGGCATGATATTTGGCATAATGGGTGTATGTTGTCTAATAAATATGTCTGTAATATGTTAACTAAAATTCAGTTGTTTATTTTTTTTAAGAGTGTTTGGTGCTGGAAAGCAACAACCTGAAGTCAACGTGACAGAGTATACAATGATCAAATTCTTTTTTACAGGTGAGTTGAATTTTTTTTTAATGACAATATATTTTTGTGCAGATTACCATAATAAGCAAGATTTTTTTTGAATATTTGCACTGCTTCTCTTTTGCAGGAGGATTTTATTTTCTATTTTAAACATGTCTGTACCTGCTTGCACTACATATGTATTTTGAGATACGGTTCCACTGTTTGTTGGTACTATCTTTTTATGGGCCGGGTCCATGTGTTATTTTCTATGCAGTTCGGGTTCATCTATTCTTTGACTGTAAAAGTTTGCTGTTTACGTGGATTAATTCTTGCTAAGTCATCATTATCTCTCTAACTTATGCTGTATCATTTGTGTACAGTCATTTTTCTTGATTTATAGAGGTGTATTAAGATATGGCTGTTGGCGTGATGGGCATTTCTGATGCATTTCTGTGACTGTACTATCTATTTGCACCCTATTATATGCATTTGCACAGGTGTATTATGATGTGGTCAGTCGGAGGTCGTGGAGGGACTTACAGTGGGGCAGGGAGGCAGGGAGGGGGAGGTGTAGGGTGGAGAGATCTAAAATCTGGCATATGGATAATTGCAGGTAAGTTTACAATTCAATTAATAAAATGAATTTTGTAGTGTACACAGCATCGCATTTTGCGATGCAGTGCGCACTACAAAATTCATTTCAATAATTAAATTATGTATTTACCTGAAATTATCTATATCCTGGTTTTTAGGTCCCTCCACCCTACACCTCCCCTTCCCCGTCTCCCTGCCCCACCGTAACTCCCTCCACGAGTCGTGGCTGAATGTGGTTTCATATGGTTATGATGAAATGTTGTACATTAGACGAAATTTACCTGTTGAGTATGCTGTTTAAAGGTAAAAGCAACTGCCTCTGTGGGAAGTAGCAATCTGTTTAGTGAATGTTTTAATTGGTATATTGTGAGTTACCCCTTCAGTTTGCATACAGTTTGAATCACAGTTTGTAGTGGTGAACTCAGAAAA
The DNA here is from genome assembly GCF_964261635.1 of Lissotriton helveticus. Classification (NCBI taxonomy): domain Eukaryota; kingdom Metazoa; phylum Chordata; class Amphibia; order Caudata; family Salamandridae; genus Lissotriton; species Lissotriton helveticus. The sequence goes on along the minus strand of NC_136067.1, from coordinate 1,523,369,874 downwards.
TAGATCCCTACAAATAAATTAGAAAGTGTATAAATAGTTCTACAGCACACAAATCCTGAAAACAAATTTCACACTAAAATGTGTTTATACAGCACAATTTTAATTAAAAAAATTAAAAGGCATAGTGTTAATGTTTAGGATCATAGTGTCAGTTTCTTTCTAAAATAAAGAGGAACGTGCTATCTTAATCTATGTAGTTAATGTCTTAAAAAGTATGAAAATGTATGTAGTTTAAAGTCAAGGTAGTTTTTGGTTATCTAATCATGAAAAAGATATAATTTAGTCTTTATATTTTCTTAAAAGGACACAGAAGACAGAAAAGAAGTACTAAAATTGAACATTATTCAGAAAATATAAATGTCCATTTTAAAATTGCAAATGAACTTATAGAAGATTTATTAGAAGGATTATCTGAAGAGGAAAATGGAACAGAAAATGTGGACTTTTTGGACCGCAGTTTTGATAGTGCATACTTAGAAATGGTGGAAGGGGAAGAAGAAGAGAATTTGGAAGAAGAAAATAATATTAATGAAGTATCTGATGAAATGATGCTACAAGTGCTTTTAGAATACGAATTATTAAATTATTAAAATTATTTTTGTTTAAAAAAATTATCTTGAAAACATTATTGCTGCACTATTCGTCGGTATTCTCCTTTTTGAGAATGAGAATAAAAGTTTTCATGAGGTTTATAACAGATTAAAGTTAAAAAAATTAAAAGCATTAGGAACACCTACAATGCTTGAAAATTAGTATAGTATTTGTATGCCTGAAAAATTAGATACATAAAATACGTGTATAATGATGACACAGGTATGGAGTGTCATAAATTTAGAAACAATATTTACTATAGGATTTCCTACTCTGTCCAGACACTGTTTCTTTGTCTTTATTCTAGTTATAAAATGAAGCAGTGGTTATAATTTGTATGTTATATGGTAGTAGGGGTCTATAATATTTTTTTACTTTTTTCCAAACAGATTGTCATTTATATCACAAACATCAATCACTATGCCGACCAGAAATGAAAAAAGAAAGCTGTATAAAAAGACATACCATTTGAAGAGGAAAGAAGGACAAGATTTACATAATCAACAAAGGACGGAGAAAAACAAGAGTGCTCCTGGTAAGAGCAGAAAGGATTTTTTTTAAAAGTTGTGTCAAAGGAAAAGTCAATGGGATAATGTTCAAAAGGAAAAACTGTTTTCAGTATCTACAAGGAGAAATGGAAGAAAAAAGAAAAATGTGCCTGAAATCAGTGGTGAGGAAATTATGTACAGTAAAAGACGTACTAATCAGTTTGCGGAAATAAGGAAACGTATGTTTCATAAGAGAGTAGTTTTGAATTTATTAAAAAAGGAAAAAGTTTCTAAAAGGAAATCTGCTTTTTATAAGAAGAAAAAATATATAGAGGAAGTTGTGGATGATGCGTTTGAGACAAAAAAAAATGTTTATTTTAGTACTTAATAGAATAAATACACTAAATAAGGCAATCAGACTTTTAAAGGCTAAGAGTAAATGGAAGAGACACATAAATAGAACTAACTTTTGTAAAGTCTTTTCTGGTAAATGGATGCATACTTCAAATTCTGAGCCATTTTTAATGAAGAGAGTTACTTTCAAAGTAACAATTTGTTGCATGCAGTTGACACCAGTGGTCGAGCGTATGAAGTGAAGGATGGCTGTCCTATTGAGAAAGAGAAAATTGAGGTCAGAAATCCAGAAGGGGAAATAGGTGGAGAAGTTTTACAGGGACGTGTTCATGCTCCTGTTTATAGTTGGAATTGTAGCAGTATTTGAAGTGTACGACAGGATTCATTTGATTTCTTTCACCATTTCTTACGTAAGTACACTAAGGAAAGTCTAAAAAAAAAAATTGTAATGTTGCAAGAATTAGATCGTTGCAGAGTGAGAGAAAAAACAGGTTTGCAAGGCCATTCTCTGGCTTGTCTTTCTAAAAAAAATATGCCAGAGTGTTTTTCATCACTTCAGGATGTTAGCAGTGCATTATACCAAAATGAGGAAATTAGTGAGAAAGTTGTATTATGCAAAAAGTCCAGCACTTAAACTTAAAGAGTTAAATAATGCTCTTTTGCATGGATGTGCATTAGATGTGAAGAATATTTGTGCAGAAATTGAGGTAAGTTATTTTGGTCGAGATGAAGACAATGCAGAAACTGATATAGTTATAGAAGGAAATGTGTTAGAAAATGTTGGACATTTTAATACTGATGATTTTGAACAGGAAATAACAAAGTTTAAGGTCATTGCAGGTCAAAAACCAAATTTAACTTGTGTGTGTTGTCGACGCATTCATTACAAAAGTCAAACTAGGTTAGTTCATTTATATTTAAAAAGTGAAGATGAAGATAATACTCAGTGGAGACAGTTTGCGACTTATTTGCTGGTAGAAAACTATTTTGATTTGGGTTTTGAGCAACGTATTTGTAAATAATGTTATAATAAATTAAATGAAAATAGAATGCCTGCTAGAGCTGTATATAATAATCTTGAGTTGGTAAATATTCCATTGGAACTGAAGGATTTAAATACTTATGAGACTAGTCTGATTCAATGTGTACATCCTTTTCAGGCTATTGTTCGTATGGAGCCTAAGACTGGGAAATTAAATCCTTCAGATTTACAAAGAGGATTAAAGGGTAGAGTTGTATATTTGCCACTTGATTTAAAAAAAATATGGAGACAATTGGTATTGAAAATGTAGAAGAGGAACCTCTAGTTATTCTAGTTAATGGTGTACCTACAAAGAGTAAGAAAATCTGGCAAGATTTAGTGGATGTTAGGAAAGTCAAAAAGGCAACGTTGTATTTAGTCAAAAATAATAAATACTATAAAAATGTGTATGTAGAAGAAGAGGATGTAAGTGAAGAAGAGGATAATGATTTGTCTATTGGACAAATTGAAAAAGTCGACTTGTCCAGAACTGAAGAAATTTATGAACATTATAGTGTTCATCCACTGCATTCGAAAGAAGCAATGGGGAATGCTATTGAGTTATTTCAGATGAAAAAAGCAGAAGGAAGTCCTATTAGTGTATGGGAAGAAAGTTTGGAAGTTCGTTGTTTCCCACAGTTATTGCCAACAGGTGAAGGTGCGCGATATGATGATCGACCTATGCAGATTCCTGCATCTGAGTACCGGACAGCAAGATTATATGCAGAAGATCCCAGATTTCGTCAATGTATTCCATATTTGTTTCATCTTCTGTTTGAGAGTGACTTATCTGGTCTTTCTTATGCAGTAAACCATATCTTAAAAAGTGGAGTGCATCTGCAAAATGTTTCCGCAAAGGAATTTATGGATAAAGTGCAACAGAAAGATAGTGTTTTGGATTCTCACCTAATTAATTTAATGGCATGTCAGCGTGGTACTAATGAGTATTGGTACCGTCGTCATGGAGATTTAAAATGCATGCTAAGAAACTTAGGAGCACCAACATGGTTTTTAACTCTAAGCTGTGCAGAGTATGCCTGGGAAGATTTACTTGAATTTCTTCGAGAGGCGAATGCAAATATTGAAAATATAAACTACAAGACAGCAGGAGAATTGTGTTCGTTGGATCCGGTTAATGTTTGCAGATATTTTAATCATAGATTTGAAGCTATGATGTCTTTTATTACAAACAAGAAAAATCCACCGCTTGGTGAAGTTCTGGATTTCTTCTGGAGAAAAGAGTATCAAGCAAGAGGTGCTCCTCATATTCATATGCTACTATGGATCAAGGATGCTCCCAAATTTGGAAAAGACTCAGATGACACTGTACTGTCTTTTATTGAACAATATGCCACTTGTGACATACCTAACAGTACAACTGATAAGGACTTAAGAGGAAAAGTGTTACGGTTTCAAAGACATCGTTGTGGAAAATATTATCTGCGAAAATTCAAATCAAAGGATAAATTCTATACTAAATGTCGTTTTGTATTTGCACGACCGGTGCTTTCAAAAGGAAGAGTCAACAATTTGATGTCATCTTTGCGACATAATATCACAAGAAGATCACCCAAAAATAGATACAATTTAAGAAGAGGTGAAGAGTCCAAATATATAAATGACTACAACCCTGTCATTTTGACCATGTGGAATGCTAACATGGATATACAATATGTTGCGGACAACTCTATTGCTGTGGCTCGATATGTAACGTCTTACATCACGAAATCTGAAAAGACGGAACTGAAGGAGATGTGGGAAGATATTTCTCATGAAAAGAGCCTAAGCAAGAAATTGTATACATACAGTTTGAAGATGTTATCTCATCGAGAAATTGGAGCATATGAATGTTGTGATCGATTATCATCATCAAGTCTTCATGCGAAATCCCGAAGTATCCTGTGGGTGAGTTTAGGTCTTGCAGGAACACGAAACCGTGTTTTGAAAACTGTGCAAGAAATTGAATATTTAGCACTGAAAGAACCAAACAGTACAGACATTCTGAAAACAAATATGTTGGATACATACTATCCAAATAGAAGTACTCTGCTTGAAAACATTTGTCTGTATGAAGTACTTGAAAAATACACTTTTAAAAGGAATATTAGAGAGAATGTTGAAAAAGGTATATACGCTGTAATTGGACAGGAAGGATGTCTGGTGAAACAAAGAAAAGGACACTTGATTAATCACCGAAAACTGAGTTGCGAAAATCCAGACAAAAGAGAATTTTACTATTTAGCTCTTTTGCAACTCTTTAAACCATGGCGTACTGAAGAGGAACTACTTGGAGACTTTGTAAGTTATGAAGATTCCTTTAACGCATCTAAAAGTAGTATAGAATGTCCTGTTTTTAGTAATTATCCCAAAATGTTGAACGACGAAATAGAGCAAGAAGCAACAATTGCAGTGGACATTGCTAGAGAAAGTTCACAAGACACTCAAAGTTCTGCATCGTTGAGACAGGATCCACTGGGAGAACCAATTATCCGAAATGAAGCAGCCACTGCCATGGATGAGGTGGAAAGAGCAATGCAGCAAGCTCAAGAGGATATAATAAACTTAGAAGAATTGGAGAAGGAATTTAATCTTGAGCAAAGACAGATATGTGACGAAGTGACAGAGCACATTGAGCATGGTTTTCGTCATGACAAAAAAGAATGCTCATGTATGTCATTTGAACCTATTCGACTATATGTAAGTGGAGAAGCTGGAACAGGGAAAAGTGTTCTTATAAAAGGAATTACTACATATCTACAGCAAAGAACTCAGTCACCACTGTCTTGTGTTGTTACTGCTCCAACTGGATTGGCAGCACATAATATTAAAGGTATTACTTTACATCGTTTACTGATGCTGCCAGTTGAACATGAAAATAAATTACAATATCACAAGCTATCTGGAGATGCTTGTTATGAAGTTTCTAGAGTTCTTAAAGCAATGAAACCTCTCATTATTGATGAGGTAAGCATGGTATCCAATTTAATGCTTGCTTTTGTACATTTAAGAATGCAACAGATACTTAAAACTGACTATGATGTGTTATTTGGAGGGAAACATGTCATAGTTTTTGGAGATCTACTGCAGCTAACTCCTGTGAAAGGACAATCTGTATTTGAAACTGTTACACATGAAGACACCAGAAAGTGCCTCGGCAGTATTGGAAATGTTAATATATGGTCACATTTCAAATATACTGAACTGATTCAAAATATGCGACAGGCAAAGGATACTAAATATGGAAATATTCTTCAAGATATAAGGATTGGAAAACTAACTGAAGATGCGAAAGAAACTCCACGAACCCGATTACTTTGTAAGTTGTTTCCCAATGAAGATAATGTACCTGAGAAAATATATAGTAAAGAGGTAGAAGATAAGTCAGTCATATGCTTGATGCCAATTCTAAAAGAATGCTCAGTTTTCAATGACAAAATGTTGAAGTTGGAAAATCAAGAAATTAAGAAACTGGAAGCTAAAGATAAAATAGAGCATGAAGGAAGTACTATTGTTTTGTCTGAAAAATTAAAGTTAAAATTGGATACTCTTCAGAAATCTATATCTAAAACTGCTGGCTTAGAGAAGAATCTGTATGTATGTTTAAATTGTCGGATTCTTTTACGGAGAAATTTACTTGTAGAAAGAGGTTTGGTGAATGGAGCAATGGGTAATATTGTTGGTTTTGTAAATTACCCAAATAGAGATGAGATTGAATTTTTACGAATAAAATTTGATGGAATTGAGGAAGTTCAACAATTCAGTCGCTGTTCAAGTCGTTTTTTACTTGTGAAAGATTTGTATGTCCGTCGGAAACAATTTCCAATTTGTTTGGCATATGCAGTGACTATTCACAAATCTCAAGGTTTAAGTGTAGATTGTGCTTTGGTAAATATTGGAAACAGTGTATTCAAAGAGGGTATGGCATATGTTGCTTTATCTCGAGTTAGAACTTTATCTGGACTTTATCTAATTGATTTTGATGAGACAAAGATTAGTGCAGATTTAAAATGTGTGAAGGAGTATAATAGGTTAAGAAGAGAATATGCTCCAAGTTTACCTCAATATCCTTTAATTAAAAAGAGTATGGTTGGTCAGAAAAGGAGAAATGAGGAACAATGTAGTGAAGTAGTAGAGAAACGAAGAAAAAAAGATGAGGCTGTCATTGGTAGGAGTAAGAAAAAGGTTAGTACTACAGAAATTGTTGGATTTAAATTTGAAAATAGGTCTGGTGTCAACTGCTATGCAAATGTAGTGGTTAATGTGGTTTTTTTTCTAAAATGTTTACAGCAACAGATTAGAGAAAATCAGGAGCAAACATTTTGCTGTTCCTTAAATTCTGTGTTTGAAAAATGTAGCAGTGGTAATAGTGAAGTAGCAAGTGTTTCAGAAGTAAGGAATGTTTTCGACATATGTGCAGGACTAAATCAATTTTCTCAGAATATTCAGCAAGATTGTCAGGAATTTATTATGTATATTCTTACAGTTTTGGAAGAAGAAGGTGTAGGTATTGAAAGTCTTTTTGGCCTTTCTTATAAATGGGAACATATTTGCGATAATTGTTCATTTTCAAGTAGTACTGACATACACACAGAAAGATTTATATATTTAACATTACCAGATTGTAAAACAGTGTCCTTTAATAAACTATTTAAAGATGCGTATCAGAACATGCTCTGCTCTCAATGTAATTCAGAAATGTTATCAAACTTATTTATCCACAGATATGGACAGTATGTAATTTTAATGCTTCAACGATGCAGAGCTGATGGAAGTAAATTGTCAACTTCAATAAAAAATTCTGTGGCTCCTCAAATATCTATTTCTAGAAGAACATTTGTAACTGTAGCAATTATTTTTCATGAAGGGCCATCAATATCATCAGGACATTACATAGCTTATTTGAAGTGTCCAACTGGTTGGACGCTCTGCAATGATAGTCAATTAAGTTTTAAGAAACGTTTGCCTTGTGAGTTAACAAATTCTTATCTGATATTTTTGCAACCAAAATTTCAGTAAAATTACTTGGTCTAGTCAGATTAATACTGCAAAGATATGAAACTGTGTTGTTTAGAAATATCATGTGATTGAGGGTGTTCAGATCTTGAAATGAAACTTTTATGTGGCAAAGTGATAGTATCAGGTAAGGTTTCCTTAATGTTTATGGTACAGGATATGTTGGAATTAACTCATAATATTTGGCCACGCGGAAAAGAATGAGATATCAAAATGTGGACTTGAGATAAATGTCCACATAGAACATACTTACTCGGAAGTTTGTTGAGAGGTACTAAAAAAAACGAATTAACTCATACTATTTGGCCAGGCGGAAAAGAATGAGATATCAAAATGTGGACTTGAGATAAATGTTTCTAGAACATACTTACTCGCAAGTTTGTTGAGAGGTACTCAAAAAATAACGAATTGTCTCATACTATTTGGCCACGCGGAAAAGAATGAGATATCAAAATGTTGACTTGAGATAAATGTTTTAAGAACATAGTTGCACGGTTATTTGTTGAGAGGTATTTAAAAGTAACTGGTATACTTTAATTAGTTTGTAATTGTGGAGTATATGCTGTGCTTACTCAAGAAATTGCGAATTAGAGAAAAACATTTAAGACATGTGTTTTTCTAGGTATTTATATTATGTATAGAGATCTTGTACGGGTTTTTTAAACTTTTCTCCGCTGTTACATAATGATTACTATTGAAATCACTGTTTATAGTGAAAATCAATTTATCTGAGGACAGCAAAAATAAACCATTTAATATGTTGTCTAAGTTATTTTGTTACATTGGATTTAGAAATATGTATTATAACAGATTTCTTTATTGTCTTCCACAGATATTACATGTATAAGGTAAGTACAACTAATCATATCTGAGAGTTTCGTGTACTTCTCTCTTATTCAGATTTCTTTCAGCCTCTTCCTTTGTTAGTGGTGTTTAGACATGGTTATTCCCTTTAACTCATGCACATTTTGCATTTTAAAATTTTCTATCCTGTTTCTCTTACATCTTTTCTGTTAGTATTCTATTCAGTCTATCTAACTCTTCAGTTTGTTACTTACGTTGTTTTATACTGAGTCACCTTTATTGACCCTGTATCACCTTTGTTTCCTGAATCTTAATTTCTTTGTCTTACTGTACCTTACAATTTGTTCCCTTACTCTGCTTTAATTAATTATGCTCAATTTCCAAACTTAAATCTATAGTTTAGTTTTCTCACCCTACTTCATTTCTCTTTATCTCTCTCTCTTACACTCCATGTCTGTTTCTATTCCATTCATCTTCTGTTACTCATCCCTTTTTACTCTGTTTCTCTTAGTGTTGTTCCTTTATTTTATCTATCTCTTTAAGACATTTTGGTACTCTTAGTCCGTTTATTTTACAGACTGTTTGTTTCGTGTATTATCACTGATCATACTCTCATTTTGTCTCTCACTTTACTTTCCTTTAGACAGTCATTCTTTGAGTGCTATTATTTCTTTCAATTAATTCTTTTATTTATTGATTTATATACTACATATTCAGTCTCGGTCTCTTTCTGTCCCTCAGTCTTCTTTTCTTTCACTTTCTGTTTCAATCACTTCTACTTTGTTTTGTTTTATGAAATGACACTATAACCTAATTTTTACTTTTCTTCCACAGATACTTTGTTTTTTTAAAGATTTTAAGTTTTTCTTTATTACTATTTCTTAGGTAAGTATAAAAAATACAAATACTTTTTCATCACTGTGTCATTTCTTTGAGTATCCTGGTCATACCAGTGTCGTGTTTTATGTGAGCACTTCCACGGAGGATTGGCTGCACGGTCACAAGGAGCCTCTTAAAAATTAATTTAAGAAATCAGCAACATTTCAGTGAGTCAGTTCACTAATGCGGATGTGTCAAAACATTGCAGGTAAATGATATGTGTTAAAGAACTTTGGGGCATATTATCAAGGGGGTTCTACTCTGCTTTTTTGGCTTTAAAAGCCAAGAAAGCGGAGATAAAATTATCTCTCTAGTACGTAGCTGATGCTAACACCAGTTAGCGACATCTAATAACAGATAATGACCATCTTGTGACCCGCTTTGTTTGTCTGTGAAATTTATCATTATTGACATGCAAAGTTAGCATTGCAAGATGTTAGTGACTGGAAACAGTTCCTAACATTGCTATTTCCTTTTACCCACTTTTGAACATATTTGTGCTACGGTCGAAAATGTCCAAAACCTAATAGCTGCCCCTGAGCAGTTCTTAGCTATGTCATGTAATGGTAGGTAGATAACATGACTAAGACCAA